>NC_074675.1:34150551-34485551 GCF_029448725.1 Salvelinus fontinalis
AATACCTGACTATCTGGGAACTTGAAAACTAATAATTTTCTTCCCTTCTCTCCCTCTCTCTCTCCCTCCTCTCCCCCTCTGTCTTTCTCTCTCTCAGGGTAGTGACGGACTTTCAGGGCCATCCGGTCCAAAAGGAATTAGGGTGAGTGACCCAGATTTATTAACTTGACAAAGTCCCACACTTCTCCCTGTAATATTTCATTTTTCACTGTACACCATCCTGGAGTGTAGTACTTCCCCCTGTCCATCAGAGGTCCTCGTTTCACTCCAATAAAACAGAAGCTCCATGCTTTTGTATTGACAGCTGTTTCTTAATTGAATGCATCATTACACAAAGTCATCATAACTTATGTTGTTAGTTTATCCTCCTCGTTATTCCCACAGGGACCTCCTGGACTGCCCGGATTCCCAGGAACACCAGGAATTCCAGTAAGTTTCCAACCATTCCCAGTTCTCACCTATTGTAGCGTACCCGTCTGCATCCCTTCTGATACAGAGATGAGTCCCAGTTATCCTCCATTCTCTGGACGTGTGCAATTGCACACTTTCTCGCATGCATTTTTCTCCAGCCAAGATCATATAAAAAAATTGTCCCAGCCTATGCTTACACTAATCCCATGCTTTTAAATGAATGACGGGAAGTGTGCAAGTGCACACTTCTGGAAAAGGGTGGAGAATTGAGATGTTGCCATAATGGAACGTATACTGAACTTTTTCTGGTTGTTTTTGACCTGGCCTGATATCCAGTATGTATTGTCACCACTGTGACCTCACTTCCTGTCTGATGTTTGACTTCCTGTTGTCCTCTGTGTGTTCTCTTCTAGGGTCTCCCAGGACAGGACGGGCCCCCGGGCCCAAGAGGAACTGCAGGCTGCAACGGGACCAAGGTAGGTTATTATGGTTACTACCGACTGACAGCCATACAACTCTGTCGGGTCCTGAGGGAACTCGGGTTCTCCCGAATCTGGACTGAAACTGGCCTAAGTGGTCTATCACACCTGGCCACTAGATGGCAGCATATTGGAAAAGTAACCTATGGGTTGGAGACTGTTGATGCAAAATGAAAGGATTGATTGTGTCTCTTCTTAGGGCGAGAGAGGATTCCCTGGAAGTCCAGGGTTCCCCGGACTGGAGGGCCGATCGGTGGGTCACACACATACACACACTTCTCTGTCCTCTCATACACCTACATCCAGGTTTTTCCCCTGTACTCTTCAATGCTGCATATTACTGACTGTTTTACTGACTCGGCATATGATTTTTTACTGTTGTTTGTATGATATTGTTTAACCAACTTGTGTGTTATACTCGCTGCTCTTGCCTCATGACAGGTTGTCATTGTAAATAAGAATTTGTTCTTAACTGACTTAGCTGTATTAAAATATAAAATACACATGTGCACCCTGTAATTTCTCTGTGTGGAAACTTGGAAAAGGGAACTAATGAGACTTTGAAATGTATTCATTATCTCTCTGCTCGTTTGCAGGGTCCACCTGGTCTGCCGGGACAAAAGGTTACTATTCCTTCCGGCACTGTACTCAACGGTTGTCGTCTTTAGATAAAATACTGTACATGTACCAGGCTTATCTGTCTGTGTAGCTGTGCTCGTCGTTCTATGTCCGTAGCTAGTACCTGTGTGATGTGTTGCGTTCTAACCGCTTCCCGTTGTCCCTCTACAGGGAGACCCAGGTGATGTCATCTCAAATGACCGCTTTGGACAGAAAGGAGGTGTAGGTTTACCTGGCTTGCCTGGAGTTCCCGTGAGTGTTGTATATAGAACCATAGAACCATTTTGAACTTAACGGATTTTTTAAAAAGGGGGCATAAAAAAAAATAAAATAAAATAAAAAAAATCTGTAGACTTTGTCAAGCGTTTTTTTTCTCATCAAAATGGTAGTCTAATGTAATATATTGCTCGTATTTGGATGATCAGAATCAATAAAACACGAATGGTAAATCATTATGAGAGATCTGTGGAGGCTGCTGAGGGGAGGATTGCTCATAGTAATATCTGGACCGGAGCGAATGGAATAGCATCAAATCAAATTTGATTTGACCATGTGCTCGATGTATTTGACAGCGTTCGACTCATTCCGCTCCAGCCATTACCGCGAGCCCGTCCTCCCCAATGACGGTGCCACCGACCTCCTGTGTAAGAGATGTCATGTAAATCGTTCCAACGCGTAGCTTTGTGGGTAACGCTTGTGGTGTCGCTCTTCTTTCTAGGGTAGCCCAGGCCTTGCAGGATTGTCAGGCCCTGTCGGACCACCTGGCCCCAGAGGTTATGAGGTACGCTGATACAGGGGCTCTGACAACTTTTTCATCTCGAGACCCAAATGAGATATTGAACTTCCTCCCGTGACCCAAACGACCTCATTTAAGAAGAAATCGGGTGCAAATATAGTTCTCATAACTTGTGACCTACCTTTCACATGCCCAGGGCACACTTTGGGTCCCGACTCATAGTTTAAGAAAACCCCTGAGGTACAGTTACACTCCAAATCATCTTAACTACAACCGCCACTCGTCCGTTATGTTCTGAGGGACTTTTCATAGTCAAACTGGTCCCAAGCCTGTTACAAACGTTATGTTCTGAGGGACTTTACCCAGTCAAACTGGTCCCAGACCTGTTACAAACTTTATTTTCTGAGGGACTTTACACAGTCAAACTGGTATCAGACCTGTTACAAACTTTATTTTCTGAGGGACTTTACACAGTCAAACCGGTCCCAGACCTGTTACGTAATGTTCTGAGGGATTTTGCACAGTCAAACTGGTCTCAGACCTGTTACAAACGTTTTGTTCTGAGGGACAGTCAAACTGTCCTCAGACCTGTTGTGACATCCAGTAGTGTGTTTGTGATCTGAAGTCTCACAGATCAAGATAAGAACTTATCCAATGTAGTTTAGGGAATAATAATGTTTTATTGTACTGTCAATAGTTATACAGTATACCGTGCGTTATTAATAAAGTTGTGTGTGTTGTTGTTAATATTGTTTGTTGTTAATAAAGTGTTGTGTGTTGTTTTGTAGGGTCGTTCTGGGCCTCCTGGTCCTCCCGGTCCTAAGGTGAGTTGCTTTACACCCTGAATCACGCACGCACGCATGCACGCACGCACACACACACACACACACACACACACACACACACACACACACACACACACACACACACACACACACACACACACACACACACAAACACACACAAACACACACACACACACCCTGGGGCGGCAGGTAGCCTAGCGGTTAGAGCAACTAGGTGACTAGGTGAAACATCTGTCGATCTGTCCTTGAGCAAGGCACTTAACCCTAATTGCACCAGGGTTGCCGTCATTAATGGCTGATCTCTGGCCGTGACCCCACTCTCTGTTGGTGTTTCAGGGGGAGTGTGATACGCCCCCAAAAACGTTCCATTCACACCACACACTTGTACAGGGTACACACTTGTACATGTGTGAAACAGGACAAAAATAAGCACTCCGTATTTGACCTTTGACAGACACACACACACACACACACACACACACACACACACACACACACCCACACACTGATAATAAACTCTGGTCAACTGTCTATTCGGTGTACTACACGCAGTTCAACTACTGTACACACACGTGTCCATACACACCTAATGTATATTACTGTGTGTACATAATGCATTTTACCTGCAGGCTTTAAGTAAAGTGTTAGAGAATACAGTAATACATGTGTTTGTCTTGGTATTCTTCTACTATAGGGTAACATGGGATTGAACTTCCAAGGTCCCAAAGGAGATAAGGTAGGGTCGGCAAGAGAAAGACTGTCGTCAATGGGTGGTAACGGATTGCACTACTGAATACTGATGAGTTTGTGTGTGTGTGTGTGTGTGTGTGTGTGTGTGTGTGTGTGTTGTGTGTGTGTGTGTGTGTGTGTGTGTGTGTGTGTGTGTGTGTGTGTGTGTGTGTGTGTGTGTGTGTGTGTGTGGTGTGTGTGTGTGTGTGTGTGTGTGTGTGTGTGTGTGTGTGTGTGGAGTGTGTGTGTGTGTGTGTGTGTGTGTGTGTGTGTGTGTGTGTGTGTGTGTGTGTGTGTGTGTGTGTGTAGGGGGATCCAGGTCTGCTGGGGCCTCCCGGTCCACCGGGACAGGTCGGGGAGCAGAAGAGACCCACAGAGTCAGAGATCCAGAGAGGAGAGAAAGTAATGTTCTACATTTCACACTGTCCCTCGTTAATCAGGAATCCCTTCCATTTCTTTGACCTCAGAAACTCTATGGAATCACTGAATTATTAGGATCTCTATAAAGTTAGTATCTTCTGCGTAGTCATTCAAAATGGACCAGTTGTACCTTTTTCCCTTTCCCTTTCCCATTTATTTTATTGTCATTTGTAGAGCTTGTAGAACATCAATAGTGGTTTACTCGTTTCTGTTATGACATGTAATGTAAACTGCCAGCCGGGAGTGTGCTCCTGTTTGGCTGCAACTGGATGCGGTCTTGTCCTGGAGGCAGAACTGAGCGATTTCCAGCTATGGGCCAGCTGCAAAGTCAAAATTGACTATATTGTAAAAATGAATGGAAACGAAACTGAGCTTTTTGGTCTTAGTTTAAGGTCAGGGTAACTGGACTGGCCCTAGTGTTCTGACATGTGTCAGAACCATTAACAGCACCACCATGCCTCTTAGTTTCCTGTAACTGCAACTCTCACAATGACCACTAGATGGTGGCATTCAGCCTCTTTATGAGAACTTCCATTGTCCTATATTACTGGGTAGTCCAACTTAATATACCCCTCTATCGTTTAGCATTTAATTGTGAAAGGTATTGTTTTCTATTCATATCTTGCCGATTTCTTTCAAATGTCAGATTTGAACCCGTTTGACATGATGTCTACATTCTTAACTCATCATGAAAACAGAATAAACAATAATTTATGGATTTTACAATTTGTTGTTGTTATTTCTTTCTTTGTTTCAGGGTGATCAAGGTTTACCTGGTCCAGCTGGTGATCCTGGTTATCCTGGTCCCCCTGTGAGTATCACTCACTATCCATCATACGATACTGTATATCTCACAGGAGGTCGGTGGTACCTTAATTGGGGAGGACGGGCTCGTGGTAATGACTGGAGCAGAATCAGTGGAATGCAATCAAATACGTCAAACATATAGTTTCCATGTATTTGATGCCATTCCATTCGCTCCGTTCCAGACATTATTATGAGCCGTCCTCCCCTCAGCAGCCTCCACTGGTTTTCACTCACCATCGATAATGCTATATACAGCGTATATCATAAATAATCGTCCCCTTTGGATTTCTTAACATTTCTATTGTGTTACAAAGTGGTATTACAATGGATTGAATTGTAATTTGTTTAAATGAGGGGGAAAAGAACATTCATACAGTATATCTTGATTAGATAAGTATTCACCCTCCTGAGTCTTTAGCGCCTTGTTGTTAAATGTATGTATGTTTTAGAATATTTGGATTCCGTACAGGCTTAGTTTTTTTTCACTCTATCATTTAGCTCAGTATTGTGGAGTAACTACAATGCTGTTGATCCATCCTCAGTTATCTCCTATCACAGCGTGTAACTTTTTTAAAGACACCATTGGCCTCATTGTCACGTTACTGACCTATTTCTGTTAGTTTGTTATATGTGTTAGTTGGTCAGGACGTGAGGTTGGGTGGGCATTCTATGTTTTCTGTTTCTATGTTGGTTTATGGGTTGCCTGGTATGGCTCTTAATTAGAGGCAGGTGTTTGGCGTTCCTCTAATTAGGAGTCATATTTAGGTAGGTGTTTTCACAGTGTTCGTTGTGGGTGATTGTCTCCTGTGTTTGTGTATGTCGTTGCCCCACACGGGACTGTTTTCGGTTTTGTTTGTTCATCGTTCATTTGTGTAGCCTATTTTCTCTATTCGTGCGTTCTTCATGTTTTATGTAAGTTCGTCGTCTAGGTCTGTCTACACCGTTTATTTGTTTTTGTTAGTGTATTAGTCGAGTTTGTGTTTTTCTTTAATAAATCATGTCGACAAACTCCGCTGCGCCTTGGTTCAATCCATGTTCCTCCTCTTCTGATGAAGAGGAAGAGGAAAGCCGTTACACTCATGGTGAAATCCCTGTGCGGTTTCCTTCCTCTCCGGCAACTGAGTTAGGAATGACGCCTTTATCTTTGTAGTGACTGGGTGCTATTGATACACCATTTAAAGCCTAATTAATAACTTTACCATGCTCAAATGGATATTCAGTGTCTGCTTTTTTTACCAATCGGCGCCCTTCTTTGTGAGGCATTGGGAAAGACCCCTTGTCTTTGTAGTTGAATCTGTTCTTGAAATACACTACTCGGCTGAGGGACCTTACAGATAATTGCTGTGTGGGGTACAGAGATGGGGTAGTCATTCAAAAGTCCATGCAACTTATTATATGATTTGTTAAGCAAATTCTGACTCCTGAAGTTATTTAGGATTGGCATAAAAAAGGGGGTGAATACTTATATAACCAAGATATTTTATATTGTATTTCTTTCTAGAATTTTCTTTTCACTTTGAAATTATGAAGTATTTTGTGTAGATCAGTGTACATTTTTATCACAATAATGTGATGCAACAAAATGTGAAGAAATCCAAGGGGGTGAATACTTACAGTATGATATGCACTGTATCTATGTTTCACTCAGTATCTATACCACTCTATATCTATGTTTTCACTCAGTATCTATCATACTATATTCAAGTTGTCACAAACTATCATACTATATACACTACATGGCAAAAGTATATGGACACCCCTTAAAATTAGTAGATAGGTGTATAAAATTGAGCAGACAGCCATGCAATCTCCATAAATAAACATTGGCAGTAGAATGGCCCGTACTGAAGAGCTCAGTGACTTTCAAAGTGGCACCGTCATAGGATGCCACCTTTCCAACAAGTCAGTTCGTCAAATTTCTGCCCTGTTAGAGCTGCCCTGTTCAACTGTAAGTGCTGTTATTGTGAAGTGGAAATGTCTAGCAGCAACAGCGGCTCAGACGTGAAGTGGTAGGCCACACAAGCTCACAGAATGGGACCATCGAGTGCTGAAGCGTGTTGCATGTAAAAAGTTCCAAACTGCCTCTGGAAGCAAAGTCAAGCACAAGAACTGTTTGAGGGGAGCTTCATGAATGGGTTTCCATGGCCGTGCAGCCGCACACAAGCCTAAGATCACCATGCGCAATGCCAAGTGCCAGCTGGAGTGGTGTAAAGCTCGCCGCCGTTGGACTCGGGAGCAGTGGAAACGCGTTCTCTGGAGTGATGAATCACGCTTCACCATCTGGGTTTGGTGGATGCCAGGAGAAAGCTACCAGTCCGAATGCATAGTGCCAACTGTAATGTTTGGTGGAGGAGGACTAATGGTCTGGGGCTGTTTTTCATGGTTCGTGCTAGGCCCCTTAGTTCTAGTAAAGGGAAATCTTAACGCTACAGCATACAATGACATTCCAGGCGATTCTCTGCTTCCAACTTTGTGTCCCTTACCTGTTTCAGCCTGATAATGCCCCCGTTCACAAAGCTAGGTCAATACAGAAAATGGTTTGTCGAGATCGGTGTGTGTTGAAGAACTTGACTGGCCTCCACAGAGCCCTGACCTCAACCCCGTCGAACACCTTTGGGAGGAATTGGAACGCAGACTGCGAGCCAGGCCCAATCGCCCAACATCAGTGCCCGACCTCACTAATGCTCTTGTGGCTGAATGGAAGCAAGACCGACTCCATATTAATGCCCATGATTTTGGAACGAGATGTACGACGAGCAGCTGTCCACATACCTTTGGCCATGTAGTGTATCTACGTTGCTTATACACCTGCAAAATACTGTATATATGTTCTCTGCTCAGTGAGCTAGGCATCTGAATAATGCAAGACACTATAATAACAAATCAATCAAATCAATCAGTCTATAGTAGTGTGTGTGTATGACGGTCTGATGTTGGGTTTGTAGGGTGTATCTGGAGGTTCGAAGGGAGAGAAAGGAGAGCCTGGAGAAGCAGGCAAACGCGGCAAACCGGGGAAAGATGGCGACCCAGGTCCTGCTGGATTCCCTGTGAGTTCGACACGCAGAGCTACAATGATTCTATACATTCTATTTCTATGGTTCTTATAGCCAGCTGTCTGTCTGTCTGTATGCTACCTCTGCCTCTTTCGCTCTCAGATTCAGATAGTTTTTTTTTGTTGCATCACAGACAAGGCCACTGTTGCTAGATTGCATTTGTATTACTGTTATCGTGTTGTTTGGGTTGTTAGTTGGATTCGTTCTGAAATGTATTTATTTATTTGTATTATTTGTGTACATTTTACTGCACTGTTAAGAGCTAGTAACACAAGCATTTCGTTGCACCCGTTATAACATCTGCTAAACTGTGTACGCGACCAATACACTTTGATTTGATTTGATAAAGAGAAGTGAGCTAATGACATTCTGAGATAATGACTCTCTCGTTCTCTTTCTTTCTTTCTTTCACTCTCTCTTTCTTTCTTTCTTTCTTTCTCTATCTTTCTTTCTCTCTCTCTCTTTCTCCCTGTCTCTACCTCCCTACCTCGCTCTCTATCGTACTCTCTCTCTCTATCGCTCTCTCTCCCTGTCTCTCTCTCCCTGTCTCTCTCTCTCTATTCAATTCAACGGGCTCTATTGGCAAGGAAAACAAATAGACAGATACAAATAGATAATAAAGAAAAGGGAAATAAACAATCAGAAATGAACAGTAAGCACTCACAAAAGTTTCAAAGGAATAGAGACATTTCAAATGTCATTATCTCTCTCTCTCTCTATCTTTCTCTCTCACTCAGGGTAGTAAAGGAGACTCAGGCGGCCCGGGTCTGCCAGGTCGGGATGGTGACAGGGTGAGTTTGGCCTCTGATGCTATTTTACACCGTATAATAAATTAGATCTACAAATACATGAACTGTTGGGGGCGGCAGTAGCCTGGCGGGTAGGAGCATTGGGCCAGTAACCCGAAAGGTTGCTGGATCGAATCCCAGAGTCGACTAGGTAAAAATGTGTCATTTTGCCTCAGAGCAAAGTAATTAACCCCCAACAACAACTGCTCACCGGGCGCCGATGACGTGGATGTCAGTTAAAGGCAGCCACCCCGAAACCTCTTCTGATTCAGCGAGGTTGGGTTAAATGTGTAAGATACATTTCAGTTTAATGCGTTCAGTTGTACAACTGACTAGGTATTCCCCTTTCCCTTCCACGTGTCTTACGCCATCTCTTGTCTCACTTATCCCATCCATCTCTCTCGCTCTCTATCTGTTTTTCTCTCAGGGGGACAAAGGTGACCGTGGATACCCTGGACCTCCGGGCGTGGTGAGAAATCAAACTCATTCAATTGTATTACAAGCATCGTTTTCCTATTACATTCTTTGTGGGCAAATGGTGGCCTCCCGTAGTTTTAGACATTGTCCACTAGATGGCAATGTAACCCTGCCATTGGCAATGTAACCTACTCTAGCCCCTGCATCCTGTAATATTCCACTATAACCACAAGATTGCAATAGTAACCTTTCTATCCCATTACTCTACCAGGTGATTAATGGTCAGACAGGAGCACGTGTGGGGCCAAAAGGAGAGCCTGGTTTCCCCGGGTCATCAGGAAGGAAAGGAGACAGAGGACAACCTGGTACGTAACTCTACCCAACAGGAGATAGGACTTGATTTGTATTGGACACATGCTGTAAAGAGTGCAATCAGGGCCTGGGTCATTCCATGAAATGAGGACCTTTTGCATTCCTTTGATACTTTAAGTAGAAATTGTGCACCAATATTGAATTTTAAAAGTGTGTTATATTAAATGAAGGGCCCTTTAATATAGACCACATGAGAATTCCATACATCAGATTTGTATTATGAATAATGGTTTGCTAATGTTCCCAAATTCCTCATTTTGACATGTTCCACCATCAACACTGTGTTACTTCTAGGAAGATTTAAACCCACCTAAACCCACCATCATTGTAAAGCCCTAGTTATATTGTTGCTTTGACAAATTAATTTCCAAAGATGATAATTTATTTTGTGTGATTAGTGATTCGTGATTCATTTCCATCTGTCCCTCATTTAAAGGTGAATATTGCTTTAAAAAAAAAATATATATATATATTTATAATACTTTGAACATCTAGTAGTCAAACCATAGAGTAAAAGCAGGTGAGCAGGTTCTATTCTTTTTGGCTATTTTCTGGTGACCCCGGTTTTGTGGAAAACTGAGCGGGTCGAGCGCAACACACCATCCCTGTTACCCATAAGTAAAAAGGCTAGAAATGTTTTAACAATGTCATTTTATTTGTGAAGCTTGCATTCAATTACCACTTCCTGTTGCACACAACAGGGATTTAGTGCTGATTTAGGATGATTTAACCCTGTTACAGTCAAACCTCTTACTTTATTTGACACTTAATAAGTTACACTTCTCGTTTAACGAACCCGCCTATATTCATAAAGCGACTCAGAGCTGATCCAGTATTAGTTTTAAATGTTTAGATCATAAGGAATACGATTATATGAACACGGAAGACCAAGTCCTAGGCTTGGTGAATACAGAGCATAACCCAGTTTTCATGGTGACCTTTCCCCTTTGACCCTGTCCTCCCCAGGTCTCTCAGGTCCTCCAGGCCAACCAGGAACCCCAGGTAATGGAGGTGTAGGCCAACCCGGTTCCCCAGGCTTCCCAGGAGAGAGGGGCCAGAAGGGAGACGAGGGCCAGCCAGGCATCTCCCTCCCTGGGCCTCCAGGGCGAAATGGGTCCCCTGGGCTTCAGGGACCACCAGGCCCTCCCGGGGTCGCAGGGGTCTCCACAGGGGGCGGTAACTGTTTAGGAGGGGCCCCCGGCTTACCAGGACAACAAGGAGACAGAGGGTTTCAAGGAGAGTCCGGACAGAAAGGTGGGTCGGAGAGAGAGAAAGAGAGAGAGTATGTTTTTTTTTTTTGTGTGTGTGTTCGCTGTTGTATACTTCCAGAGTATTGTCATGAGAGAGAGGTGTTATGTACAGTATTGTGTTACGGGAGTGGGGCTAATAATGAACAAACAAATGTATCATTAAAGTGATCCCAACTGGCTTCTATGTCTGTCTTTCCCCTTACCTACCTACTTACTTACTTTACTGTCTCTCTCAGGTGACAAGGGAGAAACCTGTGTGAACTGTTTCTCACGTGGGAATTCCATCACTGGGGCACCAGGCCCTCCCGGACCTCCTGGGTTCCCAGGTAAGACTGCACCCCTCTCACCTGGTCACCTGTCTCTCTGCCTGTTTTTTTTTTATCCTCACCTAGTACGGAATAAGACCGAGTGGAGAGGCGAAAACACACACCGGATTTCGCAATGTGCAGGCCACCGTTAACACAATACTGTACACAACACCTCTCTCTCGTCATTCTCTCCTTTTACCTCTCTCTCCACCCTCTCTCAGGTGGACCAGGAGGACCAGGGGCTAAAGGTGACAGAGGATATCCAGGTGGCCCAGGGCCATCAGGTTCTTCTGTAAGTACTTCCTGTTTGTCACTTCCTGGTTTGAAACATCTTTGAAGCTGGGTCTACACAACTTTATAGTAACCTACAGAATGACTTACTTGGAGCCGGTTTCCCAGACGCCGATTAAGCCTAGTTCTGGACTATTAAACAATAATCTCCATTGAAAATGCTTTTTAATCCAGGATTAGGTTTAATTTGTAGAGTAGTCTAGAGTAGCCTTGATAGAGTAACTAAATGACCCCTCCATCCTTCCATCTCTCTCTCCTCCATCCCTCTGTCCCCCAGGGTTTGCCTGGTCCCCAGGGTGCACCTGGTTTCCCAGGAGAGAAGGGTGACCCAGGTGAGGCTATTGCTGTGGATGGGGGGAGGGGCGACAAGGGAGACACAGGGTTCCCCGGACCCTCTGGCCTGCCTGGTCTGGACGGAGGACCTGGTCGCAATGGAGTTCCTGGAGCTCCTGGACCCAAAGGAACATCTGTGAGTAGCAAAGTGTCCATCTCTCTCCCTCCCTCCATTTATCTATTCATATATTTATTCATCCATCCCATCCACACCCTCATCCATCCAACCCTATCTTCTTTCTATCTATCCCTCCTGCTCTCTATCCCTCCCTCCCTACCTTCCTCCACCCATCTATCCATCCATCCCACCTCATCCCTTCATGTCTCTTTCCCTCCATCCATCCATCCCTCCCTTCATCCATCCATCCATCCATCCCATGCAACTGTTCCTCTCTCCCTCCATCCATCCATCCCTTCACCTTACCTCTTTCCCTATCTCCATCTATCTATCCATCCATCCATTTCTCCCACTACATAGCATTCTATATTAACCCCTCTACACTCCTCTGCAGGGTTCTCTGTTAGTGAAGGGTGAGCGAGGGCCTCCAGGTGAGCCCGGTCTGCAGGGTATCCCAGGTGACAGGGGTGTCCCCGGATCCCCAGGCTTCGGCCCTCAGGGGCCATCTGGAGAGAAGGGTGTCCAGGGTGTCTCGGGGAGAACGGGAACACCTGGAGCACCAGGTAAGATATGTTGGCTGATATACTTGAAAACCAGGGATGTACACTCTTATAAAAAAAATGTGCTTTCTAGAACCTAAAAGGGTTCTTCAACTGTCCCCATAGAGAACCTTTTGAAGAACCCTTTATGGTTCACGGTAGAAGCCTTTCGGATTCCATCTTGAACCCTTTCCACAGAGGGTTCTACATGGAACCTATAAGGGTTCTTCTATGGGGACAGCCGAAGAACCTTTTTGGAACCCTTTTTTTCTAAAAGTGTAGTAACTGAAATGTTGATAAAAGTGAGATACATCGACACACCTGGGGTCCTGGGAGGTTGTGTTATTTCATTGGTATCATACTGTTACCATTAGCTTTACCTGCTGCTCTTCTATGACAACAACTCTCTTGTACCCTTATTCCCTAACCTTTGACCCTTGGCCTTTGACCCCTGACCTATAGGCACTAAAGGTGAGCCGGGCCAAACGATAGCAGAGAAGGGACTCCCAGGACCTAGGGGACAGGATGGAGACCCCGGTCTTCCTGGAAACCCAGGTAAATAACATGTAATCGTTACCTGCACAGGTTCACACTCACCTGGATAGGCATAAGCGTTCATCCAGAATGATGATGACGGACGTAAGGTAACAGACAGCACAGATGTTTATTTTTATTTTTTTTATGTTATTCTATGAAGTATACGCTAGTGAGCTGTTTAGTAGTAGTGTAGTTAATGTTTGCCAAAACAAAGTGTTAATTTCTGTGTCCACAGGCAACCCCGGCGGGCCAGGACAGCCCGGTTTCCCCGGCTTACCAGGTGCCAAGGGCGACCCCGGCCTCTCCGGCATTGGACTGCCAGGACCCCCCGGCGCTAAAGGTAAACACTAAATACCTGGGCAGGTATACATTCACTGTCACCTATATGGTTATAATATAAACTTCATGGACCAATTTCCGGAACACAGAGTAAGCCTAGTCCTGGAGAATCTCCATTGAACATGCTTTTTAGTCTCGGACTAGGCTTAAGGCCCTGACGTCCACGCAAGATGGCACAGCCATGATCTCTCTCATAGCACCATAGCACCAGAGTGATTTGAGTGTTTTACAGTAGTGCCTTATACTATAAACAATTATCACAATCACTCACCTGTCCCCGCCCGCAGGATTCCCAGGCTCATCTGGTGTGCCAGGTGGTCCCGGAGGTCCAGGAAGACCAGGAGTGGACGGCCTCCCCGGTGAGCCAGGTGGACCTGGAGCTAAGGTACGTACCACAACGACACTACTATAGATGGATCTTAATACTGTACTAGTTACAGATTAACATAGTCATTTACAGTGTCAAGAAAAAGTATGTGAATCCTTTGGAAATACCTGGATTTTGGTCATAAAATTTGATCTGATCTTCGTCTAGGTCACAACGTTAGACAAACGCAGTCTGCTTAAACTAATAACACACAAACAGTTATATGTTTTCATGTCTTTATTGAACATACTGTGTAAACATTCACAGTGCAGGGTGGGAAAAGTATGTGAACCCTTGGATTTAATAACTGGTTGACCCTCCTTTGGCAGCAATAACCTCAACCAAACGTTTTCTATAGTTGCGGATCAGACCTGCACAACGGTCAGGAGGAATTTTGGACCATTCCTCTTAACAAAACTGTTGAAGTTCAGCATTATTCTTGGGATTTCTGGTGTGAACTGCTCTCTTGAGGTCATGCCACAGCAACTCAATCGGGTTGAGGTCAGGACTCTGACTGGTCCACTCCAGAAGGCTTATTTTCTTCTGTTGAAGCCATTCTGTAGTAGATTTACTTCTGTGTTTTGGGTCATTGTCTTGTTGCATCACCCAACTTCTGTTGAGCTTCAATTTGCGGAGAGATAGCCTTACATTCTCCTGCAAAAAGTCTTGATAAACTTGGGAATTCATTTTTCCGTCAATGATAGCAAGCTGTCCGGGCCCTGAGGCAGCAAAGCAGCCCCAAACCATGATGCTCCCTCCACCATACTTTACAGTTGGGATGAGGTTTTGATGTTGGTGTGCTGTGCATTATTTTGTGCATTATTAGTTTAAGCACACTATGTTTGTCTATTGTTGTGACTTAGATAAAGATCAGACCAAATTTGATGATCAATTTATGCATAAATCCAGCTAATTCCAAAGGGAATTATAGCAATGAGAATCCAAACGGGATAGCATTGTATCAAGCTAAGGTTAAGACTGAATGTAGACAGACCTGCACAGAGCAGTCGAAGGAACATGGCCACACCATATTTAGCTAGCAGTATAGCTTTTCCTCCCAACCCAACCGAACAGAGCACAAGCGACTGAAAGTTTCAAATCGTAGAAGAGGTGGATGAAGGGTTGCCACGATGCCCTAAAGAGCTGACTGGAACCGGGATGAGAATTGAGGACCCATGTCTACCGGGAGTCCATGGATCCGAAAGACGTGCTGCACCTTGAGTTGGGCCGTCTCTTTAGCAGAGGGAGAGCTTGGGAAGAGGAATGAAGTGATCGGCTTTGGAAAACCGGTCCACTACTGTGTTGCCATCAGACGGGGGAAGACCCGTGACGAAGTCCAGGGATATGTGAGACCAGGGACGATGAGGGACAGGCCGTGGTTTAAGAAGACCAGCCCAAAGCTTGCCAAAGAGTCTTGTTTTGCGTGCAGCCGGCGACGGACGTCCGGGACCATGGTAGGCCACCAAAAGCGTTGTCGCACAAAGGGCAGGGTCCAACGGGAGCCCGGGTGGCAGGCAAGCCTGGAGGAGTGGGCAAACTCCAGGACCGATGAGCGGACAGCATCATGCACAAACATCTGGTTATCTAGCCCCCCCAGGGGTTCGTCTGGGAATTCTGCGCCTCACGGACCTGCTTCCCTATTCCCCAGCTGAGTGCCGTTGCCAGACACGAGGTGGGAAGGATGGTCTTGGGGTTAAAGGGTGTAGCTGCGGGGCTATAGCGCCTTGACAGCGCATCCGGCTTGATGTTCTTGGATCCTGGTCGGTAGGAGAGGAAGAAGTTGAACCGGATGAAGAGCAGGGCCCACCTAGCTTGCCTGGAATTGAGACGCTTGGCAGTACAGAGATATTCCAGGTTCTTGTGGTCGGTCCACACAATGAACGGATGTTCCGCCCCCTCCAGCCAGTGCCTCCACTCCTCCAACACCATCTTCACCACAAGAAGCTCACGGTTCCCCACATCGTAGTTCCTCTCTGTGGTGTTGAGACGATGGGAGAAGGCACAGGGATGTACCTTGAGGTCCAGAGCAGAACACTGGGACAGGACAGCCCCCACTCTGACATACAAAGCATTGGCCTCCACCACGAACTGGCGGATGAACCAAGATTGGAGCTGTGGTGAAATGATGTTTGAGATCCTGGAACGCCCGGTCAGCAGCTGGGGTCCACGTGAACGGAACCTTGGGAGAGGTGAGTGCAGACAGGGGGGAAGCCAGGGTGCTGTAACCCCGGATAAAGAGGCGATAAAAGTTGGAGAATCCCAGGAAACGTTGCAGCTGCACCCTGGACGTAGGCTGGGGCCAATCCACCACCGCTCTCACCTTCCCAGGATCCATCTGTACACTCCCTGTAGCGATGATGTAACCCAGAAAGGGGATGGTGGAGCGATGGATTTCGCACTTCTCCGTGGTCACAAAAAGCTGGTTCTCTAGGAGGACGTGTCGGACGTGGAGCTCGTGTTCTTGGGCGGAGTGGGAGAAGACAAGGATGTCATCGAGGTAGACGAAGACGAACCGGTTCAACATGTCTCGGAGAACATCATTAACCAGAGCCTGGAACACAGCTGGGGCGTTGGTAAGGACAAATGGCATGACTAAATACTAGTAGTGACCGCTGACCATGTTGAAGGCTGTCTTCCACTCGTCCCCTTCCTGTATCCGCACCAGGTGGTAGGCGTTCCGTAGGTCCAGCTTGGAAAACACAGTGGTTCGCTGGAGCGGCTCGAAGGCAAAGGAGATGAGTGGTAGTGGGTAGCGGTTCTTCACCGTGATGTCGTTGAGGCCCCTGTAATCGATGCACAGGGGATGCATTTCTCCACAAAGAAGAACCCTGCGCCGGCGGGGGGAGGCAGAAGGACGGATGAACCCTGCAGCTAGGATGTCCTCTATGTAGGTCTGCATAGATGAACCCTGCAGCTAGGATGTCCTCTATCTAGGTCTCCATTGCCTTATTCCCTGGACCCGACAGAGAGTACAGTCATCCCCGGGGCAGTGTGGTGCCTGGGAGAAGGTCGATCCCGCAGTCATAGGGTCGGTGCGGAGGAAGTAAAGTGGCCGGGCCTTACTGAAAACCTCCTGGAGGTCCTGGTACTCCGCGGGAATGGCGGAGAGGTCCGGGGCAACTTCCTGAGCCCACCGGAAGATGTCCCGGGGCAGGCTATGCTGACTTCAGGCAATGGGCGTGGCAGAATGGGCCCCAGCCCATGATGGAACCAGCAGTCCAGTCAATAAGGGGATTGTGTCGCTGGAGCCAAGAGAATCCCAATACCACAGGAACCTGAGGAAACTTAATCAGCATACATTGGATTGCCTCGCTGTGGTTCCCTGACACTTGTAGGTTGATGGGAGTGGTATTGTGAGTGACCCGCTGTCCAGTGAGGAATCCGTAGAGTTGCTCCAGCAAAGTCTTGAATACCTGGTCATGGCGTTCTGCCAGGATTTGGAGTGCCTCCATAAGACATTGTAGTAACTCCTCGTGTCGTCCAATGGTGGCTCCTTACCAGGGATACAGCATTGTGGAGCTGGTCTGAGTCTGCTGGGTCGGTCATGGCCAGTTCGTACTATCACGTATTAGGGAAGACCCAGATGCAGACAGTGTCGAAGTAACGAAAGTTTATTACTAGAAAAGGGAGCAGGCTAAACGACAGGTCTTGACCTGGCAGACAGAGGTCAGTAATCCAGATCAGAGTCCAAAAGGTACAGAACGGCAGGTAGTCTCAGGGTCAGGGCAGGCAGAGGTCAATAATCCAGTGTGGTGGGGCAAGGTACAGGACGGCATGCAGGCTCAGGGTCAGGGCAGGCAGAATGGTCAACGCCAGGACAACTAGAAAACAGGAACTATAGAAAGACAGGAGCAAGGGGGAAAACGCTGGTAGGCTTCACTAACAAAACGAACTGGCAACAGACAAACAGAGAACACAGGTATAAATACACAGGGGATAATGAGGGGAGATGGGAGACACCTGGTGGGGGGTGGAGACAAGCACAAAGACAGGTGAAACAGATCAGGGTGTGACACCAATGCTCCTTGTAGGACACATCACTGCACTCTATACTCTTCTGTAAACTGGTCATCTCTGTATACCCGTCGCAAGACCCACTGGTTGATTCTTATTTATAAAACCCTCTTAGGCCTCACTCCCCCCTATCTGAGATATCTACTGCAGCCCTCATCCTACACATACAACAAACGTTCTGCCAGTCACATTCTGTTAAAGGTCCACAAAGCACACACATTCCTTAGTCGCTTGTCTTTTCAATTCGCTGCAGCTTGCGACTAGAACGAGCAGCAACAAACACTCAAACTGGACAGTTTTATCTCAATTTCTTTATTCAAAGTCTCAATCATGGACACTCTTACTGACAGTTATGACTGCTTCGTGTGATGTATTGTTGTCTCTACCTTCTTGCCCTTGGTGCTGTTGTCTGTGCCCAATTATGTTTGTACCATGTTGTGCTGCTGCCATGTTGTGTTGCTACCATGTTGTTGTCATGTTGTGTTGCTACCATGCTGTGTTGTCATGTGTTGCTGCCATGCTATGTTGTTATCTTAGGTCTCTCTTTATGTAGTGTTGTGTTGTCTCTCGTCGTGTGTTTTGTCCTAAATTTTTATTTAATTTGTTTTTATTTTTAATCCCAGCCCCCGTCCACGCAGGAGACTAAAAATAAGAATTTGTGGCTAGTTAACTAAAGGTTAAATAAAATATATATATTTTAAAAAATGTTAACAAGGTCTCCATTTGTGTGTGTTTGGGTATTAATTTGAGTTTTCTATTTGTGTGTGTGTGTGTGTGTGTGTGTGTGTGTGTGTGTGTGTGTGTGTGTGTGTGTGTGTGTGTGTGTGTGTGTGTGTGTGTGTGTGTGTGTGTGTGTGTGTGTGTGTGTGTGTGTGATAGGGAGAGCCAGGATTCGGGTTGCCAGGTCCCCAGGGCCCTCCAGGCTTCCCTGGACCCAAAGGATTAGCTGGACCCAAAGGAGACTCCGGTTTCCCCGGCAACCCCGGCTCGCCCGGACGTTCCGGCTTCGACGGTGGCCCTGGTGCCAAAGGTACGGTTCCAACTTTTATTGGTGTAGTCGGGTGGAGTTAGGAGCTTAGGAACACTGAAGATCCACCGATACTGAAAATATGGCTTTTTTTAAAGTTATTATTTCCTCTTTTTATAGATCAACAACATCATACTCTAATCTTGCCTCATTATTTCTGGTCTGATTTTTCCAGACACATGTTAAGCCTAGTTCTAGACTAAAAGCATGCTCAGTGGTGTCTTTAATAAAAGTTATACTTAGTCCAAATCACTGGCCGTCGGTGCTGTTTAAGAAGAGGGAGGACGATTTTTTTTTTTTATGAGCGAGGCCTTTTTTATATTACAGCATATTGGATGACTGTCATTCATATTCCATTCACCCAGCTTAATGTAATATCGATAGGTTTAGGCTACTACATGATACTATTGATTTCTTTTAAGGAAATGAATTTGTTCAAAAACTGTTCAACTATTGTCTTTCTACTACTGATCACATTTAACGTACAGCAGTGCTAGCTATCTGTAGTTTATGCTTTTAGTACTAGATTCATTCTCTGATCCTTTGATTGGCTGGACAACATGTCAGTTCACGCTGCAAGAGCTCTGATTGGTTGGAGGATGTCCTCTGAAAGTTGTCATAATTACTGTGTAAGTCTATGGAAGGGGGTGAGAACATAGGTTTTCTAGGTTTTCTAGACTTCTAGGTTTTGTATTCAAGTCAACCCAGAGGAGGACGGAAACTAGCTGTTAAAAAGAGTGAATAATAACTTAGTAATCTTTAAAGGCACTTTAATTTGAAACCACTGACAGTAAAGGCATATCAAAAAAACATCTGAAATTCACTGAGGAGGATGGTCCTCCCCTTCCTCCACTGAGGAGCCACCACTGGTCCAGATAAAACATATTCTGTTAGCCAGCTAGTTAGTTGGTATTGCCATGTTAACAAGTGTGTGTTCTGTACCTGTTTGTCTCCCAGGTTACTCTGGTATCCCCGGTACACCTGTTAGGTAGCTAGCCAGTTAGTATTATTTTGTTAACAGGTGTGTGTGTTCTGTATTTGTTTGTCTCTTCCAGGTGACTCTGGTATCCCTGGTATATCCGGAGCTCGTGGCCCTCCAGGTTCACCCTCCATCGGCTCTCAGGGCATCCCCGGCCCCATTGGACCCCCAGGACCCATGGGCTCTCCAGGTAAGACAACCTAGCTGACCTTTGACTAGACAAAAATCAGGTTTGATTAATAGTTTGATTAGAGATTGACATCTAGTTTGATTTATGGCATTTGTATCTAGTTGCTTACAGCGGACCTTGTAATATCACCATAATTTGTACGTAATGCTAAGAACTTTTATCAAATTGAACCGCTGCAAAGTCAAATCACGAGAAAACCATGTAATATATATGTATGTACCGTATATTTATGCTGTATTTTCGAAATATAATATTTTGTTCTATTTTTGTTTTCAACACGTTAACATTCGGTTGAGATGACTCAATATGTGTTATCTCAAATGTATTGTCTCAGTCACAGATTGGTATGTGCATTATCACCTTCACCACATACTCATAACTTATATGAATGTGTATTATGTACAGCATTTCAATGGACTGGCTATGTGGTTCAGGCTATGTTGTCACACTTGTTATTAGGAAAGTAACATAATTCCTTTGCAATGCTTTTGAGCACCAAATAGTTTGTAAACAGTTTGTAAGAGGTGAAAGGGTTTGTAAAAGGTTTGTTTGTTTGTTGTGCACTGAATGATGTCACCATGGGTGATCATGTGACGGTTGCATCTCGGAGAGATGCATTCTGGGTTATCAGTCATCGATGGTAGCCATACCCTGATCTTGGGAGTTCACTCTTATTCTTCTTCTCATCTCTCCTCACAACAGTCTTCTCATTGCTCTTCTTATTTTGCATGTTGTCACAGTCTCTTTGGCAGTCCACTTTTCCTGCACTTGTTTTTGCCACTTTGTTCACTCTTAAACACAATTTGCCTTCTTCTTTAAAACTAATACAGTTGAAGTCGGAAGTACACTTAGGTTCGAGTCATAAAACTGGTTTTTCAACCACTTCACAAATTTATTGTTAACACACTATAGTTTTGGCAAGTCGGTTAGGACATTTACTTCGTGCATGACAAGTAATTTTTCCAACAATTGTTTACAGACAGATTATTTCACTTATAATTCACTGTATCACAATTCCAGTGGGTCAGAAGTTTACATACACTAAGTTGACTGTGCCTTTAAACAGCTTGGAAAATTCCAGAAAATTATGTCATGGCTTTAGAAGCTTCTGATAGGCTAATTGACATAATTTGAGTCAATTGGAGGTGTACCTTTGGATGTATGCGGTTATGGAACCGCCACCTGTCCCAGACCTGTTGTTTTTCAACTCTTAATGATCGGCTATGAAAAGCCAACTGCAAATTATTCATGATTATTATTTGACCATGCTTGTCACTTATGAACATTTTTGAACATCTTGGCATAGTTCTGTTATAATCTCCACCCGGCACAGCCAGAAGAGGACTGGCCACCCCTCATAGCCTGGTTCCTCTCTAGGTTTCTTCCTAGGTTTGGCCTTTCTAGGGAGTTTTTCCTAGCCACCGTGCTTCTACACCTGCATTACTAGCTGTTTGGGGTTTTAGGCTGGGTTTCTGTACAGCACTTCGAGATATTAGCTGATGTACGAAGGGCTATATAAAATAAACTTGATTGATTGATTGATATTTCAAGGCCTACCTTCAAACTCAGTGCCTCTTTGCTTGATATCATGGGAAAATCTAAATAAATCAGCCAAGACCTCAGAAAAAAAATTGTAAACCTCCACAAGTCTGGTTCATCCTTGGGAGCAATTTCCAAATGCCTGAAAGTACCACGTTCATCTGTACAAACAATAGTATGCAAGTATAAACACCATGGGACCACGCAGCCATCATACCGCACAGGAAGAAGATGCGTTCTGTCTCTTAGTGATGAACATGCTGCGAAAAGTCCAAATCAATCCCAGAACAACAGCAAAGGACCTTGTGAAGATGCTGGAGGAAACAGGTACAAAATTATCTATATCCACAGTAAAACGAGTCCTATATCGACATAACCTGAAAGGCCGCTCAGCAAGGAAGAAGCCACTGCTCCAAAACCGGCATAAAAAAAGACAGACTACGGTTTGCAACTGCACATGGGGACAAAGATCGTACTTTTTGGAGAAATGCCCTCTGGTCTGATAAAACAAAAATAGAACTGTTTGGCCATAATGACCATCGTTATGTTTGGAGGAAAAAGGGGGAGGCTTGCAAGCTGAAGAACACATTCCCAACCGTGAAGCACGAGGGTGGCAGCATCATGTTGTGGGGGTGATTTGCCGCAGGAGGGACTGGTGCACTTCACAAAATAGATGGCAGCATGAGGTAGGAAAATTTTGTGGAATTATTGAAGCAACATCTCAAGACATCAGTCAGGAAGTTAAAGCTTGGTCGCAAATGAGTCTTCCAAATGGACAATGACCCCAAGCATACTTCCAAAGTCAAGGTATTGGAGTGGCCATCACAAAGCCCTGACCTCAATCCCATAGAAAATTTGTGGGCAGAACAGAAAAAGCGTGTGCGAGCAAGGAGGCCTACAAACCTGACTCAGTTACATCAGTTCTGTCAGGAGGAATGGGCCAATATTCACCTAACTTATTGTGGGAAGCTTGTGGAAGCCTACCCGTAACGTTTGACCCAAGTTAAACAATTTAAAGGCAATGCTACCAAATACTAATTGAGTGTATGTAAACTTCTCACCCACTGGGAATGTTATGAAGGAAAGAAAATCTCAAATAAATCATTCTCTACTATTATTCTGACATTTCACATTCTTAAAATAAAGTGGTGATCCTATCTGACCTAAAACAGGGACTTTTTACTAGGATTAAGTGTCAGGAATTGTGAAAAACTGAGTTTAAATGTATTTGGTTAAGGTGTATGTAAACTTCTGACCTCAACTGTATGTCATTAGTCACACTCTTCTTTTGTGCCTGCCACACTAAGTCTTTATTCACCTCCACTCATGGCAGTCACAGTTCTGAAGGCTCCGTCATCATGTACAGTATGTCATGTTGGATAGACGTAGAGCATTGTAAACCCTCATCCCCCCTTCCCCACCTCTATTTCTTACTCTGTGATGTTCCTCATCCACTCCGCCCCATTTTGAATATACACCCTCCTTACTCGCTGTATTCTGACCTTTGACCTCAAGGCGAGAAAGGTATTGTACCACAGCCTGTCTGGACTATAGTCTCCATCTGGCAGCTGATTGGTTGATTGGTACTGTATATCTGTGTGATTGGTTGATTGGTTAAGGGACCGTACATCTGTTTGGTGTGACATCTTTACTCCAGCTATCTTTACTCTTTGGACTCCTGAATGGCGCAGCGGTCTAAGGCACTGCATTTGAGGCGTCACTACAGACACCCTGGTTTGAATCCAGGCTGTATCACAACTGGCTGTGATTGGGAGTCCCATAGTGCGGCGCACAATTGGCCCAGCGTCGTCCGATTTTGGCTGGTGTAGGCCGTCATTGTAAATAAGAATTTGTTCTTAACTGACTTGCCTAGATAAAGAAAGGTTAAATAAAACATACATTTAAAAATAAAGAAGAGAGATAATAATAGAAAATGAGGTTATTTGACCGATTCTGGACTGATAAATGGAACCTTTATAAATGTGTTGAATAGTCACTAATCATAAATAGAGAGATTCCACTAGCGCTTTAAGTCGAGTTCAAAAAGCTTTATTGTCCATCAAATGTGCGTAAGACCAAATATTCTCTTTTGGCATTTGTCAAAATTGACCTTCTGTGAGGTTATAAATAATGGGCAGATGCTGATCAGGAAGTGAGAATCTGTCCTCACTCTGTCATTGATCCCTCGCATTTCAGGATACTCAGGCGCCAACGGAGAGAAGGGAGACCCCGGTTCTCCCGGCCTGGACATTCCAGGGTTGCCAGGCGACAGAGGAAGTCCCGGTTTCCCCGGCAACCCCGGGGGAGTTGGACCACAGGGTAACCCTGGTGGCCCTGGCCGAGACGGACTGCCTGGCCTGCCTGGTAGGATAACAGACCGACACCAACATCAAACCTACCTAATCTATGTGTCTGTTTTAGTCTCTATCTGTCTAGTTTTCTACATTTGTCTGTGTTATGAATGGACTGTAAGAAATCAGAGTCTATTGCTGGTTTACATAGGCAGCCCAATTCTGATCTTTTGCCCAATTAATGGCAAAAGATCTGATCTGATTGGTCAAAAGACTAATTAGTGGCATAAGGTCAGAATTGGGCTGCATGTGATAATGCATGTGTGTTTATTTCAGTCTCGTCTATGTCTGGTTCCAAATCTCTTTCTGTGTAATCTACATACAGTATATGAGCTCCCGAGTGGCGCGGTGGTCTTAGGCACTGCATCTCAATGCTAGAGGCGTCACTACAGACCCTGGTTCGTTTCTAGGCTGTATCACAATCGGCCGTGATTGGGAGTCCCATAGGGCGGCGCACAATTGGCCCAGCGTCGTCCGGATTAGGGTTTGGCCAGGTTAGGCCGTCATTGTAAATAAGAATTTGTTAGAGGCTTGCCTAGTTAAATAAAGGTTAAATATAAAATTAAATATGGACTGGCCAGTATGATGTCACACTGACTACCTTTCTCTCTCTTCGTTTTCTGTTGGACATTGTTGTTACTCTATCTCCATCCCAAATGGCACCCTATTCCCTATATATGGACTCCAGTCAAAAGTAATGCACTATATAGGGAATAGGGTGCGATTTGGGACACAGACAGTGTCGCTGACCTTCACCCTGTCTTGATGGGGAATTGCCAGTCAAACGTCTGTCCATCAACAGGTGGTAAAGGAGACATGGGTGTGATGGGAGCTCCTGGACCTTTGGGATCCCCTGGGAACCCCGGAGCCCCCGGCTTCCCTGGACCTAAAGGTACACACACACACACACACACACACACACACACACACACACACACACACACACACACTAGAGCTGGGTGATATGGACACAAATTGACTGACCACAGGTCTTACATTCAAACAAACTAGTCCAAAACATCTGCTGCGCTAGCTATAAGGAACCCACACACAAACACATAAACACACACATTGGTATACACACATATGTGTCTTCGATAATAGACCATCTGACTCTTTGTGTCTCCTTCCTCCAGGTGACGATGGTTTCCCAGGGCGACCAGGTGGGCCCGGCGGTTCAGGTTTGAAGGGAGACAGGGGAGAGCCCGGTATCGCGGGACTCCCAGGACCCAGCATTCCTCCCCAGGAACTGAAGGGTGGCAAGGGAGAACCAGGAGCACCAGGTACGTCTTTCTCTCTGTCTGTTTATCCGTCTCTCTGTCTGCCTGTTTCTGACCGACTGATGTAGACTGCTAAGAATGCAGCTTTGTCTTACTGTCCTTACTGTTTCCTGTCTTTTTTGTGTTGTGTAGGTTTGGGAGGACTGCCAGGTCAAAAGGGTATCCCTGGTCTCCCTGGAGACGCTGGTATACCAGGACAGGACGGACGACCTGGGTTGCCTGGACCTCAAGGTATACTCATATTATCTAGAAACTCATCCTCTAGTACACTCATCTCTCCAGAATGTCCTCTACTGAACACCAATACCGTCATCCCCCCCAGAATGTCCTCTACTGAACACTAATACCGTCATCCCTTCAGAAGGTCCTCTACTGAACACTAGTACAGTCATCCCTCCAGAATGATCTCTACTGAACACAAGTACAGTCATCCCTCCAGAATGACCTCTACTGAACACTAGTACAGTCATCCCTTCAGAATGATCTCTACTGAACACTAGTACAGTCATCCCTCCAGAAGGATCTCTACTGAACACTAGTACAGTCATCCCTCCAGAATGACCTCTACTGAACACTAGTACAGTCATCCCTCCAGAATGATCTCTACTGAACACTAGTACAGTCATCCCTCCAGAATGTCCTCTACTGAACACTAGTACACTCATCCCTTCAGAATGACCTCTACTGAACACTAGTACAGTCATCCCTCCAGAATGACCTCTACTGAACACTAGTACACTCATCCTACTTTTCCTGTTGACTTCAATGTGCCTTTGACATGTACATTTATCATTTTATTACGAGTGTCTTGCATCTTCAGGATGCTCAACCCAAATGGGTTTATAAAACATGCATATTTCCAAGTGCCACGCATATCTCAAGATATGAGTCAGCCCCATAATGTCCTCTATTGAACACTAACTGCTAATTTCCTCTCTGCTGTGTTCAGGTCCCAAAGGAGATGCAGGTATCCCTGGAGGATCAGGCTCACCAGGAGGCCCAGGAGCTAAAGGCAACATGGGAGAGATGGGCTTCCCAGGTGGGTATTAGACCGCCCCATATCCCCACCATCATGTTTTATGACCTCATATCCCCACCATCATGTTCTATTACCTCATATCCCCACCATCATGTTCTATAACCTCATATCCCCACCATCATGTTCTATAACCTCATATCCCCACCATCATGTTCTATAACCTCATATCCCCACCATCATGTTCTATAACCTCATATCCCCACCATCATGTTCTATAACCTCGTATCCCCACCATCATGTTCTATAATCTCATATCCCCACCATCATGTTCTATAACCTCATATCCCCACCATCATGTTTTATAACCACATATCCCCACCATCATGTTCTATAACCTCATATCCCCACCATCATGTTCTATTACCTCATATCCCCACCATCATGTTCTATAACCTCATATCCCCACCATCATGTTCTATAACCTCATATCCCCACCATCATGTTCTATAACCTCATATCCCCACCATCATGTTCTATAACCTCATATCCCCACCATCATGTTCTATAACCTCGTATCCCCACCATCATGTTCTATAATCTCATATCCCCACCATCATGTTCTATAACCTCATATCCCCACCATCATGTTCTATAACCTCATATCCCCACCATCATGTTCTATAACCACATATCCCCACCATCATGTTCTATAACCTCGTATCCCCACCATCATGTTCTATAACCTCATATCCCCACCATCATGTTCTATAACCTCATATCCCCACCATCATGTTCTATAACCACATATCCCCACCATCATGTTCTATAACCTCGTATCCCCACCATCATGTTCTATAACCTCATATCCCCACCATCATGTTCTATAACCTCATATCCCCACCATCATGTTCTATAACCACATATCCCCACCATCATGTTCTATAACCTCGTATCCCCACCATCATGTTTTATGACCACATATCCCCACCATCATGTTCTATAACCTCATATCCCCACCATCATGTTCTATAACCTCATATCCCCACCATCATGTTCTATAACTTCATATCCCCACCATCATGTTCTATAACCTCATATCCCCACCATCATGTTCTATAACCTCGTATCCCCACCATCATGTTCTATAACCTTGTATCCCCACCATCATGTTCTATAACCTCGTATCCCCACCATCATGTTCTATAACCTCATATCCCCACCATCATGTTTTATAACCTCATATCCCCACCATCATGTTCTATAACCTCGTATCCCCACCATCATGTTCTGTAACCTCATATCCCCACCATCATGTTCTATAAACTCATATCCCCACCATCATGTTCAATAACCACATATCCCCACCATCATGTTCTATAACCTCATATCCCCACCATCATGTTCTATAACCTCATATCCCCACCATCATGTTCTATAACCTCGTATCCCCACCATCATGTTCTATAACCTCATATCCCCACCATCATGTTCTATAACCTCGTATCCCCACCATCATGTTCTATAACCTCATATCCCCACCATCATGTTTTATAACCTCATATCCCCACCATCATGTTCTATAACCTCGTATCCCCACCATCATGTTCTATAACCTCATATCCCCACCATCATGTTCTATAAACTCATATCCCCACCATCATGTTCTATAACCACATATCCCCACCATCATGTTCTATAACCACATATCCCCACCATCATGTTCTATAACCACATATCCCCACCATCATGTTCTATAACCACATATCCCCACCATCATGTTCTATAACCACATATCCCCACCATCATGTTTTATAACCTCGTATCCCCACCATCATGTTCTATAACCTCATATCCCCACCATCATGTTTTATAACCTCGTATCCCCACCATCATGTTCTATAACCTCGTATCCCCACCATCATGTTCTATAACCTCGTATCCCCACCATCATGTTCTATAACCTCATATCCCCACCATCATGTTCTATAACCTCGTATCCCCACCATCATGTTTTATAACCACATATCCCCACCATTATGTTCTATAACCTCATATCCCCACCATCATGTTCTATATCCTCATATCCCCACCATCATGTTCTATAACCTCGTATCCCCACCATCATGTTCTATAACCTCGTATCCCCACCATCATGTTCTATAACCACATATCCCCACCATCATGTTCTATAACCTCATATCCCCACCATCATGTTCTATAACCTCATATCCCCACCATCATGTTCTATAACCTCATATCCCCACCATCATGTTCTATAACCACATATCCCCACCATCATGTTCTATAACCTCATATCCCCACCATCATGTTCTATAACCACATATCCCCACCATCATGTTCTATAACCTCATATCCCCACCATCATGTTCTATAACCACATATCCCCACCATCATGTTCTATAACCTCATATCCCCACCATCATGTTCTATAACCACATATCCCCACCATCATGTTCTATAACCACATATCCCCACCATCATGTTTTATAACCTTATATCCCCACCATCATGTTTTATAACCTTATATCCCCACCATCATGTTCTATAACCTCATATCCCCACCATCATGTTTTATAACCTCATATCCCCACCATCATGTTTTATAACCTCATATCCCCACCATCATGTTTTATAACCTCATATCCCCACCATCATGTTCTATAACCTTATATCCCCACCATCATGTTCTATAACCTCATATCCCCACCATCATGTTCTATAACCTCATATCCCCACCATCATGTTCTATAACCTCATATCCCCACCATCATGTTCTATAATCTCATATCCCCACCATCATGTTCTATTACCTCATATCCCCACCATCATGTTCTATAACCTCATATCCCCACCATCATGTTTTATAACCTCATATCCCCACCATCATGTTCTATAACCTCATATCCCCACATTCCTGTTCTATAACCTCATATCCCCACCATCATGTTCTATAACCTCGTATCCCCACCATCATGTTCTATAACCTCATATCCCCATCATCATGTTCTATAACCACATATCCCCACCATCATGTTCTGTAACCTCATATCCCCACCATCATGTTCTATAACCACATATCCCCACCATCATGTTCTATAACCACATATCCCCACCATCATGTTCTATAACCACATATCCCCACCATCATGTTCTATAACCACATATCCCCACCATCATGTTCTATAACCACATATCCCCACCATCATGTTTTATAACCTCGTATCCCCACCATCATGTTCTATAACCTCATATCCCCACCATCATGTTTTATAACCTCGTATCCCCACCATCATGTTCTATAACCTCGTATCCCCACCATCATGTTCTATAACCTCGTATCCCCACCATCATGTTCTATAACCTCATATCCCCACCATCATGTTTTATAACCACATATCCCCACCATTATGTTCTATAACCTCATATCCCCACCATCATGTTCTATATCCTCGTATCCCCACCATCATGTTCTATAACCTCGTATCCCCACCATCATGTTCTATAACCTCGTATCCCCACCATCATGTTCTATAACCACATATCCCCACCATCATGTTCTATAACCTCATATCCCCACCATCATGTTCTATAACTTCATATCCCCACCATCATGTTCTATAACTTCATATCCCCACCATCATGTTCTATAACCTCGTATCCCCACCATCATGTTCTATAACCTCATATCCCCACCATCATGTTCTATAACCTCGTATCCCCACCATCATGTTCTATAACCACATATCCCCACCATCATGTTCTATAACCACATATCCCCACCATCATGTTCTATAACCACATATCCCCACCATCATGTTTTATAACCTCGTATCCCCACCATCATGTTCTATAACCTCGTATCCCCACCATCATGTTCTATAACCTCGTATCCCCACCATCATGTTCTATAACCTCATATCCCCACCATCATGTTTTATAACCTCATATCCCCACCATCATGTTCTATAACCTCGTATCCCCACCATCATGTTCTATAACCTCGTATCCCCACCATCATGTTCTATAACCTCATATCCCCACCATCATGTTCTATAACCTCGTATCCCCACCATCATGTTCTATAACCTCGTATCCCCACCATCATGTTTTATAACCACATATCCCCACCATTATGTTCTATAACCTCATATCCCCACCATCATGTTCTATATCCTCATATCCCCACCATCATGTTCTATAACCTCGTATCCCCACCATCATGTTCTATAACCTCGTATCCCCACCATCATGTTCTATAACCACATATCCCCACCATCATGTTCTATAACCTCATATCCCCACCATCATGTTCTATAACCTCATATCCCCACCATCATGTTCTATAACCTCATATCCCCACCATCATGTTCTATAACCACATATCCCCACCATCATGTTCTATAACCTCATATCCCCACCATCATGTTCTATAACCACATATCCCCACCATCATGTTCTATAACCTCATATCCCCACCATCATGTTCTATAACCACATATCCCCACCATCATGTTCTATAACCTCATATCCCCACCATCATGTTCTATAACCTCATATCCCCACCATCATGTTCTATAACCACATATCCCCACCATCATGTTCTATAACCTCATATCCCCACCATCATGTTCTATAACCACATATCCCCACCATCATGTTCTATAACCTCATATCCCCACCATCATGTTCTATAACCACATATCCCCACCATCATGTTCTATAACCTCATATCCCCACCATCATGTTCTATAACCACATATCCCCACCATCATGTTTTATAACCTTATATCCCCACCATCATGTTTTATAACCTTATATCCCCACCATCATGTTCTATAACCTCATATCCCCACCATCATGTTTTATAACCTCATATCCCCACCATCATGTTTTATAACCTCATATCCCCACCATCATGTTTTATAACCTCATATCCCCACCATCATGTTCTATAACCTTATATCCCCACCATCATGTTCTATAACCTCATATCCCCACCATCATGTTCTATAACCTCATATCCCCACCATCATGTTCTATAACCTCATATCCCCACCATCATGTTCTATAACCTCATATCCCCACCATCATGTTCTATTACCTCATATCCCCACCATCATGTTCTATAACCTCATATCCCCACCATCATGTTTTATAACCTCATATCCCCACCATCATGTTCTATAACCTCATATCCCCACATTCCTGTTCTATAACCTCATATCCCCACCATCATGTTCTATAACCTCGTATCCCCACCATCATGTTCTATAACCTCATATCCCCATCATCATGTTCTATAACCACATATCCCCACCATCATGTTCTGTAACCTCATATCCCCACCATCATGTTCTATAACCACATATCCCCACCATCATGTTTTATAACCTCGTATCCCCACCATCATGTTCTATAACCTCATATCCCCACCATCATGTTTTATAACCTCGTATCCCCACCATCATGTTCTATAACCTCGTATCCCCACCATCATGTTCTATAACCTCATATCCCCACATTCCTGTTCTATAACCTCATATCCCCACCATCATGTTCTATAACCTCGTATCCCCACCATCATGTTCTATAACCTCATATCCCCATCATCATGTTCTATAACCACATATCCCCACCATCATGTTCTATAACCTCATATCCCCACCATCATGTTCTATAACCACATATCCCCACCATCATGTTCTATAACCACATATCCCCACCATCATGTTCTATAGCCTCATATCCACACCATCATGTTCTATAACCCCATATCCACACCATCATGTTCTATAACCTCGTATCCCCACCATCATGTTCTATAACCATCGTATCCCCACCATCCTGTTCTATAACCACGTATCCCCACCATCCTGTTCTATAACCACATATCCCCACCATCATGTTCTATAACCTCGTATCCCCACCATCATGTTCTATAACCTCGTATCCCCACCAACATGTTTTATAACCACATATCCCCACCATTATGTTCTATAACCTCATATCCCCACCATCATGTTCTGTAACCTCATATCCCCACCATCATGTTCTATAAACTCATATCCCCACCATCATGTTCTATAACCACATATCCCCACCATCATGTTCTATAACCTCATATCCCCACCATCATGTTCTATAACCTCATATCCCCACCATCATGTTCTATAACCTCGTATCCCCACCATCATGTTCTATAACCTCATATCCCCACCATCATGTTTTATAACCTCATATCCCCACCATCATGTTCTATAACCTCATATCCCCACCATCATGTTCTATAACCACATATCCCCACCATCATGTTCTATAACCTCATATCCCCACCATCATGTTCTATAACCACATATCCCCACCATCATGTTCTATAACCTCATATCCCCACCATCATGTTCTATAACCACATATCCCCACCATCATGTTCTATAACCTCATATCCCCACCATCATGTTCTATAACCACATATCCCCACCATCATGTTCTATAACCACATATCCCCACCATCATGTTTTATAACCTTATATCCCCACCATCATGTTTTATAACCTTATATCCCCACCATCATGTTCTATAACCTCATATCCCCACCATCATGTTTTATAACCTCATATCCCCACCATCATGTTTTATAACCTCATATCCCCACCATCATGTTTTATAACCTCATATCCCCACCATCATGTTCTATAACCTTATATCCCCACCATCATGTTCTATAACCTCATATCCCCACCATCATGTTCTATAACCTCATATCCCCACCATCATGTTCTATAACCTCATATCCCCACCATCATGTTCTATAATCTCATATCCCCACCATCATGTTCTATTACCTCATATCCCCACCATCATGTTCTATAACCTCATATCCCCACCATCATGTTTTATAACCTCATATCCCCACCATCATGTTCTATAACCTCATATCCCCACATTCCTGTTCTATAACCTCATATCCCCACCATCATGTTCTATAACCTCGTATCCCCACCATCATGTTCTATAACCTCATATCCCCATCATCATGTTCTATAACCACATATCCCCACCATCATGTTCTGTAACCTCATATCCCCACCATCATGTTCTATAACCACATATCCCCACCATCATGTTCTATAACCACATATCCCCACCATCATGTTCTATAACCACATATCCCCACCATCATGTTCTATAACCACATATCCCCACCATCATGTTCTATAACCACATATCCCCACCATCATGTTCTATAACCACATATCCCCACCATCATGTTTTATAACCTCGTATCCCCACCATCATGTTCTATAACCTCATATCCCCACCATCATGTTTTATAACCTCGTATCCCCACCATCATGTTCTATAACCTCGTATCCCCACCATCATGTTCTATAACCTCGTATCCCCACCATCATGTTCTATAACCTCATATCCCCACCATCATGTTTTATAACCACATATCCCCACCATTATGTTCTATAACCTCATATCCCCACCATCATGTTCTATATCCTCGTATCCTCACCATCATGTTCTATAACCTCGTATCCCCACCATCATGTTCTATAACCTCGTATCCCCACCATCATGTTCTATAACCACATATCCCCACCATCATGTTCTATAACCTCATATCCCCACCATCATGTTCTATAACTTCATATCCCCACCATCATGTTCTATAACTTCATATCCCCACCATCATGTTCTATAACCTCGTATCCCCACCATCATGTTCTATAACCTCATATCCCCACCATCATGTTCTATAACCTCGTATCCCCACCATCATGTTCTATAACCACATATCCCCACCATCATGTTCTATAACCACATATCCCCACCATCATGTTCTATAACCACATATCCCCACCATCATGTTTTATAACCTCGTATCCCCACCATCATGTTCTATAACCTCGTATCCCCACCATCATGTTCTATAACCTCGTATCCCCACCATCATGTTCTATAACCTCATATCCCCACCATCATGTTTTATAACCTCATATCCCCACCATCATGTTCTATAACCTCGTATCCCCACCATCATGTTCTATAACCTCGTATCCCCACCATCATGTTCTATAACCTCATATCCCCACCATCATGTTCTATAACCTCGTATCCCCACCATCATGTTCTATAACCTCGTATCCCCACCATCATGTTTTATAACCACATATCCCCACCATTATGTTCTATAACCTCATATCCCCACCATCATGTTCTATATCCTCATATCCCCACCATCATGTTCTATAACCTCGTATCCCCACCATCATGTTCTATAACCTCGTATCCCCACCATCATGTTCTATAACCACATATCCCAACCATCATGTTCTATAACCTCATATCCCCACCATCATGTTCTATAACCTCATATCCCCACCATCATGTTCTATAACCTCATATCCCCACCATCATGTTCTATAACCACATATCCCCACCATCATGTTCTATAACCTCATATCCCCACCATCATGTTCTATAACCACATATCCCCACCATCATGTTCTATAACCTCATATCCCCACCATCATGTTCTATAACCACATATCCCCACCATCATGTTCTATAACCTCATATCCCCACCATCATGTTCTATAACCACATATCCCCACCATCATGTTTTATAACCTTATATCCCCACCATCATGTTTTATAACCTTATATCCCCACCATCATGTTTTATAACCTCATTTCCCCACCATCATGTTTTATAACCTCATATCCCCACCATCATGTTTTATAACCTCATATCCCCACCATCATGTTTTATAACCTCATATCCCCACCATCATGTTCTATAACCTTATATCCCCACCATCATGTTCTATAACCTCATATCCCAACCATCATGTTCTATAACCTCATATCCCAACCATCATGTTCTATAACCTCATATCCCCACCATCATGTTCTATAATCTCATATCCCCACCATCATGTTCTATAACCTCATATCCCCACCATCATGTTCTATAACCTCATATCCCCACCATCATGTTCTATAACCTCATATCCCCACATTCCTGTTCTATAACCTCATATCCCCACCATCATGTTCTATAACCTCGTATCCCCACCATCATGTTCTATAACCTCATATCCCCACCATCATGTTCTATAACCTCATATCCCCACCATCATGTTCTATAACCTCATATCCCCACCATCATGTTCTATAACCTCGTATCCCCACCATCATGTTCTATAACCTCGTATCCCCACCATCATGTTCTATAACCTCGTATCCCCACCATCATGTTCTATAACCACATATCCCCACCATCATGTTCTATAACCTCATATCCCCACCATCATGTTCTATAACCTCATATCCCCACCATCATGTTCTATAACCTCATATCCCCACCATCATGTTCTATAACCACATATCCCCACCATCATGTTCTATAACCTCATATCCCCACCATCATGTTCTATAACCACATATCCCCACCATCATGTTCTATAACCTCATATCCCCACCATCATGTTCTATAACCACATATCCCCACCATCATGTTCTATAACCTCATATCCCCACCATCATGTTCTATAACCACATATCCCCACCATCATGTTTTATAACCTTATATCCCCACCATCATGTTTTATAACCTTATATCCCCACCATCATGTTCTATAACCTCATATCCCCACCATCATGTTTTATAACCTCATATCCCCACCATCATGTTTTATAACCTCATATCCCCACCATCATGTTTTATAACCTCATATCCCCACCATCATGTTCTATAACCTTATATCCCCACCATCATGTTCTATAGCCTCATATCCACACCATCATGTTCTATAACCCCATATCCACACCATCATGTTCTATAACCTCGTATCCCCACCATCATGTTCTATAACCATCGTATCCCCACCATCCTGTTCTATAACCACGTATCCCCACCATCCTGTTCTATAACCACATATCCCCACCATCATGTTCTATAACCTCATATCCCCACCATCATGTTCTATAACCTCGTATCCCCACCATCATGTTTTATAACCACATATCCCCACCATTATGTTCTATAACCTCATATCCCCACCATCATGTTCTATATCCTCATATCCCCACCATCATGTTCTATAACCTCGTATCCCCACCATCATGTTCTATAACCTCGTATCCCCACCATCATGTTCTATAACCACATATCCCCACCATCATGTTCTATAACCTCATATCCCCACCATCATGTTCTATAACCTCATATCCCCACCATCATGTTCTATAACCTCATATCCCCACCATCATGTTCTATAACCACATATCCCCACCATCATGTTCTATAACCTCATATCCCCACCATCATGTTCTATAACCACATATCCCCACCATCATGTTCTATAACCTCATATCCCCACCATCATGTTCTATAACCACATATCCCCACCATCATGTTCTATAACCTCATATCCCCACCATCATGTTCTATAACCACATATCCCCACCATCATGTTTTATAACCTTATATCCCCACCATCATGTTTTATAACCTTATATCCCCACCATCATGTTCTATAACCTCATATCCCCACCATCATGTTTTATAACCTCATATCCCCACCATCATGTTTTATAACCTCATATCCCCACCATCATGTTTTATAACCTCATATCCCCACCATCATGTTCTATAACCTTATATCCCCACCATCATGTTCTATAACCTCATATCCCCACCATCATGTTCTATAACCTCATATCCCCACCATCATGTTCTATAACCTCATATCCCCACCATCATGTTCTATAACCTCATATCCCCACCATCATGTTCTATTACCTCATATCCCCACCATCATGTTCTATAACCTCATATCCCCACCATCATGTTTTATAACCTCATATCCCCACCATCATGTTCTATAACCTCATATCCCCACATTCCTGTTCTATAACCTCATATCCCCACCATCATGTTCTATAACCTCGTATCCCCACCATCATGTTCTATAACCTCATATCCCCATCATCATGTTCTATAACCACATATCCCCACCATCATGTTCTGTAACCTCATATCCCCACCATCATGTTCTATAACCACATATCCCCACCATCATGTTTTATAACCTCGTATCCCCACCATCATGTTCTATAACCTCATATCCCCACCATCATGTTTTATAACCTCGTATCCCCACCATCATGTTCTATAACCTCGTATCCCCACCATCATGTTCTATAACCTCATATCCCCACATTCCTGTTCTATAACCTCATATCCCCACCATCATGTTCTATAACCTCGTATCCCCACCATCATGTTCTATAACCTCATATCCCCATCATCATGTTCTATAACCACATATCCCCACCATCATGTTCTATAACCTCATATCCCCACCATCATGTTCTATAACCACATATCCCCACCATCATGTTCTATAACCACATATCCCCACCATCATGTTCTATAGCCTCATATCCACACCATCATGTTCTATAACCCCATATCCACACCATCATGTTCTATAACCTCGTATCCCCACCATCATGTTCTATAACCATCGTATCCCCACCATCCTGTTCTATAACCACGTATCCCCACCATCCTGTTCTATAACCACATATCCCCACCATCATGTTCTATAACCTCGTATCCCCACCATCATGTTCTATAACCTCGTATCCCCACCAACATGTTTTATAACCACATATCCCCACCATTATGTTCTATAACCTCATATCCCCACCATCATGTTCTGTAACCTCATATCCCCACCATCATGTTTTATAAACTCATATCCCCACCATCATGTTCTATAACCACATATCCCCACCATCATGTTCTATAACCTCATATCCCCACCATCATGTTCTATAACCTCATATCCCCACCATCATGTTCTATAACCTCGTATCCCCACCATCATGTTCTATAACCTCATATCCCCACCATCATGTTCTATAACCTCGTATCCCCACCATCATGTTCTATAACCTCATATCCCCACCATCATGTTTTATAACCTCATATCCCCACCATCATGTTCTATAACCTCGTATCCCCACCATCATGTTCTATAACCTCATATCCCCACCATCATGTTCTATAAACTCATATCCCCACCATCATGTTCTATAACCACATATCCCCACCATCATGTTCTATAACCACATATCCCCACCATCATGTTCTATAACCACATATCCCCACCATCATGTTCTATAACCACATATCCCCACCATCATGTTCTATAACCACATATCCCCACCATCATGTTTTATAACCTCGTATCCCCACCATCATGTTCTATAACCTCATATCCCCACCATCATGTTTTATAACCTCGTATCCCCACCATCATGTTCTATAACCTCGTATCCCCACCATCATGTTCTATAACCTCGTATCCCCACCATCATGTTCTATAACCTCATATCCCCACCATCATGTTCTATAACCTCGTATCCCCACCATCATGTTTTATAACCACATATCCCCACCATTATGTTCTATAACCTCATATCCCCACCATCATGTTCTATATCCTCATATCCCCACCATCATGTTCTATAACCTCGTATCCCCACCATCATGTTCTATAACCTCGTATCCCCACCATCATGTTCTATAACCACATATCCCCACCATCATGTTCTATAACCTCATATCCCCACCATCATGTTCTATAACCTCATATCCCCACCATCATGTTCTATAACCTCATATCCCCACCATCATGTTCTATAACCACATATCCCCACCATCATGTTCTATAACCTCATATCCCCACCATCATGTTCTATAACCACATATCCCCACCATCATGTTCTATAACCTCATATCCCCACCATCATGTTCTATAACCACATATCCCCACCATCATGTTCTATAACCTCATATCCCCACCATCATGTTCTATAACCACATATCCCCACCATCATGTTCTATAACCACATATCCCCACCATCATGTTTTATAACCTTATATCCCCACCATCATGTTTTATAACCTTATATCCCCACCATCATGTTCTATAACCTCATATCCCCACCATCATGTTTTATAACCTCATATCCCCACCATCATGTTTTATAACCTCATATCCCCACCATCATGTTTTATAACCTCATATCCCCACCATCATGTTCTATAACCTTATATCCCCACCATCATGTTCTATAACCTCATATCCCCACCATCATGTTCTATAACCTCATATCCCCACCATCATGTTCTATAACCTCATATCCCCACCATCATGTTCTATAATCTCATATCCCCACCATCATGTTCTATTACCTCATATCCCCACCATCATGTTCTATAACCTCATATCCCCACCATCATGTTTTATAACCTCATATCCCCACCATCATGTTCTATAACCTCATATCCCCACATTCCTGTTCTATAACCTCATATCCCCACCATCATGTTCTATAACCTCGTATCCCCACCATCATGTTCTATAACCTCATATCCCCATCATCATGTTCTATAACCACATATCCCCACCATCATGTTCTGTAACCTCATATCCCCACCATCATGTTCTATAACCACATATCCCCACCATCATGTTCTATAACCACATATCCCCACCATCATGTTCTATAACCACATATCCCCACCATCATGTTCTATAACCACATATCCCCACCATCATGTTCTATAACCACATATCCCCACCATCATGTTCTATAACCACATATCCCCACCATCATGTTTTATAACCTCGTATCCCCACCATCATGTTCTATAACCTCATATCCCCACCATCATGTTTTATAACCTCGTATCCCCACCATCATGTTCTATAACCTCGTATCCCCACCATCATGTTCTATAACCTCGTATCCCCACCATCATGTTCTATAACCTCATATCCCCACCATCATGTTTTATAACCACATATCCCCACCATTATGTTCTATAACCTCATATCCCCACCATCATGTTCTATATCCTCGTATCCCCACCATCATGTTCTATAACCTCGTATCCCCACCATCATGTTCTATAACCTCGTATCCCCACCATCATGTTCTATAACCTCATATCCCCACCATCATGTTTTATAACCTCATATCCCCACCATCATGTTCTATAACCTCGTATCCCCACCATCATGTTCTATAACCTCGTATCCCCACCATCATGTTCTATAACCTCATATCCCCACCATCATGTTCTATAACCTCGTATCCCCACCATCATGTTCTATAACCTCGTATCCCCACCATCATGTTTTATAACCACATATCCCCACCATTATGTTCTATAACCTCATATCCCCACCATCATGTTCTATATCCTCATATCCCCACCATCATGTTCTATAACCTCGTATCCCCACCATCATGTTCTATAACCTCGTATCCCCACCATCATGTTCTATAACCACATATCCCCACCATCATGTTCTATAACCTCATATCCCCACCATCATGTTCTATAACCTCATATCCCCACCATCATGTTCTATAACCTCATATCCCCACCATCATGTTCTATAACCACATATCCCCACCATCATGTTCTATAACCTCATATCCCCACCATCATGTTCTATAACCACATATCCCCACCATCATGTTCTATAACCTCATATCCCCACCATCATGTTCTATAACCACATATCCCCACCATCATGTTCTATAACCTCATATCCCCACCATCATGTTCTATAACCACATATCCCCACCATCATGTTTTATAACCTTATATCCCCACCATCATGTTTTATAACCTTATATCCCCACCATCATGTTTTATAACCTCATTTCCCCACCATCATGTTTTATAACCTCATATCCCCACCATCATGTTTTATAACCTCATATCCCCACCATCATGTTTTATAACCTCATATCCCCACCATCATGTTCTATAACCTTATATCCCCACCATCATGTTCTATAACCTCATATCCCAACCATCATGTTCTATAACCTCATATCCCAACCATCATGTTCTATAACCTCATATCCCCACCATCATGTTCTATAATCTCATATCCCCACCATCATGTTCTATAACCTCATATCCCCACCATCATGTTCTATAACCTCATATCCCCACCATCATGTTCTATAACCTCATATCCCCACATTCCTGTTCTATAACCTCATATCCCCACCATCATGTTCTATAACCTCGTATCCCCACCATCATGTTCTATAACCTCATATCCCCACCATCATGTTCTATAACCTCATATCCCCACCATCATGTTCTATAACCTCATATCCCCACCATCATGTTCTATAACCTCGTATCCCCACCATCATGTTCTATAACCTCGTATCCCCACCATCATGTTCTATAACCTCGTATCCCCACCATCATGTTCTATAACCACATATCCCCACCATCATGTTCTATAACCTCATATCCCCACCATCATGTTCTATAACCTCATATCCCCACCATCATGTTCTATAACCTCATATCCCCACCATCATGTTCTATAACCACATATCCCCACCATCATGTTCTATAACCTCATATCCCCACCATCATGTTCTATAACCACATATCCCCACCATCATGTTCTATAACCTCATATCCCCACCATCATGTTCTATAACCACATATCCCCACCATCATGTTCTATAACCTCATATCCCCACCATCATGTTCTATAACCACATATCCCCACCATCATGTTTTATAACCTTATATCCCCACCATCATGTTTTATAACCTTATATCCCCACCATCATGTTCTATAACCTCATATCCCCACCATCATGTTTTATAACCTCATATCCCCACCATCATGTTTTATAACCTCATATCCCCACCATCATGTTTTATAACCTCATATCCCCACCATCATGTTCTATAACCTTATATCCCCACCATCATGTTCTATAGCCTCATATCCACACCATCATGTTCTATAACCCCATATCCACACCATCATGTTCTATAACCTCGTATCCCCACCATCATGTTCTATAACCATCGTATCCCCACCATCCTGTTCTATAACCACGTATCCCCACCATCCTGTTCTATAACCACATATCCCCACCATCATGTTCTATAACCTCATATCCCCACCATCATGTTCTATAACCTCGTATCCCCACCATCATGTTTTATAACCACATATCCCCACCATTATGTTCTATAACCTCATATCCCCACCATCATGTTCTATATCCTCATATCCCCACCATCATGTTCTATAACCTCGTATCCCCACCATCATGTTCTATAACCTCGTATCCCCACCATCATGTTCTATAACCACATATCCCCACCATCATGTTCTATAACCTCATATCCCCACCATCATGTTCTATAACCTCATATCCCCACCATCATGTTCTATAACCTCATATCCCCACCATCATGTTCTATAACCACATATCCCCACCATCATGTTCTATAACCTCATATCCCCACCATCATGTTCTATAACCACATATCCCCACCATCATGTTCTATAACCTCATATCCCCACCATCATGTTCTATAACCACATATCCCCACCATCATGTTCTATAACCTCATATCCCCACCATCATGTTCTATAACCACATATCCCCACCATCATGTTTTATAACCTTATATCCCCACCATCATGTTTTATAACCTTATATCCCCACCATCATGTTCTATAACCGCATATCCCCACCATCATGTTTTATAACCTCATATCCCCACCATCATGTTTTATAACCTCATATCCCCACCATCATGTTTTATAACCTCATATCCCCACCATCATGTTCTATAACCTTATATCCCCACCATCATGTTCTATAACCTCATATCCCCACCATCATGTTCTATAACCTCATATCCCCACCATCATGTTCTATAACCTCATATCCCCACCATCATGTTCTATAATCTCATATCCCCACCATCATGTTCTATTACCTCATATCCCCACCATCATGTTCTATAACCTCATATCCCCACCATCATGTTTTATAACCTCATATCCCCACCATCATGTTCTATAACCTCATATCCCCACATTCCTGTTCTATAACCTCATATCCCCACCATCATGTTCTATAACCTCGTATCCCCACCATCATGTTCTATAACCTCATATCCCCATCATCATGTTCTATAACCACATATCCCCACCATCATGTTCTGTAACCTCATATCCCCACCATCATGTTCTATAACCACATATCCCCACCATCATGTTTTATAACCTCGTATCCCCACCATCATGTTCTATAACCTCATATCCCCACCATCATGTTTTATAACCTCGTATCCCCACCATCATGTTCTATAACCTCGTATCCCCACCATCATGTTCTATAACCTCATATCCCCACATTCCTGTTCTATAACCTCATATCCCCACCATCATGTTCTATAACCTCGTATCCCCACCATCATGTTCTATAACCTCATATCCCCATCATCATGTTCTATAACCACATATCCCCACCATCATGTTCTATAACCTCATATCCCCACCATCATGTTCTATAACCACATATCCCCACCATCATGTTCTATAACCACATATCCCCACCATCATGTTCTATAGCCTCATATCCACACCATCATGTTCTATAACCCCATATCCACACCATCATGTTCTATAACCTCGTATCCCCACCATCATGTTCTATAACCATCGTATCCCCACCATCCTGTTCTATAACCACGTATCCCCACCATCCTGTTCTATAACCACATATCCCCACCATCATGTTCTATAACCTCGTATCCCCACCATCATGTTCTATAACCTCGTATCCCCACCATCATGTTTTATAACCACATATCCCCACCATTATGTTCTATAACCTCATATCCCCACCATCATGTTCTATATCCTCATATCCCCACCATCATGTTCTATAACCTCGTATCCCCACCATCATGTTCTATAACCTCGTATCCCCACCATCATGTTCTATAACCACATATCCCCACCATCATGTTCTATAACCTCATATCCCCACCATCATGTTCTATAACCTCATATCCCCACCATCATGTTCTATAACCTCATATCCCCACCATCATGTTCTATAACCACATATCCCCACCATCATGTTCTATAACCTCATATCCCCACCATCATGTTCTATAACCACATATCCTCACCATCATGTTCTATAACCTCATATCCCCACCATCATGTTCTATAACCACATATCCCCACCATCATGTTCTATAACCTCATATCCCCACCATCATGTTCTATAACCACATATCCCCACCATCATGTTTTATAACCTTATATCCCCACCATCATGTTTTATAACCTTATATCCCCACCATCATGTTCTATAACCTCATATCCCCACCATCATGTTTTATAACCTCATATCCCCACCATCATGTTTTATAACCTCATATCCCCACCATCATGTTTTATAACCTCATATCCCCACCATCATGTTCTATAACCTTATATCCCCACCATCATGTTCTATAACCTCATATCCCCACCATCATGTTCTATAACCTCATATCCCCACCATCATGTTCTATAACCTCATATCCCCACCATCATGTTCTATAATCTCATATCCCCACCATCATGTTCTATTACCTCATATCCCCACCATCATGTTCTATAACCTCATATCCCCACCATCATGTTTTATAACCTCATATCCCCACCATCATGTTCTATAACCTCATATCCCCACATTCCTGTTCTATAACCTCATATCCCCACCATCATGTTCTATAACCTCGTATCCCCACCATCATGTTCTATAACCTCATATCCCCATCATCATGTTCTATAACCACATATCCCCACCATCATGTTCTGTAACCTCATATCCCCACCATCATGTTCTATAACCACATATCCCCACCATCATGTTCTATAACCACATATCCCCACCATCATGTTCTATAACCACATATCCCCACCATCATGTTCTATAACCACATATCCCCACCATCATGTTTTATAACCTCGTTTCCCCACCATCATGTTCTATAACCTCATATCCCCACCATCATGTTTTATAACCTCGTATCCCCACCATCATGTTCTATAACCTCGTATCCCCACCATCATGTTCTATAACCTCATATCCCCACCATCATGTTCTATAACCTCGTATCCCCACCATCATGTTTTATAACCACATATCCCCACCATTATGTTCTATAACCTCATATCCCCACCATCATGTTCTATATCCTCATATCCCCACCATCATGTTCTATAACCTCGTATCCCCACCATCATGTTCTATAACCTCGTATCCCCACCATCATGTTCTATAACCACATATCCCCACCATCATGTTCTATAACCTCATATCCCCACCATCATGTTCTATAACCTCATATCCCCACCATCATGTTCTATAACCTCATATCCCCACCATCATGTTCTATAACCACATATCCCCACCATCATGTTCTATAACCTCATATCCCCACCATCATGTTCTATAACCACATATCCCCACCATCATGTTCTATAACCTCATATCCCCACCATCATGTTCTATAACCACATATCCCCACCATCATGTTCTATAACCTCATATCCCCACCATCATGTTCTATAACCACATATCCCCACCATCATGTTTTATAACCTTATATCCCCACCATCATGTTTTATAACCTTATATCCCCACCATCATGTTCTATAACCTCATATCCCCACCATCATGTTTTATAACCTCATATCCCCACCATCATGTTTTATAACCTCATATCCCCACCATCATGTTTTATAACCTCATATCCCCACCATCATGTTCTATAACCTTATATCCCCACCATCATGTTCTATAACCTCATATCCCCACCATCATGTTCTATAACCTCATATCCCCACCATCATGTTCTATAACCTCATATCCCCACCATCATGTTCTATAATCTCATATCCCCACCATCATGTTCTATAACCTCATATCCCCACCATCATGTTTTATAACCTCGTATCCCCACCATCATCTTCTATAACCTCATATCCCCACATTCCTGTTCTATAACCTCATATCCCCACCATCATGTTCTATAACCTCGTATCCCCACCATCATGTTCTATAACCTCATATCCCCATCATCATGTTCTATAACCACATATCCCCACCATCATGTTCTATAACCTCATATCCCCACCATCATGTTCTATAACCACATATCCCCACCATCATGTTCTATAACCACATATCCCCACCATCATGTTCTATAGCCTCATATCCACACCATCATGTTCTATAACCCCATATCCACACCATCATGTTCTATAACCTCGTATCCCCACCATCATGTTCTATAACCATCGTATCCCCACCATCCTGTTCTATAACCACGTATCCCCACCATCCTGTTCTATAACCACATATCCCCACCATCATGTTCTATAACCTCATATCCCCACCATCATGTTCTATAACCTCGTATCCCCACCATCATGTACTATAACCACATATCCCCACCATCATTTTCTATAACCTCGTATCCCCACCATCACCATCATGTTCTATAAGCCCATATCCACACCATCATGTTCTATAACCCCATATCCCCACCATCACCATCACCATTGCCAAAATGTTATGTTTATTTACCTGTCATTCCTATGTTTTATACACTGAAATATAACCAAGAATATATATTTTTTATGTAAAGACTTCCCACAACCCTCGAGATTTGGCCACTCTCAGCTCTCCACGTTCATAGAAACGCTGGCCGTTATGAATTGACATACCTGAATACTTTTATTGTGTTACAGCAGGTGTTCTGTATCAGTTTAATGATGGAAAAAACAAGTATACAAATACAGTTCGATCCATATACTGATTGCTAGATTAATCACAATTAGTTAGTGTTGTCACTGAACTCTATTTATCCGACTGCACCAATCTTATTGTCCATTTATGATGATGTCACAGGACCCACAGGGGCGAAAGGAACTCCGGGTCAATCAGGTCGGCCGGGTGGACCCGGTAGTTCAGGAGCATCAGGGTTCCCTGGAGCTAAGGGAGAGCCCGGTTCCCCTGGCTTTGGTTCCCCAGGAGCTACAGGTCCCAAGGTATGGAACCCTCTACTCTAGAACCCTTTAGAACAGTCTAGAACCTTTATAGAACCAGTACCGCATAGAACCGTGTTTGCCTTTATGCATAAGTCTAGATCTCTGTCCAAGTTTAGATGAGCTTACCTGTTTCAAAGGGAACTGTATACTCATTCTGAATAATATTTGAGTAATATGGAAAATCTGCTTAATTGACAAAATTGGTATTGTTATAATCAGTAGTTGTAGAGCTTGTACTATTAGTCTGCAATGCAACTTTATTCCTTTCTCTCCCTCTCTCCTGCTCTCTCTCTCTCTCTCTCTCTTTCTCTCCCTCTCTCTCTTTCTCTCTCTTTCTCTCTCTCTTTCTCTCTCTTTCTCTCTCTTTCTCTTTCTCTTTCTCTTTCTCTCTCTCTCTTGCTCTCTCACTCTCTCTTTCTATTTCTCTCTCATTCTTTCTCTCACTCTCTCTTTCTTTCTCTCACTCTCTCTTTCTCTCTTTCTTTCTCTCACTCTCTTTCTCTCTCTTTCTCTCTCTCTCTCACTCTCTTTTCTCTCTCTCTCTCTCTTTCTCTCTCTCTTTCTCTCTCTCTCTTTCTCTCTCTTTCTCTCACTCTCTCTTTCTTTCTCTCTCTCTCTCGTACTTTCTCTCACTCTCTTTCTTTTACTCTCTCTCTCTTTCTTTCTCTCACTCTCTCTTTCTCTTTCTTTCTCTCTCTCTTCCTCTTTCTTTCTTTCTCTCACTCTCTCTCTCTCTCTCTCTCTCTCTCTCTCTCTCTCTCTCTCTCTCTCTCTCTCTCTCTCTCTCTCTCTCTCTCTCTCTCAGGGTGAGCCCGGTCAGTCAGGATTCCCCGGGCAAAACGGAATAAAAGGAACTTCCGGAACACCAGGTCTTCCAGGGTTTCCTGGCGGCCCTGGCGCCAAAGGTGACCCCGGCCTCCCAGGATTCCAAGGTAACTAATGGTTATGGTGCTATGGTCTAACCACGAGCATTGGATAACAAAAGAAGAATCAGGTGTATGATATTCTTCCAAGCCTTCATCTTATATCCAGCTACCTATGTCATTAAATCTGTCCGGCTGTCTTTCTGGTACTTCCTCTAGGTTCTCCCGGGATTCCCGGGCCTAAGGGTCTGGATGGTATCCCCGGTAACCCCGGTCTCAGCGGACCACCCGGCCGACCGGGAGAGAACGGCCGTGCCGGATCACCTGGGTTCCCAGGGGACAAGGGTCAGGCGGGTCGTGACGGAATCCCTGGACCAGCGGGAGTCAAAGGAGACCCAGGTAGTTGGCGTAGTCACTTAAAGGAGCAATCTGCGATTGCTACTTACATTTTTTTACTTTTAAATTATTACTATATACCCATTGATATATGATGATATATCTTATAAATGCCTCATGAGATCAGTTCAACTGTCGACAATACCCCAAAGTTGTAGTCAAAATGATAAAACTAAATTATCCAAAATGTAATTGTTCACAAGGATTTAGTGCTTGTTGTGGTGATATTATGCAGTAAGACCAAAGTGTTATTTTATTAGTTGGATGTCTAAAACGAAACTCCTCTTTTTCCCATGATCCTCTTCTCCTACAGGTCTTCCTGGTTTCGGTGGCCCCGGTTCTCCTGGTCTCCCAGGATTACCAGGTGAGACTCACCCCACCTGACTGACTGTCTTTGTTACTCTCACACAAACAATACATACACTCTACACTAGCTCCTGAATGACAGACAAACAAACCGCTACTGTAGCTGATAACCGACTATAGACCATATACAACTTAAATAGCATTCTCCATCTATTTTTCTATCAAAAGAAGTCGACAACAACCACTACTACTCTACAACCACCAACATCCTTCAATCACCACTTCTCCCCCACCACACCAAATGTTCTATGTTTTATGTTTACTTTATTTCTATTGTATGTACTGTGTATGTTGACTGTGTGTAAAATCCTCTGGCTGTGTTCTTTCTTTACATGTGTCTATTGCTGGCAGCACCATTTCACCAGGTCACATTCTGGGTATGTGTCAATGTACTTGGTGAATCAAAGTGACTCTGATTATGAAAGGACCTTGTGTTGTTGCCGTCTGTTCCCCACAGGTGCGAAGGGAGATCTTGGCATCCCTGGTTCTTCCGGTAGCCCTGGCTTCCCTGGTCAGAAGGGAGAGATGGGTTTCCCTGGGCTACCTGGGTCCCCTGGCAGCGTTGGGCCCCCTGGTGCCCCAGGTGTGGCCCTCCAGGGTCCCAAAGGTAACTCCGGACCCCCCGGACCCCCTGGAAGAGGAGGTATGTTATGAATTGATCACTCCATCACCTTTTAGCCAATGTTGCTGCCTGGTTTTCTGGACATTTTGAAGTCTGGAGCCTCCTGGTTGTAGTGTATGGTATAGTTAAACGTTTAAAATGTATCAAATCATGGACTGGGAAGGAAATTCAAAAGATAGATTATTGATAGATTTCTCTCTGACACATGGCATACACACACACACACATTGTATACACACACACATACCCAAGTAAAAACCAGGCAGCAAACATGGCCTACCTGCAGCTCTTTATGTGAATGCTTTATGTTAATCCCATTGATTTGCATGAGACGTGGAACCTCTTTGTCAATCAACACTGGTCCCAGATCAGCTATATGTCACTGAGCACAAACATACACTGTCACTCAAACCACCATCACCACCACTATGCAACCAAACGTCCCCCACCCCCTTACCCCCTCACTACAAAATGTTGGGGTGTGCCGCCAACACGCACCAATCACTGTGTCTCCCTCGCCGTCTGGGTTCCAGCTACGCCCCCAACATCAGAGCATGGGGGGGCGACCACACGTTGTTGTCTACGTCCTCCATCCATCCATCCATCCATCCATCAATCCAGCCATCTGTTTGTCAATCATCTCTCCATCCTTGTGTCTCCTCACCCCCTCTCCCTCCCCTTTCGGTTGCAGGGGAACGGATCCTGATCTGTCCATCTCTCCACAGGGTTGATGTGCGTGTGTCTTGTGTGTTGTTTGGTGTTTTATATCCTAATTGTCTAAATATGTGACGTTGGTGTGAAGCAGACGAACTAGAGTCAAACCTGTAACAGGTCTAACTATGCATTAGAGAAGGGGTTTCAAAAGCCTAGGAAACGAATGCTTATATTTGGTGGATTCAACTCTGTATCAACAACAAAGAACCTAGACTATCTAGAAACACCATTATCTATAAAAGTGAGAAGAGTGTTGTAAGTCAAAGGGGTATCGGTGGGTTTGACTGAACGTTTCCAATACAACGTTGGCGTAGTCGGTCAAATAGATCTCATTGACTGCCCATATCGCATGGAACCCCTGTATTATACAGTTAAGGAATGAACTATAAAGTGTTCTCACTGTAGATCAGTGTCATTTATTGAAGGAATAATACACTGTTCAACTGAACACTGATTGATGATTGATTGATTTTATTAGCCAGCCAAAGAAAGATATACATATTCACACAATACATACATTTGAAATACTTATTTCCATTGTGGTCCCTAGACCACAACACGGTGGATCCAGTATTATCAATAGGCTACTGGAGTCTAGGTAAGACTGAGAAGGTTTGTCTGTGACTCGTCTCTGTTTCTCCCACAGTGATCTGTGTGTCAGTCAACTGTCTGTCCTGCATGGGCCATGTGTGTCCAACTGCACCTCAGCACCCGAATCACAATGCCAGACTATAGCACAGAGTTGGGCTCAGTTATAACATTAAGACCACAATTAAACATCATTTAATTTCAGATTTAATTCCAACTCCCTTAGACTTAGTTACATTGATAAGGTGTCTAAAAGGGGATCACTATAGGTATATAATCCTCTATATCGGGGGTGTCAAACTAATTTTGCCCAGGGGCCGCATTCAGTCTTCAACGAAGTCCTGAGGACCGCACTGAAAACCTGTAATATTTTCTCGCAGTCAAAATGTGCAAAAAATGTTTTATTCTTTTTGAATTTTCAGTGCTCCCCGACTTTCTAGCTTTAATTTTGGTGATTGTTAGTGAGCTGTATACCATCAACAACTATATGAATGCAGGTCCATTATAATTTCTACACAGTTTTGATTTGGTTTTAGTAACTTTATATTGAGTTTGTCCCCCCCCCCGCCAAAATAAAATATATATTAAAAAAAAAACACCCGGATCCTGTCCGCTGGCCGTATGTTTGACACCCCTGCTCTAAACCATCCTCTAATTCGATTTCCTCACATCACTTGCGCTGTACTTTAAGTAAGATTCTTTATCGTCTTGATTCTCAAAATACCTTCCAAAAGTGTCTCTTACATTGGAGAGCCTATGTATACACTGAGTATACCAAACTTTAGGAACACCACCTTCCTTTTGCCCTCAGAACAGCCTCATTTGGTCGGGGCATGGACTCTACAAGGTGTCGAAAGCGTTCCACAGGAATGCTGGCCCATGTTTACTCCAATGCTTCCCACAGATGTGTCAAGTTGGCTGGATATACTTTGGGTGTTGGACCATTCTTGATACTGTTGAGCAGGAAAAATCTACTAGTGTTGCTGTTCGTGACATAAACCAGTGCGCCTGGCATCTACTACCATACCCCTTTCAAAGGCACTTACATATTTATTTTGACCATTCACCTTCTGAATGGCACACATACACAATCCATATCTAAATTGTCTCAAGGCTTAAAAATCCTTCTTTAACCTGTCTCCTCCCCTTCATCTACAATGATCGACATGCTTTTAACAAGTGATATCAATAAGGGATCATAGCTTTCACCTGGATTCACCTGGTCAGTCTATGTCATGGAAAGAGCATTTGTATACTCAGTGTACATGTACATATATAGTATATTATAGAAAGCTGTATTGAGCCCAGTACTACTAGCCCAGCTCTGTGCCAGGATAGGCGTCATCTCCAGTTGTGGGGGGGGATGAGAGCGATGGTATGACATGTACTTCCTGTTTCCTGTGTCTTGGCTCCACCCCCTGTGGTGTGGACCCTCCCCCTCTGATGACACGTTCGTCCGTACCCAGGTCCCGAAGGTCAGAGTTCCAGTACACAGGCATCTGTTCTACTGCATGTTCTCCTGGTCTAGAATACAAATCTAGAACCCCTAACCTCACTGTGTTGCTGATTGATCTTGGATCTTGGATTTAGAATTTATTAATTATTTTCTTCCCTTCATTTTCTGATCCTTCCTTTTTTACTCCTGCTAATCTCACTTTTCCTTCTGATTGAGTAGTCACACTGGTCAAATAACCATAACTAAAATGATTTTAACTTTTGCTTGAAATTATTTTTGTATGTTTTAGAATGTACAGTATGTGGTAACATACATCTTTGAATAATCAATACCTTTTTTAACAGACACTATTTCTGATGAATGAATTATTGGTTCGCTAACACACAAACCTCTAACACTAAAAACAGTCATTGTAATGCTGTTCAACTTGGAATTGACAAATTTCTTGAAAATGTACTTGATAAACATGAACTTAGCATCATGTAGTTTAAAGATAATAAGTTGTTAGCACTTTTTCCATTAACTTTACATATGTAAGAACTAGCGCTATTTAGCTTTTAGAAATAAGTTCACTGTATCTTATATGTACACAGCCAAATCCCAAACAGGTATTAATTGAAATGAAATAACAATATTGAAACACAAACATAACATATGGTTTGCCCTGAGGTTTGGTTGTGTCAGACGTTAGCCTGATGGTGTATCGATCTATGCTAACTCTTGCCTCTTGTTTTAAACCCTTCACATTCTGCCGCACCGGCTCTGCTATTCCCGGAATTCTGGGATACCTAGGTCCTCCAGGTTAGAATCCATGGTTTGATGATGATGACCTTTGTTGTTCTGTGGTGATGAAACTGATCTGTGTACATTTTGTTTGGCCTGGTCCCAGATCCGTTTGTGCTCTTGCCAACTCATTGCTGTCATTGTTAGCATGGTAGCACAAAGAGACTGGCACTCAGGCTAGCATTTTGTTGAATTGGGTACAACTTAACCATGCTGGTGATTTGTTAACCACAATTTACTTTTCAGGATGGGTTGTGAAGCCTAACAAAAGACTATAGCTTACACAGACACTGTACACCCCGCAATACACAAAACATTCTTGAACACACACTCAAGTCTCCCCCTTTATACTGTATTTAAACTGTTTTTAAATAGTTGTATGTACGCATGCAGTTTTATGCTATGTTGACTGTTGATGTTAGTGTTATACAGTAACCATGGAGATAGATCAACTGGATCTAGTTTTATCTCTATGGTTATTTTTATTGTTATTTGTTATAATGTCAGGTTGAGATGAGTGTTATCTCTGACCTCTAACCTTTGACCTATTCGTGTGAAGGTCCTCCTGGCTCTGAAGGTCCCCGTGGCCCTGTCGGCAGCGGTGGGACCAAAGGTGAGAAGGGAATTTCCGGAATTCCTGGATCGCCTGGTTTCCCCGGAGCGAAGGGAGAATTTGGATCGCCCGGATTCCCGGTAAGGAACCAGTCAACTTAGATCCTTGGATCTCCTTCCCCCATTGATAGCAGGATGTGTCAAATATAGACACTTACTCGGGGGATAGGGGCTATGGGTTGGTTTGGTTTGGGATTGTATGAAGTAAATAGAAAATTCCATCTGGGATTGGGATATTATATGACCCCTGACCTCTCCCCTATCATGTGACCAGGGTAATGCTGGCCTTCCTGGTACCAAAGGGTTGAAGGGAGACCTCGGACTGCCTGGAGTTCCCGGATTCCCAGGTCAGTCAGGAATAACATTCCCATTCCTAGTCGATCACCAAACATTTCTGTAAATAAAAACAATGATAAAGCCTCGCGTTCTTATTTTTTTTAAATTAGTTTCGCACTGTTGGTGTTAGGTGCACTTGATTCAGCAACCCTAGTAAGGCAAAGTGTTTGCATTTTGAACCATTTCATGTGTCTGAAGGTAGAACCCCACCAACTGGTCCAGAGAGCAAATCAAGTGTACCTATAGGCCTACCACTGGCCAATCAGATAGCTCAGATCACTGTGTCTGCACAGTTTCCTCACGCCATGAACTGTAAAAACAAAGCCTAGAATGCACAGCAAAGTTGATAATATGAGATTTCAAAACTTTTAAAACCATGACTAGAGAGAGATTAAACGAATACAGCGAAGAGCTGCTGTTTTTATAAGTAAGTTTGTGTTTAAGTTGTTATTCATCACTGTCAACACTATACCGAGGAGTATTTCACTTTCTCTGGTCATAGGACTAACATCATGAATTGGTGCATGAGGCAGAAATAATGCAGTGCGACTTAAGTTTCGCCATTAGCTGGAAGACTGTGTCCCCTTTTCTCAGCAGAGGGAGGGAAAAAGGAGGGACGGTGAGTCGGGTGAGGTAGCTGCTCCCTCCGTAACCCTCAGACTGACCATCAGATGCAGGCCATCTGTCCATAGGAGAAAAAGTGTATAATTATGCTCACTCAGCTGCGCCTCACAAGTAATACAACAAATTATATATTACCAGTGTGATCATATACCTAAAATGTGTAAATATAATTTCAAAAAGGTCTGAGAAGAACAATATTGGCAGGGCAATTCAAGTGTAGCCAATATGCAGTGATAATGTATTGGGCCTATAGCCTATTGCACAAACATAATTTCTACAAAACTGTTTTTAATTGGTTAATGTTGCATAGGCTTAAGTTTAAGTAATGTAAAAAAAAATCTGAGTGGTAGTTCCCGGCTTACATTTTGAAAAGGTTTGTGACCACGGGTATATGTGAATGTCCCATCATAGGTGTCTCTGTTGACAATATTCCCTCATCTCCCTTATTTCCCTTCCTCTCCACCTCTCTCACTCTACTCCCTTCCTCTCTCTTTCCTCCCCCCTCTCTCTCCTTCCTCTCTCTCTACTCCCTCTCTCCACCTCTCGCTCTCTACCCCAGGACCAAAGGGAGATTCTGGAATCCCTGGATCATCTGGTCTCCCTGGAGAACCCGGAGATGCTGGCACTCCCGGTTGAGTCTTCACCCCTCATCCCCTCTGCTTGCGCACACACACACACACACACATAGACACACCCTCCCAAACATCCTCCCAAACACCTACATACACTCCCAAAAACTCTGACTGACATCTCTGGTGTACCCCACTTCTCTTCTCTAACCTCTCTCGTTGTCATCACTGATCTCAGGACCCCCAGGTGACCCAGGTTTTGCTCCAGCCCCCATCTTGCTGAAGGGAGAGCGTGGCTCCCCCGGCCCTTCAGGTCTACCAGGCGGCCGTGGCGCCACAGGACCCCCCGGACTGGAGGGACTCTCAGGTCAGTGGACTGTCATACCCAGTGTCTGTTTGCCATAGGAGAGTTTTATATTCAGTTCATAAAGTTAATTACAATTAGCTTAATTCTTACCAGAGGATGCTTGAAGCTGCAGTTAGCTGCAGTTCGTTATCATTAGCTAGTTACTAGAGCTAGCGAAGAGAGTTTTCCGCTTGGAGGTAAATGAGGTCACTGATGAGTCCTCTGGTCTGTTCCAGGTCAGCCCGGTCAGCCAGGAGACCCCGGTCCTGAGGGACCCCCAGGATTCAGTGGAGCCTCCGGCCGCAAGGGAGACCCAGGACCCGCCGGACAGCCAGGTAAGATTACCATCTTCCTCAGGTCCATAGCACACAAATAATTTAAATCTTTCTTACACAGACCTAACCTTCCATTGTGTATATCAGTTAGTAGTCCTATAGTATTAGTCAATAGTCATTACAATACGTAGCTCTAGAAGTGTAAAATAAACTCAAATCAAGTCAACTTAGTTATAGTATTGTTCAGTGATTTAATTGACAGGACAAACAAGATTGAGTCCTAAGACAGACCTTAGTCAAATACATTGAGGTGCCTTTGATTTAGCCATGCCTTTGCACTTTTGGGACTATTTCATTGGGTCCATTGGACATGCCAAACTAAATCAAGTATTAGAAAGGTACACTATATATACAAAAGCATGTGGACACCCCTTCAAATTTAGAGGATTCAGCTATTTCAGCCACACCCGTTGCTGACAGGTGTATAAAATCGAGCACACAGCCACGCAATCTCCATAAACAAACATTGGCAGTAGAATGGCCTTACTGAAGAGCTCAGTGACTTTCAACCTGACACTGACATAGGATGCCAACTTTGCAACAAGTCACTTCATCAGATTTCTGCTCTGCTAGAACTGCCCCGGTCAAGTGCTGTTATTGTGAAGTGGAAACGGCTAGGAGCAACAACGGCTCAGCCGTGAATTGGTAGGTCACACAAGCTCACTGAACGAGATCGCTGAGTGCTGAAGTGCGTAGCGTAAAAAATCATCTGTTCTCGGTTGCAACACTCACTACCGAGTTCCAAACTGCCTCTGGAAGCAACGTCAGCACAAGAACTGTTCGTCGGGAGCTTCATGAAATGGGTTTCCATGGCCGAGCAGCCGACCATGCGCAGTGCCAAGTGTTCAGCTGGAGGGGTTTAAAGCTCGCCGGCATTGGACTCTGGAGCAGTGAAAATGCGTTCTCTGGAGTGATGAATCACACTTCACCATTTGGCAGTCCGACAAACAAATCTGGGTTTGGTGGATGCCAGCTGTAAAGTTTGTTGGAGGAGGAATAATGGTCTGGGGCTGTTTTATATGGTTTGGCTAGGCCCCTTTGTTCCAGTGAAGGGAAATCTTAACGCTACAGCACACAACGACATTCTAGACGATTCTGTGCTTCCAACTTTGTGGCAACAGTTTGGGGAAGGCAATGCCCCTGTGCGCAAAGCGAGGTCCGTACAGAAGTGGTTTGTCGAGATCAGTGTGGAAGAACATGACTGGCCTGCACAGAGCCCTGACCTCAACCCCATCGAATACCTTTGGAATGAATTGGAATGGCGACTGCGAGCCAGGCCTAATCACCCAGAATCAGTGCCCTTCCTCACTAATGCTCTTATGACTGAATGGAAGCCAGTCCCCACAGCAATGTTCCAACATCTAGTGGAAGAGTACAGGCTGTTATAGCAGCAAAGGTGGGACCAACTCCATGTTAATGCCCATGATTTTGGAATGAGATGTTCGACAAGCAGGTGTCTACATACTTTTGGTCATGTAGTGTGTTTCACATTTTAACCCAGATCTGTCAGAGAAAACCAGAAATAGTTTGGCCAAATGTTCCTCCATGTTGGAATCGTTATTAATATCAACACATACCGGTAAACGTAGTTGAATAATGTAATTATTATTAATGTTCCCACTGCTCTGTTCCCTGTTTTCTCAAACTCACTGTGACAATATCATTATAGCACATCTTCAAATCAAATCAAATGTTATTTGTCACATACACGTGGTTAGCAGATGTTAATGCGAGTGTATCGAAATGCTTGTGCTTCTAGTTCCGACCATGCAGCAATATCTAACAAGTAATCTAACCTAACAATTTCACAACAACTACCTTCTGGATGATAGCGGGGTGAACAGGCAGTGGCTCGGGTGGTTGTTGTCCTTGATGATCTTTTTAGCCTTCCTGTGACATCGAGTGGTGTAGGTGTCCTGGAGGGCAGGTAGTTTACCCCCGGTGATGCGTTGTGCAGACCTCACTACCCTCTGGAGAGCCTTACGGTTATGGGCGGAGTGCATCTGTAAAAGTTTGAGTGTTTTTGGTGACGAGCCGAATTTATTCAGCCTCCTAAGGTTGAAGAGGCGCTGCTGCTCCTTCTTCACCAATCTGTCTGTGTGGGTGGAGTTTGTCCATTTCAGTTTGTCCGTGATGTGTACGCCGAGGAACTTAAAACTTTCCACCCTCTCCACTACTGTCCCATCAATGTGGATAGGGGGCTGCTCCCTCTACTGTTTCCTGAAGTCCACGATCATCTCCTTTGTTTTGTTGACATTGAGTGTGAGGTTATTTTCCTGACACCACACTCCGAGGGCTCTCACCTCCTCCCTGTGGGCCGTCTCGTCGTTGTTGGTAATCAAGCCTACCACTGTAGTGTCGTCTGCAAACTTGAGTTGGAGGATTGCATGGCCACGCAGTTGTGGGTAAACAGGGAATACAGGAGAGGGCTGAGAACGCACCCTTGTAGGTCCCCAGTGTTGAGGATCAGCGGGGTGGTGATGTTGTTACCTACCCTCACCACCTGGGGGCGGCCCGTCAGGAAGTCCAGGACCCAGTTGCACAGGGCAGGGTCGAGACCCAGGGTCTCGAGCTTAATGACGAATTTGGAGGGTACTATGGTGTTAAATGCTGAGCTGTAGTCGATGAACAGCATTCTTATATAGGTATTCCTCTTGTCCAGATGGGTTAGGGCAGTGTGCAGTGTGGTTGCGATTGCGTCGTCTGTTAACCTATTTGGGCTGTAAGCAATTTGGAGTGGGTCTAGGGTGTCAGGTAGGGTGGAGGTGATATGGTCCTTGACTAGTCTCTCAAAGCACTTCATGATGACGGAAGTGAGTGCTACTGATCATTATACCATGTCTTACTGATCATTATAGCTAGGGATGTGCATCTTTCCCTTTCAAGATGATTCGATACATATCTAAAGACATGGGCTCAACGATACGTTGTAGTTTGAAACGATTCGATGCAATTCCGTTTGATTAGAGACCGAATAAATGCGATTCGGCACTGACTTCTGTGTCTGTGTGTGCGTGTGCGTGTGCGTGTGTGTGTGTGTGCTGAGCCATTAGGGAGACTAGGCATCTACCACCCCACTACCACTAACAGACAAAGCTCATTCAGAAAGGGGCGGGGGTATTCTCAATGTATTGTTTGCTGTCATTATCTGTCTGTTTGTAAAACTGAAAAAAAGTTAGATGGTGAGTGGAAGGGAACAGCAATCTTCAAGTCTTTCCACAGTTTTTCAATGGGATTCAAGTCTGGCCTTTGAATGGACCACTCAAGGACTTTCACATTCTTATTCTGAAGCCATTCCAGTCTTGCTTTGGCTGTATGATTGTGGTCATTGTCCTGTTGGAGTGTAAATCTTCGCCCCCAGTCTAAGTTCGTTTGCACTCTGAAGCAGGTTCTCATCAAGAATTTGCCTGTATTTGGCTCCATTCACTGTTCCCTCTATCCTTACCAGTCTCCCTGTCCCTGCCTCTGAAAGCATCCACATAGCGTGATGCTGCCACCACAATGCTTCACGGTTGGGGTGGTGTTAAGACGGGTGATGAGCTGTGCCTGGTTTTCTCCAGACACAGCTCTTTGCATTCAGGCCAAAGCGTTCAATCTTTGTCTCATCAGACCACATAATCTTATGCCTTATGATCTCTGAGTTTTTCACGGGGGGTTTTGCAAGTTCCAGGTGTGCTGTCATGTGCCTTTTTCTCAGGAGTGGCTTCCATCTGGTCACTCTCCCATAAAGCCTAGATTGGTGACGTGCTGTAGAGACTTATCCTTCTGGCAAGTTCTTCCACCTCAGCCAAGGAACCCTGTAGTTCTTTCAGGTCCTTCTTGCCCGGTTGTTTAGTTTGGTAGGACGGCTAGCTCTAGGCAGAGTCTGGGTCGTTCCATATTTTTTCAATTTCCCAGTGATGGAGAGCACTGTGCTCTTGGAAACGTTCAACACTCTAGAAATTGTTGTATACCCTTCCCCAGATACAGTGACAAGAAAAAGTATGTGAACCCTTTGGAATACCTGGATTTCTGCATAAATTGGTCATAAAATGTCATCTGATCTCCATCTAGATCACAACAATAGACAAACTGTCTGCTTAAACTAATAACACACAAACAACTAAATGTTTTCATGTCTTAATTGAACACACTGTGTAAACATTCACAGTGCAGGGTGAAAAAAGTATGTGAACCATTGGGTTTAATAACTGGTTGACCCTCCTTTGGCAGCAATAACCTCAACCAAACATTTTCGGTAGTTGTGGATCTGCACAACGGTCAGGAGGAATTTTGGCCATTCCTCTTTACAAAACTGTTTCAGTTCAGCAATATTCTTGGGATGTCGGGTGTGAACTGCTCTCGTGAGGTCATGCCACAGCATATCAATCGGGTTGAGGTCAGGACTCTGACTGGGCCACTCCAGAAGGCGTATTTTCTTCTGTTGAAGCCATTCTGTTGTAGATTTACTTCTGTGTTTTGGGTCGTTGTCTTGTTGCATCACCCAACTTCTGTTGAGCTTCAATTTGCAGACAGATAGCCTTACATTCTCCTGCAAAACGTCTTGATAAACTTGGGAATTCATTTTTCCGTCTCATAGCAAGCTGTCCAGGCCCTGAGGCAGCAAAGCAGCCCCAAACCATGATGCTCCCTCCACCATACAGTTGGGATGAGGTTTTGATGTTGGTGTGCTGTGCCTTTTTTTCTCCACACATAGTGTTGTGTGTTCCTTCCAAACAACTCAACTGTAGTTTCATCTGTCCACAGAATATTTTGCCAGTAGCACTGTGGAACATCCAGGTGCACTTGGGCAAACTTCAGACGTGCAGCAATGGGTTTTTTGGACAGCAGTGGCTTCTTCCGTGGTGTCCTCCCATGAACACCATTCTTGTTTAGTGTTTTACGTATCGTAGACTCGTCAACAGAGATGTTTTCATGTTCCAGATATTTCTATAAGTCTTTAGCTGACACTCTAGGATTCTTCTTAACCTCATTGAGCATTCTGCGCTGTGCTCTTGCAGTCATTTTTGCAGGACGGCTACTCCTAGGGAGAGTAGCAACAGTGCTGAACTTTCTCCATTTAAAGACAATTTGTCATATCGTGGACTGATGAACATCAAGGCTTTTAGAGATACTTTTGTAACCCTTTACAGCTTTATGCAAGTCAACAATTCTTAATCTTGGGTCTTCTGAGATCTCTTTTGTTCGAGGCATGGTTCACATCAGGCAATTCTTCTTGTGAATAGCAAACTCCAATTTTGTGAGTTTTTTATAGGGCAGCTCTATCCAAAATCTCCAATCCAGTCTCATTGATTGGACTCCATGTTAGCTGACTCCTGACTCCAATTTAGCTTTTGGAGAAGTCATTAGCCTAGGGGTTCACATACATTTTCCGACCTACAAATACAATAATTTGTGCATTATTAATTTAAGCACACTATGTTTGTCTATTGTTGTGACTTAGATGAAGATCAGATCAAATTTGATGACCAATTTATGCAGAACTCCAGCTAATTCCAAAGGGTTCACATACTTTTATTTGCTTCATCACAATTCTATCTCGGAGATCTATGGACAGTTTCTTGGATGTGATGATATAGTTTCAGCTCTGATATTCACTGTCAACTGTGGGACCTTATATAGACAGGTGTTTTTTTTTCTAAATCATGTCCAAACAATTGGATTGGCTTCAGGTGGACTCCAATCAAGTTGTAGTGATGTCTCAAGGATGATCAAAGGAAATTGGAGGCACCTGAGCTCAATTTGGAGTGTCATAGCAAAGGGGTGTGAATGCTTCTCTCAACCAGCTTCACCTGGAATGCTTTTCCCAACAGTCTTGAAGGACTTCCCACATATGCTGAGCACTTGTTGGCTGCTTTTCTTTCACTCTGCGGTCCAACTCATCCCAAACCATCTCAATTGGGTTGAGGTCTGGTGATTGTAGAGGACAGGTCATCTGATGCAGCCCCCATCACTCTGCTTCTTGGTCAAATAGCCCTTACACAGTCTGTAGGTGTGTTGGGTCATTGTCCTGTTGAAAAACAATTGAGAGTCCCACTAAGCGCAAACCAGACAGGATGGTGTATCGCTGCTGTCGTAGCCATGCTGGTTGTATGCTTTGAATTCTAAATAAATCACTGACAGTGTCACTAGAAAAGCACCCCCACACCATCACACCTCCTCCTCCATGCTTCGCGGTGTGAACCACACATGCAGAGGTCATCCGTTCACCTACTCTGCGTCTCACAAAGACACGGCGGTTGGAACCAAAAGTCTCACAAGGTACAAATTTGCACAGGTCTAATGTCCATTGCTCATGTCTGCAGCAGAGGTAACTCTGGGTCTTCCTCTCCTGTGGTGGATGTAACGATATGCGCTGCAAGTCGGGAAGCAAGTTCAGGGAGTGTGTTTTAATAAAATAAACATAATCCAAAACAATAAACACTAACAGCACACAGACATGAAATAGAAACAATGATGCCTGGGGAATGAACCAAAGCAGTGACAAAAATAGGGAAGGTAATCAGGGAAGGGATGGAGTCCAGGTGAGTCTGACAACGCACAGGTGCACATAACGATGGTGAAATGTGTGCGCCATAACGAGCAGCCTGGTGAGCACACGTGACAGTACCCCCTCCTTGACGTGCGGCTCCAGCCGCATGACGCCGACCAAAATGACGATCCCAGGGATCAGGAGCGGACCGGTCACCTCTGCTGAGGCGCGGGAAACCTGTCAGTCCGGCTGAGACGCGGGAGCATGACGACCTAGAGCGCCGGGGAAAGCATACGTGACGGGGTACCCACTCCCCGGCATGGTCGGCTCCAGCAGCAGGACGCCAACCAAAGGGACGATCCCGGGGATCAGGAGCGGACCGGTCACTCCTGCTGTTGTGCGGGAACCTGACAGACCGGCTGAGGCAGGAGAGCCTGGCGATCTGGTTGAGGCATGAGAGCCTGACGAGCCGGCGGAGGCAGGGGAGCCTGGCGATCTGTCCGAGGCATGAGAGCCTGTAGGGGCTCCCGGACCCGACGTCATTCCCACTGAAACAAAAACATAAAAAACACTCCCTGATGCTTCCCTTAGGTGAGGCGTCATTGTTGCTGTTTCAGTTTCATGTCTGCGTTGTTCGTGTTTCTTGTTTTGTATTATGTTGCATTTATTTATTAAAACACTCACTCCCTGAACTTGCTTCCCGACTCCCAGAGCACATCGTTACAGTGGTCCTCATGAGAGCCAGTTTCATCATAGTGCTTGATGGTTTTTGCGACTGCACTTGAAGAAACTTTCAGTTCTTGAAATTTTGACTGACCTCGTTTTAAAGTAATGATGGACTGTTGTTTCTCTTTGCTTATTTGAGCTGTTCTTGCCATAATATGGACTTGGTCTTTACCAGATAAGGCTATCTTCTGTGTACCAACCCTACCTTGTCACAACAAAACTGATTGGCTCAAATGTATCAAGTTGGAAAGAAATGCCAGAAATGAACTTTTAACAAGGCACACCGCTTAGTTGAAATGCATTCCAGGTGACTACATCATGAAGCTGGTTGAGAGAATGCCAAGAGTGTGCAAAGCTGTCATCAATGCAAAGGGTGGCTCCTTTGAAGAATCTCAAATATAAAATATTTGATCAACACTTTTTTGGTTTCTACATGATTCCATACGTGTTATTTCCAGGTGGGTGCTACACATTTGTGGTGGATGAGGTTGAGTACCTCAGTTGGTAGAAAAGCACTATATAAATCCAATCAATTATTATTCAAATAAAATATATTGTAAGCCCTGTTCAGCATGTACAGTGCCTTCAGAAAGTATTCACACCCTTGACTTTTTTATTGTGTTACAGCCTGAATTTAAAATGGATTACATTTAGATTTTGTGTCACGGGCCTACACACAATACCCCATAATGTCAAAGTGGAACTATGTTTTTAGATTTTTTATTTTTATTTTTTTACAAATGAATAAAAAATGAATATCGGAAATGTCTTGAGTCAATAAGTATTTAGCCCCTTTGTTATGGCAAACCTAAATAAGTTCAGGAGTAAAAATGTGCTTAACAAGTCACATAATAAATTGCATGCTACATTTTAATCAGTTTGACCAATGTCCGATCTTAAACATTTGAATCGGGGACCGATATGGTGAATCGTTACATCCCTAATTATAGCACATCTAAAGCTTTCCACACTGGCAGTTTGATTCTAATCTGATAATTTTTCTGCAGCCTGAATCAGATATTTCAAGCCAGATACAAATCAGATTTCTGTCCATGTGACTTGTGTCTAAACAGTTAAATCTCATTTATTTTCCATTAAGTGGTTTGTAGACTGTTTTTTGGCATATATTGTTGCATGCTAGCTACTCTGTTGACAGTTTGACAAGAACGTGGTATTACTAGCTTGTTAATTGTTTACAAACACATTTGAGAATGTGCTAGCAAGCTAAACTGCTACCTAGCTAACTAGTTGACTGTTGTTGCTAGCCAAAAATGACTTGTTTTGAAAGGTGGATCATCTTATCCTTTGAGGCTTTAGTGTTCTTACACTGATTTCGAACATTCAAAGCAACTGGGAAAGTTCTATGGCAGGCGTAGTTGTGACCTTAGCTTGCTACATAACTTCTGATTGAGAGGGAGCACGAGCATCACCACCAACCAGCCAACACTACTGCACAAACACGCGTCATTACCATGACAACTACCATAGCCACGTCTGTAAATGACTAAAGTCTGAACATACACACATCCGATTTGGACATGTGTAACTCGCTGTTTGGACAGTCAGTTTTCCAAAACTGATTTTTTTTTTAAACAACTGATTTGAGCATTAAGGCCTGTAGTGTGAACAAGGCATTACTGATCATTGTAGCACATCTTACTGATCATTGTATCACATCTTACTGATTATACTGATCATTGTAGCACATCTTACTGATTATGCTGATCATTGTAGCACATCTTACTGATTATACTGATCATTGTAGCACATCTTACTGTGCCAAGAACTTTACTCTGCCTAAGATATGTAGTATTATACAATTCATTGAGTTCTTAATGTTCCCCATGCTTTGTCTTTTATCTCTTCTATCCCCTGTTCCCAGGTGAGCGTGGATATCCCGGTCCCCCTGGTTCAGATGGCCTGCAGGGTCCCCCAGGTCCATCTGGATCTGCCTCTGTGGCGCACGGCTTCCTGATCACCAGACACAGTCAGGGCGAGGACGTCCCCATCTGCCCAGAGGGCACCGGCCTCATCTACGACGGCTACTCTCTGCTCTACGTACAGGGCAACGAGAGGGCACACGGACAGGACCTGGGTAAGGATGGAGACTGGAGTTATATATACAAGCTGGTACACAAAGACGCATGCACACACATGTGCGGTCGCACACACACACACACACATAGGAAATAATTCAGAGCTGGAAAAACCTCCAAACAAATTATTAAACTCTCCTCCTTCCTCCTCTCTTCTCATCCCTCTCCTCTCCTTCCTTCCTCTCTCGCCTCTCCCCTCCCTATCTCTTCTCCCCATCCTCTCACCCCTCCCTCCTCCCCTTCATCTCTCCCCATCCTCTCGCCCCTCTTTCCTTTACTCCCTCTCTCTAGGAACTGCTGGAAGTTGCCTGCGTCGGTTCAGCACCATGCCATTCATGTTCTGTAACATCAATAACGTGTGTAACTTCGCCTCCCGTAACGACTACTCCTATTGGCTGTCCACACCCACGCCCATGCCCATGACTATGGCTCCCATCACCGGAGAGGGCATCAAACCTTACATCAGCAGGTAGAGAGGGATGGAGGGGGGGAGGGATGGAGGTAAAGAGGGAAGGAGGGATGGAGGGACGGAGGGCATATAGAGGAGACGAGATACAATAGGAGACTGTGATTTGATCATGTCTGAGTGTGTGTATTTAACCACTCCTCTATGTGTTTGTGTTTTAGGTGTGCAGTGTGTGAGGCCCCTGCCATGGTGATCGCTGTACACAGTCAGACCATTCAGATCCCCACCTGCCCCAGCTACTGGGAACCACTGTGGATCGGATACTCCTTCATGATGGTATGCACACACACACATGCACACGCACACACACACACACACACACACACACACACACACACACACACACACACACACACACACACACACACACACACACACACACACACACACACACACACACACACACACACACACAGAGAGGAATCAAGTTTGACATTTTAAGTGTGTTTAAGCCACCATATGAACACACACATTTACTTTTCTCCACCAATCCCTCCCACTCCCACTCCCCTCCTCCTCTCCCTCCCTCTCTCTTTTTATAACAGCACACTAGTGCTGGTGCTGAGGGTTCGGGTCAGGCTCTGGCCTCTCCTGGCTCCTGTCTAGAGGAATTCCGGAGCGCTCCCTTCATCGAGTGCCACGGTCGGGGGACCTGCAACTACTACGGCAACTCCTACAGCTTCTGGCTGGCCACCGTCGACCAATCAGAAATGTTCAGGTACGAGAGAATGTTGCAGAGATTATGATGGGTTTTTTCCCCTCAGTAATTGATTTATTGAATAACTGATTGGTTGATTGATCCTGAGTAATGAGGAATTACACTGAAAGCATTAGATAATGTAGTTATTTGCTTGAGATGGGTAATTTTCATAGAAAATGTAAAGATCCGAATGCCCATACAGTGATGCCAAACCCTGACCTCTAACCCCTGACCCCTAACAGGAAGCCACAGTCGGAGACGCTGAAAGCAGGTAACCTGCGGACGCGCGTCAGCCGCTGTGTGGTCTGTATGAAGAGGACGTAACAGCGCAGCGGCAACCGTTGCCGGGGACAACCGACAACGAACATGGCGGCGGCGGAGGGGTGGTGATGATGACGTCTCCGTGACAAGGTGGAATTCCAATGGTGTATTGTCTTCCGGAAACAACAACTTAAATGGTGCTACTGTGCAACACAGCAACAAAAGAAAAAACGCTGAAAAAATCTATTTAGTCTTTTCTTCTTTTTTAATACCTCAAGTACGTCAAAAAGAAACAAAAAAAACATGAAAGGTGCCTTGTGTGACAAAAGTGCATTTTATTTTTATCTTTTCAAAATTGTTATTTTGTTTCAACAACAAAAATATATATATTTAGATTTTCAGTACAGTACAGAGGGTGGTACAAACATTTCATTTTTAGACAGATTTTTCTTTCATTTTTTCATTTTTCTTTTGTGTTTTTGTGTTTTACAAACGAGTGGAGTTGTCTCCGTGTTACCAAATCGGCACTTTGACGTCGGAACATCAAAGAGAAGAGATGCACTGATGAGCTTTCTTAACGAGACTGCGTTTTTCTAGGTTTTCATTTTTTATTAAATCTTTCTGTTATTCTTTTTTTTTAATTTAGTTTTTTCTCCTTGGTGGTACTAACACTGCTGTCTCTCCCAGCCTGTTAACTCTAGGCCTCATTTCTCTTTTTGTAAGTAATTAAATGTGTATATTATGTAAAACACCTTTATAGTTGTAAGACAAAACAGGTACTTAGCTATATTATGAATTTCTGGGTTGTTCTTGTTTGTTCACTCGTCTTCACTCATTTAATTGATTCATGCACTCATTCACACACTCACGCATTCACTCGCTCACATATACACTCATTCAGATATTGTACATCTATAAATGAAACAGTATTTTATATATATATATATATATATATATATATATATTTAAAAAAAATTAAAAGTATATACACTATTTGGCTGCGGGCGGGAGTTTTTTTTCTATCATTATTTTTTATCTCCAAAAGGTATTTTTTTTCACATTTCACAAAACTATTGGCATGACAACAAAACTTGAGTAAGCAGAGTTTCCCTGTCAACCAATCAAAAACCCTATCCTATTATGATCATGTACTGTGTATGATAATGGCAATCACTCAAGCTTTTGTATTTGATTTCTACTAGTAATCTATCGTTAACTGGGGGGTTAGAAAATTACCCGATTTCATGCCATAACAGGTTGATAATAAAATCCACTCCTGGAAATGTATATTATTGATATTAATTCACATCTTAACACTGGTCTAGGTTGTCCCACTATGAACTAGCGTGTCGTAAGTATGCACGTAATGTTACGTACTGCGAGAATAGAATCAAATAGAATCTGTTCTATTCTTTTTTTTCTATTCTACGGTCAACGAGGAGAGCTGTGGGGGGATGATTCTTCCTGTGATGTTGTTTTTCAAAGCTTATTTTTAATTTGTAATGTCACCATGGGGTGACATTAATTTCAAAAAATCATTTTTTTATTTTTTTTATGTTATGTTATCCAGAAGTTGTTATAAACTTTTAAGACTGAAAAATAAACCCAATGTCCATCGTTTTGTGTGGAAACGTTTCTCCCCTATCTTGGAAGTGCACACTTCTAGTGCACACTTAAGTGCTCTGTTCCGGTACTTCGACTAATGTGTTTCTGTGCATTGTCTTATCAACATGCCTGCAGCTCACATAATAAACTTGAATCCTACAGAGCCAAGCTTCAAGGAGACATTGACTAGGACAGACAATGACTAGGGATATTGTATAATAACAATGTATTTGTATTACAACTTGTATTACAGAAAATAATCTCAAAGCCCATACAAAAGAAAAACAAACAACAAATGTAAATTGAGATGGTATTGAGATTGAATGTCTCAATTTGGCTTCAGATGAAAGGCTGTGTGTTGAGGCAGTTGGGATCTGAAAGGCAGTGTAGCTTCGGCTGAGGGGGAGTCGATGGTCAGTACCTCCATAGGACCTGCTTCTCCGTAGCTACTGGTTGTCCATTGCAGAACATGTAGCACCTACATGGGTGATGCCACAGCTGCTGAAAAGGACACGAGAAGTCACAACATCTTGGCAGCTGTTAAGAATAGTCCCTGAACGTCTTCTGCCATCTCTGGACACAGCATGCAGTACTTTTTGTAATTCCTTCCTGACAGATTAAACAATAAAGTAGGGGCTGCATTATTTGAATCCAAAACAACAAACTAGCTAGCTATAGGCGCAAGCCAAAAAAAATGATGAGTCAGAGTCAAGACCGTTGAGATGTAAATGATCAACCCCCAGATCAAACCCCCAAACATTATTTAAAAAATGTGACGAAAAATATGAAAATAACAAAATTATGTACAATATTTACAGAGCTCTCTGCCTAGGCCAGGGGTCCACAATGTTTTTATATCAATATCAAATCGTTTCTGGGTAACAATTAAGTACTTTACTGTAATAGTTTCCCGTTAAAAAAATGTTAAATTGCTTTTTTAGCTAAAAAAGTTCTCAAGCAAGAATTTTGTTTGGGCTGTCTGGGTGTGGTCTGAGAGGGGAGGGGAAAACTTATTGGCAGAGAGGTTTGGAGCTCTCTTTGTTATTGGTCTATTAGTCTCGAGTTGCCATACCAACAAAACCACCTCATTGTCACACCTCCCTTGGAGGTCTACAGAATTATGTTTTGCAAAAATGTTTTGAATGAGAAGGGGGAAGCTGCGTCCCAATATGACGACTGGAGTATGGGCGTGTGGAAAGGAGTGGGTGTGTCGAAAGGAGTGGCCATTTCGAAATCAAGCAGGTAATTGTGCAGATATTACTGCTCCGCCTAACCTTCTGCAAGCTCAGACTCAACAGACGATACCCTGTCCGAGGTAGATAGTAAGAAGAATTTGGTCCAGTAGGAGTGACATATTGGGAAAAAGTGGAGCCTTGCCTTTTGGCGGATCCATTTGTGGTTTCAGGGTGAGTGAGAAAGTTCAGGGTGGGTGCAGTTCACAGGAGGTCGGTGGCACCTTAATTGGGGAGGACGGGCTCGTGGTAATGACTAGAGCAGAATCAGTGGAATGGTATCAAATACATCAGAAAACACATAGTTTCCATGTGTATGATATCTGTAACGGCAGTCTAGCTTTTCCTCCTCCTCAGACGAGGAGAGGCGAGAAGGATGTGAGGACCAATGTGCAGCGTGGTAATTTTCCATGATTTAATAGACAAGACGAACACTGACACGAAATACACTTGAATAAACTATAAAAACAACAAACGACGTTAAACAGACCTGAACATGAGAACTACATAAAACGAAGAACGCATGAACAGGAAAAGAACGAACGAGACGAGACAGTACCGTGTGGTGCAACTAACACAGACACAGCGACAATCACCCACAAACAAACAGTGAGAACAGCCTACCTTAATATGGTTCTTAATCAGAGGAAATGTCAAACACCTGCCTCTAATTGAGAACCATATCAGGCAACACATTAACCCAACATAGAAACACATAACATAGACTACCCACCCCAACTCACGCCCTGACCAACTACACACATACAAAAACAACAGAAAACAGGTCAGGAACGTGACAATATCATTCCATTTGCTCCGTTCCAGCCGTTATTATGAGCTGTCCTCCCCTCAGCAGCCTCCACTGGTGCAGTTGAATCAGTGAAGGTAAACTGTAGAGGACATGGGATATTTGTTTGTGTTTCTTCTGACCAGAGGGAGCGGGTGCTCCGTGTCATGCAACTTGGGTCAAGATCTTCTTGCTTTGCTCTTAGGAGCAGGGCACCATTGAAAGGAGTGATGTATAGGGTTGTGTCAACTGTGGAGGTGGAGATGGAGATGTCTGCTCTACCCAAAATTACAATCAACTAATTGCAGCATTACCACAAAAATGGAAGAGGCAAGTAGAAAGGGGAAAAATTAAGGAACTTGTCTGTCAGCCCTGCATTATTAAAGACCAAAATTGGTTCAAGATAATTGTGATGAATAAAAAAAAGTATACCAATTTCATTTAAGAACCAAAAAATGGACAGCTGTGCCATATAGATTGCAAAATAGTTGGGAAGAGATTTTCGATGTACCGATTCCATGGCACATGCGTATCAGTTCATAAAGCAAAACGATGGCAGATTCAAAACATAGAATTCTTCAATTTAAATTATTATACATAATTCTTGCAACCAATAAAATGTTATATATATGGGGGATACAACCTTCCCAGCTCTGCAGATTTTGCTGTGAAGAGAGTCATTTATTTTGGTACTGTCCATATGTTGTTTTTGTTCACAGGTTCAGGAATGGCTGAAGAATTGCAACATTTACCTAAAGCTAACTCTGCAGATAGCACAACTGGGTGATTTGAAAAGTCAGTCATTCGATCAATAATACTTTCAGCAAAAATGTTCCTCTTTAAATTTACAATCTTCAGAATTGTGTGAAACATCACAGCACAGTTGAACAATATGCAACAAATTGGAATCAAATATGGATTTTTTATTTTACTAGGTAAGTCAGTTAAGAACAAATTCTCATTTTCAATGATGGCCTAGGAACAGTGGGTTAACTGCCTTGTTCGGGGGCAGAATGACACATTTTTACCTTGTCAGTTCGGGGATTCGATCTTGCAACCTTTCGGTTACAAGTCTAACCATTAGGCTACCTGCCGCACCTAAATGGATGGTGTTAAGAGATTGATAGGAGGGGTTGAATGGAGCTGAAGGGTGAGACTAATAACAGCAAGATATCTCATGTAAAAAATACTGTAGGGGGGGTGGGGTGCAAATAGTCTGGGTAGCCAGTTGACTAGATGTTCAGAAGTCTTATGGCTTGGGGGTAGAAGCTGTTTAGAAGCCTCTTGGACCTAGACTCGCCGCTCCGGTAACGCTTGCCGTGTGGTAGCAGAGAGAACGGTCTATGACTAGGGTGGCTGGAGTCTTTGACCATTTTTTGGGCCTTCCTCTGACAACGCCTGGTATAGAGGTCCTGGATGGCAGGAAGCTTGGCCCCAGTGATGTACTACCCTCTGTAGTGCGAGACCGAGGAGTTGCCATACGAGGCAGTGATATAACCGGTCAGGATGCTCTAACTGGAGCAGCTGTAGAACCTTTTGAGGATCTGAGGACCCATGCCAAATCTTTTCAGTCTTTTCAATGGCTTGGTGTGCTTGGACTATGTTAGTTTGTTGGTGATGTGGACACCAAAGAACTTGAAGCTCTCAACCTGCTCCACTGCAGCCCCGTCGATGAGAATGGGGGCGTGCTCGGTCCTCTTTTTCCCGTAGTCCACAATCATCTCCTTTGTCTTGATTACGTTGAGGGAGAGGTTGTTATCCTGGCACCACACAGCCAGGTCTCTGACCTCCTCCCTATAGGCTGTCTTGTCGTTGTCGGTGATCAGGCCTACCACTGTTTTGTCATCTGCAAACTTAATGATGGTGTTGGAGTCGTGCCTGGCCGTCCAGTCATGAGTGAACAGGGAGTACAGGAGGGGACTGAGCACGCACCCCTGATGGGCCCGTGTTGAGGATCAGCGTGGCGGATGTGTTGTTACCTACCCTTATCACCTGGGGTCGGCCCGTCAGGAAGTCCAGGATCCAGTTGCAGAGGGAGGTGTTTAGTACCAGGGTCCTTAGCTTATTGATGAGCTTTGAAGGCACTATGGGGTTGAACGCTGAGCTGTAGTCAATGAATTGCATTCTCGGATAGGTGTTCCACAGCGCAAATAAACGGACATCTTATATACAGTGGGGAGAACAAGTATTTGATACACTGCCGATTTTGCAGGTTTTCCTACTTACAAAGCATGTAGAGGTCTGTAATTTGTATCATAGGTACACTTCAACTGTGAGAGACGGAATCTAAAACAAAAATCCAGACAATCACATTGTATGATTTTTAAGTAATTAATTTGCATTGTATTGCATGACATAAGTATAAGATCATCTACCAACCAGTAAGAATTCCGGCTCTCACAGACCTGTTAGTTTTTCTTTAAGAAGCCCTCCTGTTCTCCACTCATTACCTGTATTAACTGCACCTGTTTGAACTCGTTACCTGTATAAATATATACATTTACAGTACCAGTCAAAAGTCTGGACACATCTACTCATTCAAAGGTTTTTCTTTATTTTTTACTATTTTCCACATTGTACATCAAAACTATGAAATAACACATATGGAATCACGTAGCCAAAAAAGTGTTAAACAAATCAAAATATATTTTAGATTTTAGATTCTTCAAAGTAGCCACCCTTTGCCTTGATGACAGCTTTGCACACTCTTAGAATTCTCTCAACCAGCTTAACCTGGAATGCTTTTCCAACAGTCTTGAAGGACATCCCACATATGCTGAGCACTTGTGGCTGCTTTTCCTTCACTCTGCGGTCAAACTCATCCCAAACTATCTTAATTGGGTTGAGATCGGGTGATTGTGGAGGCCAGGTCATCTGATGCACCACTCCATCACTATTATTCTTGGTCAAATAGCCCTTACACAGCCTGGAGGTGTGTTGGGTCATTGTCCTGTTGAAAAACAAATGATAGTCCCACTAAGCGCAAACCAGATGGGATGGCGTATCGCTGCAGAATGCTGTGGTAGCCATGCTGGTTAAGTATGCCTTGAATTCGAAATAAATCATGACAGTGTCAACAGCAAAGCAGCCCCACACCATCACTACTCCTCCTCCATGCTTCACAGTGGAAACCATATTTTTAGTATTACATTGTTATTGATTGCTGGATTGTTGGGTTAGAGCTTGCAAGAAATACATTTCACTATACTTGTGCATGTGACATTAAAACTTCAAACTACTATACGGTTGATGTCCTCAGATCTACTTCAGATTAAGTTATTTCCAGACTCTGGCTTCAACTCACAGTCTTTATCAAATCCAGTGGTGGTCGGTGATAAGTGAAGATCATTTTTTTAATGAGCATGGCCTTATTTCTATTACAACATATTGGATGACTGTCATTCATATTCCATTCTCCCAGTTCAATGTAACATTGATAGGTTTAGGCTACTACATGATACTCTAATTTTCCCTATACCCATCACGAGGTAGCTACAACCTAGCCTATGAATGAAAGTGTACAACGTAGTTGCACAGGTCAAGAGAAATGTGAGTAATCAAGGTAACAGACATTGACACATTCAGTACCGCCTTGCACACTCTTGCCTGCATCTAGCAGATCTAGGGTGTGATCATCAGTCCAACAGTTTCAAACGAGAGTTTATATTGGACGAATTCAGGTATGTTTATCACTGTTTCGTTCCATTTGCTTCCATTTAACCTCTCTTGGGTAGGGGGCAGTATTTTGAAGTTTGGATGACAAATGTGTAAAAAGTAAACTGCTTGTTACTCAGGCTCAGTAGCTAGGATATGCATATGCATGGTAGTATTGGATAGAAAACATTCTGAAGTTTCTAAAACTGTTCAAATAATGTCTGTGAGTATAACAGAACTGATATGGCAGCCGAAAACCAGAGGAAAATCCATCCAGAAAGTGGGATTTTTTTGATGTGAGTTGTTTTCCATTGAATGCCTATTGACTATGTTATGGGTTAGGGCCCAGATTGCAGTTCCTATGTCTTCCACTAGATGTCAACAGTCTTTAGACATGCTTTCAGGCTTGTATTTTAAAAAACGACGAGTAAAAATACCTTTGGTCAGTGGACAGGGGAAGTATGCAGAGCAGTATTGGGCGTGTGACCGTGAGCGTGCCGTTCATTATTTTTCCTTTCTATTGAAAACGCTATTGCTCGGTTGAAATATTATTGATTATTTAGACCTGAGGATGAATTATTAACGAACTTTAACGGTACTATTAGGATGTATTCGTCTGCATGTTTTGACCGCCCTGGAGCCAGTGGATTACTGAACAAAACACGCCAACAAAACATTTTTGGGACATAAAGAGGGACTTTATCGAACAGAACGAACATTTATTGTGTAACAGGGAGTCTTGTTAGTGCAACCATATTAACATCATCAAAGGTAAGTGATTCATTTTATCACTATTTCTGACTCTTGTGACTCCTCTACATGGCTGGAAAATGTTTGTATGCTTTTGTAAGCGGGGCGCTGTCCTCAGATAATTGCATGGTATGCTTTCGCCGTAAAGCCTTTTTGAAATCTGAGACAGAGGCTGGATTAACAAGAAGTTAATCTTTAAGCCGATGTATAACACTTGTATTATTTTATGAATGTTTATTATGAGTATTTCTGTATTTTGAATTTTGCGCTCTGCAATTTCACCGGATGTTGGCCAGGTTGGACGCATCTGCCCATATGAAGTGTTAAGAAATGTTTTTCAACAGAATTTGCAGAAGGAATACACCCCTGATTACACGAAATCACAGTTCACTTTCATAGCAGCCACATACAAACAGCATGATCCCTTTGATCGTTGTATAATTCCTTGTTGCTCTCCTCCTCTTACCTTTTCCCTTCACTTGGGACTTCAGTGCACAACACATCAGCTGTCTGTGACCAGGCTAAAAAACTTTCCAAGCCAAACCGTCATATCATAACTTTTAACCCCTACACACAGCTTACATATTAGCTAACGTCAATTCAACATACAGTGCCCTCCACTAATATTGGCACCCTTGGTAAATATGAGCAAAACGAGCTGTGAAAATGTTTTCTTTATTGTTTATTCACTTGGTCTTTCATTCAAAATATTCACAAAAATCTAACCTTTAATTAAAGTAAAATAATTTCAAGAAAAAATACATTCTTATCATCAAACAAATATTTTTCTCTAATATATGTATGCCACAATTATTGGCACCCCTTCATTCAATACTTTTTGCAACCTCCCTATGCCAAGGTAACAACTCTGAGTCTTCTCTTATAATGCATAATGAGGTTGGAGAACACATGGCAAGGGATTTGAGACCATTCTTCCATACAGAATCTCTCCAGATCCTTCAGATTCTGAGGTCCAAGCTTGTGGACTCTACTCTTCAGCTCATCCCACAGGTTTACCATGTGGTTTAGGTCAAGGGACTGGGATGGCCATGGCAAAACCTTGTTTCTGTGGTCATTGAACCATGTTTGTGTTGATTTTGAGATGTGCTTTGGATCATTGTCCTGCTGGAAGATCCAACCACGGCCCAGTTTAAGCTTCCTAGCAGAGGCAGTCAGGTTTTGATTTAATATCTGCTGATACATGATGTATCCTAACAAGTTGTCCAGGGCATTTGGAAGACAAACAGCCCCACAACATCAAAGATCCACCACCATACTTCACAGTGGGGATGAGGTACTTTCTGCATGGCTATCTTTCTGTCTACGCCAAACCCACCTCTGGTGTTTGTTTGCAAAAAGCACTATTTTGGTCTAATCTGACCATAGAACCCAGTCCAATTGAAAGTTCCAGTAACGTTTGGCAAACTGTAGGCGCTTCAGTTTGTTGTTTGATGACAGCAAATGCTTTTTTATGGCAACCCTCCAAAACATCTTGTAGGTATGTAGGTGGCGTCTGATCGTAGTTTGAGACTCTGACCCCAAGACCCAACTAACGTCTGAGATTTTTGGGCCACTCTAACCATCCTCCTCACTGTGCGTGGGGTCAATATAGACACACGTCCTCTTTCAGGCCGATTGTTAACATCTCCAGTTGCTTTAAACTTCCTAATTATTGCCCTGATAGCGGAAATGGGGATTTTCAACCGTTGAGCTATTTTCTTATAGCCATTTCCTGATTTGTGCAGCTCAACAAACTTTTGTTGCATATCATTACTGTATTCTCTGGTCTTTCCCATAGTCATGGATGACTATGGGAACTTGGCCTGTGTGCCATCTCATATTTATACCCCAGTGAAACAGGAAGTCATGGCTTACCATTTAAGTGTTCCTAATCACTCAGGTGAACTTAAAAACGTAAAATATGAATGGGAATATACTTCAGTTAGATTCTACTCATAATCATTTCTAGGGGTGGCAATAATTGTGGCACACATGTTTCGGAGAAAAATATTTCACATGTATTTTTTTCAATAATTTTACTTAAATTAAAAGTTTTGTGAATATTTTGAATGAAATACCAAAAGGTGTAAACAGCAGCCCGTTTCGCTCATATTTACCAAGGGTGCCAATATTAGTGGAGGGCATTGTAGCTACTAGAACTAACGCATTAGTAAACCTGCTACAATCATGCAGTACAGTGTACAGTCAGCAATCAGTTTAGTAGTTACACCGGCGGGGCCCTGTGGCAATAAATTTATGAAATCAAAAGCTTACCTTGACTTGGAAAAATTCCAGTGTTGGATAGCCATAGCCAGCTAGGTAACATCCCTCTCTGTTTGAGCCTGTCACGCCCTGGCCTTAGTTATCTTTGTTTTCTTTATGATTTTAGGTCAGGGTGTGACATGGGGGATGTTTGTGGTTTTTGTCTAGTCTAGGGTGTTTGTATTGTCTAGGGGGTTTTGTAGAGTTCATGGGGTTGTGTTCAGTGTAGGTGTTTATGTAAGTCTATGGTTGCCTGGATTGGTTCTCAATCAGAGACAGCTGTCTATCATTGTCTCTGATTGGGAGCCATATTTAAGGCAGCCATAGGCATTAGGTAGGTTGTGGGTACATTTACATTTACATTTAAGTCATTTAGCAGACGCTCTTATCCAGAGCGACTTACACATTGGAAAGTTCATACATATTCATCCTGGTCCCCCCGTGGGAATTGAACCCTGGTCCCCCCGTGGGAATTAAACCCACAACCCTGGCGTTGCAAGCGCCATGCTCTACCAACTGAGCCACACTGGACCACGAGGGTAATTGTCTATGTTTGACGTTAGTTGCTTGTGTCTGCACTTTCGTTTGTAGCTTCACGGTCATTTGTTGTTTTTGTTCAGTGTGTATTAGTGTTCGTGTTCATTTTCATCTCTTCAAATAAATAGAATATGTATCTATATCACGCTGCGCCTTGGTCCTCTTTTTCACTGAACGACGATCGTGACAGAATTACCCACCACAAAAGGACCAAGCAGCGCGATAAGCAGCAGCAGGAGCAGCGCACACAGGATTCATGGACTTGGGAAGAAATACTGGACGGTAAGGGACCTTGGGCACAACCGGGAGAATGTCGCCTCCCTCGTGAAGAGCTGGAGGCAGCTAAAGCCGAGAGGAGGCGATACGAGGAGGCAGCACGGAAGCGAGGCTGGAAGCCTGAGAGTCAAGCCCAAAAATGTCTTGGGGGGGCTACAAGGCAGTGTGTCGAAGTCAGGTAGGAGACCTGCGCCAACTCCCCATGCTTACCGTGGAGAGCGAGAGTACGGGCAGACACCGTGTTATGCGTTAGAGCGCACAGTGTCTCCTGTACGTGTGCATAGCCCGGTAAGGTACATTCCAGCTCCTCGTATTGGCCGGGCTAGATTGGACATTGAGCCAGGTGCCATGAAGCCGGCTCAATGCATCTGGTCTCCAGTGCGTCTCCTCGGGCCGGCATACATGGCACCAGCCTTACGCATGGTGTTCCCAGGTCGCCAACACAGCCCAGTGCGGGTTATTCCACCTCCCCGCACTGGTCGGGCTACGGGGAACATTCAACCAAGTAAGGTTGGGCAGGCTCGGTGCTCAAGGGAGCTAGTACGCCTGCACGGTCCGGTATATCTGGCGCCACCTCCCCACCCCAGCCCAGTACCACCAGTGCCAACACCACGCACCAGGCTTCCAGTGTGTCTCCAGAGCCCTGTTCCTCCTCCACGCACTCGCCCTGTGGTGTGTGTCTCCAGCCCAGTACCACCAGTTCCGGCACCACGCACCAAGACTCCTGTGCGTCTCCAGAGTCCTGTGCTCCCTGTTGCTGCTCCCCGCACTAGCCTTGAGGTGCGTGTCCTTAGCCCGGTACCTCCAGTTCCGGCGCCACGCACCAGGCCTACTGTGCGCCTCAGCCGGCCAGAGTCTGCCGTCTGCCCAGCGCCGTCTGCACAGTCCGTCTGCCCAGCATCGCCTGCACTGCCCGTCTGCCCAGCGTCGTCTGAGCTGTCCGTCTGCCAAGCGCCGCCTCCGCTGCCCGTCTGCCCAGCATGGTCTGAGCTGCCCGTCTGTCCTGAGCCGTCAGAGCCGTCCGTCTGTCCTGAGCCTTCAAAGCCGCCCGTCTGTCCTGAGCCTTTAGAGCCGTCCGTCAGTCAGGAGCCGCTAGAGCCGTCCGTCAGTCAGGAGCAGCCAGAGCCGCCCGCCAGTCAGGAGCAGCCAGAGCCGCCCGCCAGCCAGGATCTGCCAGAGCCGCCCGCCAGCCAGGATCTGCCAGAGCCGCCCGCCAGCCAGGATCTGCCAGAGCCGCCCGCCAGCCAGGATCTGCCAGAGCCGCCCGCCAGCCAGGATCTGCCAGAGCCGCCCGCCAGCCAGGATCTGCCAGAGCCTCCAGTCAGCCAGGATCTGCCAGAGCCGTCAGTCAGCCAGGATCGGCCAGAGCCGTCCGCCAGTCATGATCTGCCTCTCAGTCCGGAGTTGCCCCTCAGTCCGGAGCTGCCCCTCAGTCCGGAGCTACCCCTCAGTCCGGAGCTGCCCCTCTGTCCAGTGGCGCCCTCTAGGATGGTATTCAGTCCAGGACTCGCAGAAAGGGTCGCCGCTCCAGAAGCGCCACCAAAGCGGGTAATTAAAGCGGGTGACCAAAGCGGGTGATTAATTTCCAGAGGCGCCACCAAAGCGGGTGATTAATTTCAGTAGGCTAAACTAGCTAGCTGCATTCGCTAGCTAAGTAATTGAAAGTGAGTAAAATATGAAATATGGCTAGCTCTCTCTCTCTCTTGCTTGCTTCTCCTGTTATTTTCATTCTCTCCCTTGAGTCAACTACTCACCACATTGTATACACTGCAGTGCTAGCTAGCTGTAGCTCATGCTTTCAGTACTAGATTCATTTTCTGGTCCTTTGATTGGTTGGACAACATGTCAGTTCATTTAGCAAGAGCTCTGATAGGTTGGAGGACGTCCTCCGGAAGTTATAATTATTGTGTAAGTCTATGGAAGGGGGTGAGAACCACGAGCGTCCTAGGTTTTATATTGAAGTCCATGTACCCATAGGAGGATGGAAACTAGCTGTCCTAGTGAGCGCCTCCGCCCAAACAAGGCATTTGATTGGTTTGACGTGCTGCGAGGAGTCACTGATTTATGCCGGGTTCCACCCTTGTTAAGCAAATTTTGTACTATGGACTTCATCAGGCCTGGTTTTTGACTAGGTTATTGGTCTATGAACCAATTTACTGCCTGGGGATGTCACCTGGCAAGCCAAAACTCCCGCCCATGCAAACAAAGTCCTGTGTAGAGACTTACCCAGAAAGACTCAGCTGTAATCGCTGCCAAAGGTGATTCTAACATGTATTGACTCAGGGTTGTGAATACTTATGCATTTGGAAAATATTCAGAGTGTTTGGGGATTCCTCCATTCTTCTCTGTAGATCCTCTCAAGCTCTGTCAGGTCGAATAGGGATCGTTGCTGCACAGACATTTTCAGGTCTCTCCATAGATGTTTGATCAGGTTCAAGTCCGGGCTCTGGCTGGGCCACTCAAGAACATTCAGAGACTTATCCCGAAGCCACTTCTGCGTTGTCTTGGTTGTGTGCTGAGGGTCGTTGTCCTGTTGGAAGGTGAACTTTAATCCATTCATCTTTCCCTCGATCCTGACTATTCTCCCAGTCCCTGCCACTGAAAAACATCCCCAAAGCATGATGATGCCACCACCGTAGGGATGATGCCAGATTTCCTCCAGACGTGACGCTTGGCATTCAGGCCAAAGAGTTGATCTTGATTTCATCGGACCAGAGAATCTTGTTTCTCATGGTCTGAGAGACTTTAGGTGCCTTTTGGCAAACTCCAAGCAGGCTGTCATGTGTCTTTTACTGAGAAGTGGCTTCTGTTTGGCCACACTACCATAAAGGCCTGATTGGTGGAATGCTGCAGAGATGGTTGTCCTTCTGGAAGTTTCTCCCATCTCCACAGAGGAACTCTGAAGCTCTGTCAGAGTGACCATCGGGTTCTTGGTCACCTCCCTGACCAAGACCCTTCTCCCCCGATTGCTCAGTTTGGTGGGGCGGCCAGCTCTAGGAAGGATCTTGGTGGTTCCAACCTTTTTCCATTTAAGAATGATGGAGGCCACTGTGTTCTTGGGGACCTTCAATGCTGCAGAAAGGTTTTGATACCCTTCGGCATGATCTGTGCCTCGACACAATCCTGTCTCGGAGCTCTACGGGCAAATCCTTCGACCTCATGTCTTGGTTTTTGCTCTGACATGCACTGTCAACTGTTGGACTGTATAGACAGGTGTGTGCCTTTCCAAATCATGTCCAATCAATTGAATTTACCACAGGTGGACTCCAATCAAGTTGTAGAAACATCTCAAGGATGATAAATGGAAACAGGATGCACCTGAGCTCAATTTCGAGTCTCATAGCAAAGGGTCTGAATACTTACGTAAATACATTTTTTATATATTTTTTTATACATTTGCAAAAAAATCTAAAAACCTGTTTTCGATTTGTCATTATGGGGTATTGTGTGTAGATTGATGAGGATTATTATTTTTTTAATCCATTTTAGAATAAGGCTGTAACATAACAAAATGTGGATAAAGTCAAGGGGTCTGAATACTTTCCGAACGTGCTGTAAATTTGATATTTCTGTATTTAATTTTCAATACATTTGTAAAAATTTCTCTGAACACATTTTCACTGTCATTATGGGGTATTGTGTGTCGATAAAAAATACAAATGAAATCCATTTCGAATTCAGGCTGTAACAAAACAAAACATTCAAAGTGACTTACAGTTGACAATTTCGTCTTAAGATGGCTCGATGGGACAATCACATATCACAGTCATATTAAACAAAATTTTCCAAGATAAAGTAGCTGTCACAAAATCTGAGCTAGTGAGAGGAAAAAAACTCAAGTGCAAGTGTTGGTTCACGAAAGGCAGGATCAGGTGCATGGGAGACTCAACAGCGCACTGAAGCCAAATGAAGTTGGTTAAGACGGCATCTCATGGAGACATAACATGTTGATTTAAGGCAGCCCCAGGCACCTCTCTGATTCAGAGGGGTTGGGTTAAATACAGAAGACACATTTCAGTTGAAGGCATTCAGTTGTACAACTGACTAGGTATCCCACTTTCCCTTTCTATGGTTTGAGCTACTCCAGGAAGTGAAGTTGCAGGCTACCTTAGTGCTGCCCCCTCTCATTGAGTAACTGAAATGTAAGGCCGACCGGGGTAGTTGCCATTAGCAACTAAATTATCCTTAGCTTCTTCTGTGTGCATTTTTTAAATAATCGGTTCAAGGACATACATCTGGTATAATAGAAGCAATTACTGGAACAATTATTGCCTGTAAAAAAAATTACACAAAGATTAACATTTTTTCATTCACTGTGTTCTGCTAACAATGCCTGCAGTACCATGGTCGGCCTTGAACTGCTGTGGCTCAAAGCCACCACTAGAGTGAGTAGTGAGTCACGAACTCCATTACCCACAGCAGTGGTCAATGGCAGTCCATTTTCACATATAGTCCTCTTTAAAATAGCAGATCTTTGTCCTCTTTAGAGTGAACTCTGGGTAAAAAAAAGCTAAATAACTCCGTTATCTTTGTATTCTCACTGTCCTTGCCTTTGAATGAGTACTCAACTCTTTTGCCAGTTCACTTCACCTATTTTGTGGTCTGAGTCCTCTTTGCATTCACATGTTTCGCTATGTATTCGCTATGTTTAGAGAGGGATCTTTTCCCAACATTCACTCATTGTACTCTGGGTTTTTACAAAGTGCAGCACAAGCCATTCCATCTTAACGTGTTATCGGAGGGCTATATTCACTGAGTGTATATGCCCTTTCCAAGACATAGACTGACCAGGTGACTCCAGGTGAAAGCTATTATCCCTTATTTATGTCACTTGTTAAATCACTTCAAACAGTGTGTAGTATATTATTCTACACAATACCACAAAATTCTAAAGTAAGTACTACATATGATCGAGGGTTACTCCAGTGTGGAGTATCGTATTCTACAGTTTACTACCAAATGCTATAGTAAATACTATAGTATTCTATAGTAAACTGTAATATTTTGTTCATGTGGGACTAGTTGACCGGTTTCCTATGAATGATCAGATAAGACACACACAATTGGTGGTCTGTTGCAATGGTCCAGGATCTACAGTATAGGTAATAGGCTTGGAGAGTCCAATTCTTAGAAGAATAACTGTAATATGTAGGCTACCTATGAATGAATAAAGTTGTGGCTGATGTTCGGGAATGAGGTTTCACAAAGACACGGAATGCACGCACAGACAGTAAAGTAGATTACTGGATTTCCCAATGTCAACAGGAAACTTTGGTCATCATCCCAGCTCTCCCAAGACACAAACAGAAGCCCGTTGAATACCTGGTACTCACACATGTCCTGATTGTGCCCACATTTTTAGACAGGTGTGTCAACAATTAAAATAACTGATTCTGGTTGGTCCTTGATCCGATTACGAAAAGCACAAGCTACTGTACATAGTGTATCCACGGCTCTACATACACCCACAATCCTCCGGTGGCTGGCCCACCTCTAACCTATAAGTGTCTCCCCAACAATGGCATTAGTTAATTGCTCCTCATCCTCTTCTGTGTCATGTGGATCTGAGGCGTCAATGGTCAGTCAATCTAGTGTGGTGTGGACCTATACACTCTTAGAAAAAAAAGGGTTCCCAAAGGATTCTTCGTTTGTCCCTATAGGAGAACACTTTTTGGTTCCAGGTAGAACTTTCTGTGGAAACCAAAAAGGGTTCTTTAAAGGGTTTTCCTATGGGGACAGACAAAGAACCCTTTAAGGTTCTAGATAACGCACGCACGCACACACACACACACACACACACACACACACACACACACACACACACACACACACACACACACACACACACACACACACACACACACACACACACACACACACACACACACACACACACACACACACACACACACACACACACACACACACACACACACACACACACACGCGCGCGCATGCAATAAAAAGCACTCCCTGAGGTCAGTTCTAAGGACAGCTGGTTTAGTATCCACATTTGTACCCAGAAGTTCCAGGAGAGATCACTGGTATAGTTTAGTGACTAAATGTCTATGGTTCCATTGTGAATGAATCCCATATAGGTCTTTCTCATTAGATTCAGCACCTGTGGGGGTTACAGAGAGAATTCATCACATACAGGTGGAGTCAAGGCTGTGATGGACACTTCAAGGAAATTGACACACACTTAAGTCTTCACACACACACACGAAGAAGAAGAGAGGGTCAGCTCCTCTGGGGTGAGAGAACCAGAGACTTCAGTATGCACACACAGAAGAAGCCAGTCACATAGGTGGGGAGTCAAGTACTTAGAGGGCTCCGAAGGATGGTCCCAAGACAGAAACATGGACGGGAAATGACCACAGAGAGAGCGAGTGATGGAAGAGTAGAGGAGACAGAGATGAGAGGAGGTTTGGCAAATGTCAGGTCCATGAACTGACCTTACTAAACCATACACATGGGACAAACATTATGAACCTACAATGATTAAAGGGACGATAGATGATGTGTGTGTGGTGTCACTCCGCGCCAAAGAAGCCTTACTACGTTGTTCATAAAACCCTTAACCTTTCCTTTTGATGAACTGCTAAATTCGAAACACACACTCTGAGACATGAGGCATTACAGTTTTGAAACTCACGTCAGCCACAAATATTTTATCTCCTGAGACCCAGAGGCTACCCGCTACCTCTTTGTGTGTGTGAACTTCTGTGCTACTCGCTGCTAACAGCAGTAGTAATTACATTTTACCAATCACATGATAGTGTGCCACCTGCCACACACGCTCTCTCTCACACACATACAGTTGAAGTCGAAAGTTAACATACTCCTTAGCCAACTACATTTAAACTCAGTTTTTCACAATTCCTGACATTTAATCAGAGTAAAAATAAAGAAGTTTACATACACTCAGTTAGTATTTGGTAGCATTGCCTTTAAATTGTTTAACTTTGGTCAAACGTTACGGGTAGCCTTCCACAAGCTTCCCACAATAAGTTGGGTGAATATTGGCCCATTCCTCCTGACAGAGCTGGTGTAACTGAGTCAGGTTTGTAGGCCTCCTTGCTCGCACACACTTTTTTTTTATAGGATTGAGGTCAGGGCTTTGTGATGGCCACTCCAATACCTTGACTTTGTTGTCCTTAAGCCATTTTGCCACAATTTTGGAAATATGTTTGTGGTCATTGTCCATTTGGAAGACCCATTTGCGACCAAGCTTTAACTTCCTGACTGATGTCTTGAGATCTTGCTTCAATATATCCACAAAATGTTCCTACCTCGTGATGCCATCTATTTTGTGAAGTGCACCAGTCCCTCCTCCCTCCTCAGACCAGAGGACATTTCTCCATGTGCAGTTGCAAACCGTAGTCTGGCTTTTTTATGGCGGTTTTGGAGCAGTAGCTTCTTCCTTGCTGAGCGGCCTTTCAGGTTATGTCGATATAGGACTTGTTTTACTGTGGATATTGATACTTTTGTACCTGTTTCCTCCAGCGTCTTCACAAGGTCCTTTGCTGTTGTTCTGGGATTGATTTGCACTTTTCGCACCAAAGTACATTCATCTCTACGAGACAGAACACATCTCCTTCCTGAGCAGAATGATGGCTGTGTGGTCCCATGGTGTTTATACTTGCATACCATTGTTTGTACAGATGAACATTGTACCTTCAGGCATTTAGAAATCGCTCCCAAGGATGAACCAGACTTGTGGAGGTCTACATTTTATTTTCTGAGGTCTTGGCAGATTTCTTTTGATTTTCCCATGATGTCAAGCAAAGAGGCACTGAGTTTGAAGGTAGGCCTTTAAATACATCCACAGGTACACCTCCAATTGACTCAAATTATGTAAATTAGCCTATCAGAAGCTTCTATAGCCATGACATCATTTTCGGGAATTTTTCAAGCTGTATAAAGGCAGAGTCAACTTAATGTATGGACATTTCTGACCCACTGGAATTGTGATTCAGTGAATTATAAGTGAAATAATCTGTCTATAAACAATTGTTGGAAAAATTACTTGTGTCATGCACAAAGTAGACGTCCTAACCGACTTGCCAAAACTATAGTTTGTTAACAAGACATTTGTGGAGTGGTTGAAAGGTATAATTTCTTCAGTGTTGTCACATGAAAAGATATACCCAAATATTCACAAAAATATGAGGGGTGTACTCACTTTTGTGATATACTGTATACCTGTGTTCTTGGTTTGTCTGTTGCCAGTTCGTTTTGTTTCGTCAAGCCTACCAGCATTTTTCCCGGTGGTCCTGGCTTAGGTCCTGTTTTCTTGCTTCCCCGGTTTTTGACCATTCTGCCTGCCCTGACCCTGCCTGTTGTTTTGACCTTGTCACACCACCCTGGATTACTGACCTCTGCCTGCCCTGACCCTGACTGCCGTTCTGTACCTTTTGGACTCTGCTCTGGACTACTGACCTCTGCCTGCCCTTGACCTGTCGTTTGCCTGCCCCCTCTGTTTTTGTAATTAACATTTGCTACTTCGAAACTGTCTGCATCTGGGTCTTCTCCTGAGCCTGTGCAACGCCGTCTCCTCCCAAGGAGCCTCCATTGGAAGGCACGAGGAGTTGCTTTGTGGTCTTATGGAAGGGTTCCAGACCTTGGCCGAAAGCCATGACTGCGCGTTGAACACTGCTGGAGCAATTCCGCGGGATGTCTGTCAGGCAGCCTACCATGCGGTAACCTCCCATTCCCTCAGTAACCTGGCTGTTAGCTGCGCTGCCTCCCAGGCCACGCTGGTTTCCCGAGAGCCCCGGTTACCTCCCCCGGAACGCTTCGCTGGAGTGTCAGGAACCTTTCTGGAGTTTCTTGCGCAGTGTTCTCTCATCATCAAGCTGCAGCCCTCCTCCTTCCCCTCGGACCGCTCGAAGATAGCGTACCCTCATCACGCTGATGTCCAGGAGGGTTCTCGCCCGGGCTACGGCCGTATTGGAACAACAGTCGGTCGAATGCTTCAGTCTGGAGTAGTTTGTGGTGGAGGTGAAGAAGGTTTTTGATTATCCATTGCCAGGGAGAGAGGCTGCCCGGAAGTGTGGCAGACATGTGATGGATTTCCGCATGTTGGCAGCTGAGAGTGCCTGGAACCCAGAATCGCTGTTCGACACGTTCCTGCACGAAGTATCGGAGGAGGTTAAGGATGAACTACCAGACCGGGAACTACAGACGGATCTCGACTCACTCATTGCCTTGACCATCCGGATCGATGGGCGGCTACGGGAAACAGGAAGGAGAGGGGGTTCAATTCCACTCGTCCACCCAAGGATTCCACTTCGCCTCCAAGGCAGAAGTCCCCGATGTCTCCGTTGCCGAGAGAACTCGAGGCTACCCAAGTTCACCCAGAGAGTCTCCAAAGTCTGGCGAATCACCTTTTTCTCAGCCGATGCAACTAGGCAGAGCTAAGCTGTCCCCAGCCCGAACGTCTACACCGGCTTCACACAAAGAGTTGCCTGTATTGCGGGACTACTGGTCATTTCGTGTTCTCCTGTCCACTAAAAGACCAGGCTCACTAGTAGGGGCGGGTACTCTGGTGGGCCATACGGAGAACTTTTCCTGTCCCCTTACTCGCACCCCTTTCCATGCCATCCTGCTGTGGGGGAACCAATCATCTACTCTGGGGCCGATGAGAGTTTTATGGATGCTACTCTCGCGTCTGAGCTGGGCATCCCCACTCAAGCCCTCTCCATTCCCATGGATGTTAGAGTGCTGGATGGGCGCTCTATAGGTCGGGTCACCCACAATACCACTTCCATCAACCTACGAGTGTCAGGGAACCAGAGTGAGGCTATCCAATTCATGCTAATTAAGTCTCCTCAGGTTCCTGTGGTATTGGGATTCTCTTTGCTCCAGCGACACAATCCTCTTATTGACTTGACTGCTGGTGCCATCATAGGCTGGAGCCCATTCTGCCACGCCCATTGCCTGAAGTCAGTGCAGCCTGCCCCGGGACGTCTTCCCGGTGGGCTCGGGAAGTTGCCCCGGACCTCTCCGCCATTCCCGCGGAGTACCAGGACCTTTGGGAGGTTTTCAGTAAGGCCCAGGCACCACACAGCCCCTGGGAGGACTGTACTCTCTGTCGGGTCCGGAGACCAAGGCTATGGAGACCTACATCGAGGACTCCCTAGCTGCAGGGTGTATCCATCCTTCTGCCTCCACCGCCGGCGCAGGGTTCTTCTTTGTTGAGAAGAATGTGCGGATACGGATGGGGACGAGTGGAAGACTGCCTTCAACATGGCCAGCGTACACTACGAATATCTGTTCATGCCATTTGGCCTTACCAACGCCCCAGCAGTGTTACAGGCCCTGGTCAATGGCGTTCTCCACGACATGTTGAACCGGTTTGTCTTATTCTACCTCGACCCACTTAGCCCAAGAACACGTGATCCACGTCGGACAGGTCCTCCACCGCCTCCTGGAGAACCAGCTTTTCATGAAGGGGGAGAAATGCTAATTCCATTGCTCCACCATCCACTTCCTTGGTTACATCATCGCTGTAAGGAATGTACAGATGGATCCCGGAAAGGTGAGAGTGGTGTTGGATTGGCCCCAGCCTACATCCAGAGTGTAGCTGCAACGTTTCCTGGGATTTGCCAACTTTTATCGCCTCTTTATCTGGGGCTACAGCACCCTGGCTTCCCCCCTGTCTGCACTCACCTCTCCCAAGGTTCCATTCACGTGGTCCCCAGCTGCTGACCGTGCGCTCCGGGACCTTAAGCACCGCTTCACCACAGCTCCCATCTTGGTTCATCCTGAACCGTCCCGTCAGATCGTGGTGGAGGCCGATGCTTTGGATGTCGGAGTGGGGGCTGTCCTGTCCCAGCGTTCTACCCTGGACCTCAAGTTACATCCCTGTGCCTTCTCCCATCACCTTAACGCCACGGAGAGGAATTACGATGTGGAGAATTGGGAGCATCTCATGGTGAAGATGGTGGTGGAGGAGTGGAGACACTGGTTGGAGGGGGCGGAACATCTGTTCAATGTGTGGACCGACCACAAGAACCTGGAATATCTCCACACTACCAAGCGTCTCAATTCCAGGTAAACTAGGTGGGTGCTGCTTTTCACCCGGTTTAAATTCTCCCTCTTCTACCGACTGGGATCCAAGAATATCAGGCCGGATGCCCTGTCACGCCACTATCGCCCTGCGGCTACAACCTCAGATCCCGAGACCATCCTTCCCACCATGTGCCTGGCAACGGCACTCAGCTTGGGAATAGGGAAGCAGGTCCGTGAGGCGCAGCGTTCCCAGCCGAACCCCAGGGTGTCCCAGATAACCGGATGTTTGTTCTGACGCTGTCCGCGCCTCGGCCCTGGACTGGGCCACTCCTCCAGGCTTGTCTGCCACGCGGGCTCCCGTCGGACCCTGGCATTTGTACAGCAAAACTTTTGGTGGCCGACCAAGTTCCCGGACGTCTCCGTGTTTGTTGCTGCCTGCACGGTCTGTTTGCAGAACAAGACTCATCGGCAAGCTCCGGCTGGTCTCCTTCAACCACTGCCTGTCCCTCACCGTCCCTGGTCTCACATATTCCTGGACTTCGTCACGGGTCTTTCCCCGTCTGATGGCAAAAACTACCGCCATCCTGACAGTAGTGGACAAGTTTTCTAAAGCCGCCCACTTAATTCCCCTCCCCTAGCTACCCTCCACCAAAGAGAGGGCCCAGCTCATGGTGCAGCACGTCATCCGGATCCATGGACTCCCTCAGTTCTCGTACCAGTTCTGGAAGGCATTTTGCACGCTCATTGGGTCATCGGCCAGCCTGTCCTCTGGGTTCCACCCTCCGTCCAACGGCCAGTCGGAGCGAGCCAATCAAGACCTGGAGACGACTCTTCGCTGCCCCACCACCTGGAGCCTGCAACTCATGTGGGTTGAAAATGCAAACTTGCCCCATGTATAATCGGCCCTTTCCCCATTTCCAAAATTATTAGCCCCTCTGCTGTTCGTCTTCTGTTGCCCCGTACCCTCCGGATACATCCCACTTTTCATGTGTCTAGGATTAAACCTGTGTCTCACAGCCCATTGTCTCCTGTTCCTAGGCCCAACCCTCTCCCCCGTCTCATCGTCGGCCAACTGGCATACATGGTGAGGCGCCTCCTGACGGTTTGATTGCTGGGCAGGGGATTGGTCGGGAGGAGAGGTACTGAGGCCTCATTGCTGGGTTCCAACGCCAGCACCCCGGTCAACCTGGTATGCGCCCTGGTAAGATACCAGTTGGCGCCCCTAGGGGGGGGGGGGGGGGGGAGTAATGTCACACCCTGATCTGCTTCACCTGTCGTTGTGCTTGTCTCCATCCCCTTCCAGGTGTCGCCTATCTTCCTCATTATCCCCAGTGTATTTATACCTGTGTTCTTGGTTTATCTGTTGCCAGTTTGTTTTATTTCGTCAAGCCTACCAGCGCTTTTTCCCATGGTCCTGTCCGTCTCTAGGTCCTGTTTTCTAGCTTTCCCGGTTTTTGACCACTCTGCCTGCCCTGACCCTGCCTGCTGTTCTGTACCTTGTCACACCACAATGGATTACTGACCTCTGCCTGCCCTGATCCTGAGCCTGTCTGCCGTTCTGTACCTTTCGGACTCTGCTCTTTAATACTGACCTCTGCATGCCCTTGACCGGTCGTTTGCCTGCCCCCGTTTTTGTAATAAACTTTTGTTACTTCAAAACTGTCTGCATCTGGGCCTTCTCTTGAGCGGTGACAGTGTTGCTATATAGCCTATGTAATATTCTAACATGAAATAATTTACAGGGCAATTACACATGTAGACCCAATGAACAATGTTATAATATAGTGTTAATATACAGGCATTATAACCCCAACCTTGACCGATAGTAAACAGTGCAGGGGTCATGTTAATACAGTGGCTATTATATTGTGGAGTGAATTCTATTAACCCAACTGTTTGAAACTGAATTAATCAGACGTCGTATTGTTGTGAATGGTGCAATATTTATTTGAACAAAAATAAAATCGAAGTCACATGTTTCAGTCACACCTTCAAGAAAAAGTTCACACATTCACATGCGTATTCAATGGTTAATTTTTTGGCATTTATCACCCTTCATACCAACCCCCCACACCCAACACACACAGCAGAACTAACCTACTTTAAGTATGTATACAAACACACATACAAACACACACGTCAAACCTCCATACCTCCAGAGCCCCTGTGGAGCTCAGTCTGTCAGCAGGGCAGAGGGAGCCTCGTCTCCCCGTGACGGAAGACATTTCCCTGGAAGAGACACACCCCCCTCTCACCTCCTGCCCTAATTTTGTAGTCCTCCTCCTCCAGAGAGATATGGTATATTTACATGTCATCGAGATTTATTTAACCTTTCATTTAACCAGGTTAAAGCTTTCCGATGAAGCTTTGTATCTCCCCCTCCCTGGACACCCACACATGCACGCACAGACTCACACAGTACACATACAGACATTCATCCAGCATACATGCAGGCGCGCACACACATGCACATACAGTACACTCACGCACACACACACACGCATACGTACACACACACGCATACGTACACACACACACGCATACGTACACACACACACACACACACACACACACACACACACACACACACACACACACACACACACACACACACACACACACACACACACACACACACACACACACACACACACACGCACACACACACACACTGGGACTATCATATTCAGCTTGCTCTGGCAGTGTGGATGAAGTGAGAAAGAGGTCACTGGTTCCCTAATGACATAGTAAGGAAGGGAGATCCCATCGTCTCAGATGTGAACCCCTTATTTTAGAATCTGATTACTCATTTTCTGGGGAATTCGGATCCTAGAATCTGAATTAGTGGAACGGATGATCTGATTACAAGTGTTCCAATGACGTATGTAGGTTGGCGGCCATATTGGGGTATGAATGTTTGAATCAATTTGGATTATACTTACACACCCGCATGCGCGTGCACGCTCACTCAAACACACGCTGCAGCAGTGTTTATAATGTCTATGCATTGAACAAGCAACAGCTGAACTACGTTTTTGTGGTTCAGCTAAGTGTCTATGCATTGAACACCAATGGTTCTCTTGGGTCATCTCAGGCACTATCAAGTTAGTTATTGGCTTTATCTCATACAAAGACCTAAATTGTAAATGCTTGTCCTGACCCCCTCCGGTGGCAGGTGTCTTTGTGTGTGTCTTTGTGTGTGTGTGTGTCTGTGTGTGTCTGTGTGTGTGTGTGTGTGTGTGTGCGTGTGTGTGTGTGTGTGTGTGTGTGTGTGTGTGTGTGTGTGTGTGTGTGTGTGTGTGTGTGTGTGTGTGTGTGCGTGCGTGCGTGCGTGCGTGTGTGTCCAGTGGCAGGTTCTTAGGGATCAATGGTGTGGTATTATGGGTCCAGATAACAAGCTATAACAGAGGATATGACCTGGTAAATAACTTAAAAGGGATGGATGGTCATAAACCTATGGCTCTCTTATGCTGTTCGCATCGGTGTCTTCAGAAGATCAGTGTCTTTTGTGACGTTGTGGTCAGGTTGTACCCTGACTGAAGAAAGAGGGCCTTTACACTTTTTACACTCTTTTTAGTGATCAGAAGAATAGTTGACTCTAGTGCGCGTAGGGCTATATACTCCTCCCTGTGGTAGCTGATCAAAGCTAAACCTCAGCTGTTTACTGTCCCGTCCCTGTGACTGTTCCCTTTCAGTTGGTCACTCAGTATAACATACTATGGGGAGTCAACGACCAATTATATTCAGCTGAAACAAACCGAAAACACGTCCCACGGGCCAATGGATGGCGAGCACGCCCTCAGAAGTCCCGCCTTCCTGGCTAAAATACCGGGGCTTGCATCCATTTCCTCAATTCTTCGCTCTTCAGCTCGCCAAACTTTTAAAGCATGAAGGCTACCAGATTCGTCTCTGACTTCGGTGTCTGTTAGTGGGGAGAGAGTAATAGTCCCCATAGGTGTTGCAAGTTTTGGCTCTTGGTATCGTTTTTTTGTGATGGCTAAAAATACACACCTTTTTGCTCTGCTTGTGTAGCCAGTGCTTCCTTGCAGGAGTAAGGGGGCCAGTAGAAAGAGTTTGAACCTCCGACAGTGCTGTACGGCATGTGGTTTCACAATGAAAATGAAAGATACTGACGAGTGCTGTCCTGTTGCCTGGGGTGGAAACATGCCCAGAAGGCCTTGGGTCTGACCAGTTTGTGTGACTATTGTCTCCGGCTGGGTTCAACTTCCATTGGGAGTCGGGCTGACTTTGTGAGGAAAAATCAGAGTCCGGATTCCGGGGATGATATATCCTGTACTGCTCTGGCGTTCCGCCAGCGGAACTCCTCCCACATTCCACTGAAAAGGCAGAGCGCGAAATTCAAAATATATTTTTTAGAAATATTTAACTTTCACACATTAACAAGTCCAATACAGCAAATGAAAGGTACACATCTTGTGAATCCAGCCAACATGTCCGATTTTTAAAATGTTTTACAGCGAAAACAGCACGTATATTTATGTTAGCTCACCACCAAATAAAAAAAGGCATTTTTCACAGCACAGGTGGCAAGCACAAAGCCAACCAAACTAACCAAGAACCAACCAAACTAACCAACAAACAACTTCATCAGATGACAGTCTTATAACATGTTATTCAATAAATCTATGTTTTGTTCGAAAAATGTGCATATTTCAGGTATAAATCATAGTTTACATTGCAGCTACAATCAGAAATTGCACCGAAAGCAGCCAGAATAATTACAGACACCAACGTCAAATACCTAAATACTCATCATAAAACATTTCTGAAAAATACATAGTGTACAGCAAATGAAAGAGAGGCATCTTGTGATTCCAGCCAATATTTCCGATTTATTAAGTGTTTTACAGCGAAAACACAATATAGCGTTATATTAGCTTACCACAATAGCCAGAAACACAAGCCATTTCCCAGCAGCAAAAGTTAGCGATCGTAACAAACCAGCAAAAGATATATAATTTTTGACTAACCTTGAAATGCTTCATCAGATGACAGTCCTATAACATCAGGTTATACATACACTTATGTTTTGTTCGAAAATGTGCATATTTAGAGCTGAAATCAGTGGTTATACATTGTGCTAACGTAGCTACTTTTTCCCACAACGTCCGGATATTTTTCTGACACTTTTTCTGACACACATATTCTGACCAAATAGCTATTCATAAACATAACTAAAACATACATGTTGTATAGGAAATGATAGATGCACTAGTTCTTAATGCAATCGCCGTGTTAGAATTCTAAAAAATAACTTCATTACCACATAAGGCTTACGTTATGGCGAGAGAGTACCCAAAACCTGGGCGCAAAACTAATAGTACACAGTTCGACAGATATATGAAATAGCATCATAAAATGGGTCCTACTTTTGATGAGCTTCCATCAGAATGTTGTACAAGAGGTCCTTTGTCAAGAACAATCGTTGTTTGGATTTAGAACGTCCTTTTTCTCTCTTGAATTAGCAAGCGCACTAGCCAAGTGGCGCGAATCTCTCCTTCCTGAACAAAGGCACACAACGCAACACGCCTAACGTCCTGAATAAATTTCAATAGTCTAATAAAACTATATTGAAAAAACATACTTTACGATGATATTGTCACATGTATCAAATAAAATCAAAGACGGAGATAGTAGTCGCCTATAACGAAAGCTTTTCAGAAGGCAATTCCAGGTCCAACCTCGCGCTTTCCAGAAAACAGGAAATGGGTGACACGTCATTCCAAGAGGATTTATTCCATCTCAGACCAAGATAAACACTTCATTTCTTCTCTCACTGCCTCTTGACATCTAGGGGAAGGTGTATGACGTGCATGTATACTAATACGTATCATGCCCATTTATAGGCAGGACCTAGAACAGAGCCTCGATTTCAGACTTTCCACTTCCTGGTCAGGAAGTTTGTGCCAAATGAGTTCTGTTTTACTCACAGATATAATTCAAACGGTTTTAGCAACTAGAGAGTGTTTTCTATCCAATAGTAATAATAATATGCATATTGTACGAGCAAGAATTGAGTACGAGGCCGTTTAAATTGGGCACGATTTTCCCCCAAAGTGAAAACAGCGCCCTCTGTCCTCAACAGGATATTATCCCTGATTGGCTCTGGAGGGTTTTTAAGAGTGTGAATTGGATGACATTAGTCCGGGGCAGCCTGAAGCCCCGGCTTCGGATTCCGCCGGGGAGATTGAATTAAGTGGTCAGATGAAACAAATGCTAAGCTAAAGGACTGTTTTGCTAGCACAGGCTGGAATATGTTCCGGGTTTCTTCTGATGGCATTGAGGAGTACACCACATCAGACACTGGCTTCATCAATAAGTGCATCGATGACGTAATCCCCACAGTGACTGTAAGTACATTCCTCAACCAGAAGCCATGGATTACACGCAACATTCGCATTGAGCTAAAGGGTAGAGCTGCCGCGTTCAAGGAGCGGGAAGCTTATAAGAAATCCAACTATGCCCTCCGACGAACCATCAAACAGGAAAAGCTTCAATACAGGACTAAGATCGAATCGTACTACACAGGCTCCGATGCTCGACGGGGTTTGCAAACTATTACAGACTACAAAGGGAAGCACAGCCGAGTTCTGCCCAGTGACACAAGCCTACCAGACTAGCTAAATTACTTCTATGCTCGCTTTGAGACAAGTAACACTGAAACATGCATGAGAGCCTGAGCTGTTCAGGACCACTGTGTGATCACGCTCTCCACAGCCGATGTGAGTAAGACCTTTCAACAGGTCAACATTCACAAGGCCGAAGGGCCAGACGGATTACCAGGATGTGTACACCGAGCATGCCCTGACCGAGCATGCGCGGTTGGGAACAGATGCTTTGGCATAGCAATGGCCTTGGACCCAGCTCTTTGCTTTACTCCGGGGGTCCTGATTCAGGTCACCATAGAGAGGGTCTATCAGGAGGGACTGTTGTTGATTTTGGTGGCTCCCCATTGGCCCAGACAACACTGGTTCCCAGAGATCATCCGCCTGTTGGTCGGGGACCCGTTGAGGGGTTCCTTGTCGTCGGGATCTATTGTTCCAGGCACACGGGATAATTTGGCAACCACAACCGCAGATTTGGCATCTGTGGGTTTCGCACCTGGTTGAATTTGACGGCTAGGGGTTTACCATAGAACGCAATTACGACTGTACAGAGGGGGTTGTATACATACACTAAATATACAAAAGTATGTGGACAAACCTTCAAATGAGTGGATCTGGCTATTTCAGCTACACCTGTTGCTGACAGGTGTATAAAATTGAACAGGTCTAGCTAGACCTGACAGGGGTATAAAAGTGGAAATCGCTAAGAGCAACAACGGCTCAGCCGCGACGTGGTAGGCCACACAAGCTCATAGAACAGGAAAACCGAGTACTGAAGCGCATAGCGCGTAAAAATCATCTGTCCTCAGTTGCAACACTCACTACCGAGTTCCAAACTGCCTCTGGAAGCAAAGTCAGCTCAAGAACTGTTCGATGAGAGCTTCATGAAATTGGTTTCCATGGCTGAGCAGCTGCACACAAGCCTGAGATCACCATGAGCAATGCCAAGCGTCGGCTGGAGTGGCGTAAAGCTCGCCACCATTGGACTTTTGAGCAGTGGAAACGTGTTACTTTTGGTCACATAGTATATAAGTGGCGAGCGTTTGAGTGTTAGTGTCAGGTTAAAGGAGTTTCTCCGTTGTCAGAGTTCTTTGTTGGACATGTTGATGTTCTTGTAGAGCTTTTTGAGCAGGGCCTTTCTTTTTCCACATTGAAGGTTGATATGGCAGACATCTCGTCGTGTCATGTAGGGATTGTTGGCTCTACCTCAGGTCTCAAGTCCGCCCTGCTCATGGCCTTGGCCAAGCGTGGGGGATTTCCACTCGCTATTAGTACACCCTTCCTGTTTGGAGTTTGCGACCTGGCAACTCCAAAGTGAGGTTACATCCTAATGCAGTTTTTTCTCCTAAGGTTATACCTATATCATACAGGTCCCTGACTTTTGAGCATTTCCCCTGTCTCACCTCCTCCGTTCGCTTCCAGTGAACAATAGAGATCGCATGGCCTGGGTCTGGTGCTAGCTTTACGCATGTATGGATAGGAGCAAGGATATCCTCATTTTTATTCATGTTTTTTTTAATACAATAAATACACTTACAAACGACAGCATACAGACGCACACAAACACCCACATCACCCCTGCCTATACCCACCTGCTCACACCCTCATCTCCAGTGCCTGTGTATCACTCTCCGCTCCATGGCCTCAAACTGCACCATTTTGTTTCTCTCCATCACCCATGCGCACTTTCAACATTGAGACAATTAAGCATTTGATCTTTCCTTTGTGATTTCCAGTTTTGAAGTATATATTTTTTCAAGATGAATGACGAGAAAAATAACATCCAACCCATTGAGTATTTCAATTCACCCTCATATGGTATGTTTTGAAATATGCAGACTGTCACGCCCTGACCATAGATTGCTTTGTATGTTTCTATGTTTTGTTTGGTCAGGGTGTGATGTGGGTGGGCATTCTATGTTGTATGTCTAGGTTGTCTATTTCTGTGTTTGACCTGGTGTGGTTCCCAATCAGAGGCAGCTGTCTATCGTTGTCTCTGATTGGGAGCTATACTTAGGTAGCCTGTTTTCCATTGTGTGTTGTGGGGGATTGTTTTCTGTTTGTGCGTATTGCTTGCAGAACTGTTTCGTTTTCGTTCTCACTCTTTATTATTTTTTGTCAATTCAGTGTTCAGTTTATTTTGTTTATTAAAATGAACACGTACCACGCTGCACCTTGGTCCTCCTCTCCTTCCACCAACGAGAATTGTTTCACAGACAGATGAATTAAAAGTACATTGATATTGTAATACCTCTGACAGCCAACTTTCTAACTGTGCACATAACTTTTGGACATTATAGCATTCCCAGAAGGCATGGATTATTGAGTCATTGTAAGTTTTACACTCAAGACAGGACTCTGCCATTGTGCTGTATAATTTGTGAGTTTTGTCTGCGTAATCAATTCCATACATTAGTTTAAACTGGATTAAGCATACATTTCAGTGAACTGTAATTTCATTAGTTATGTTCCAACATTCCCTCCACCTTGTGCCAACATCAGTTATTTTTATGTATTGTTTCCAGTAGCAATTGTTAGTTGAATAGGCTCTCTGCAAGGTTTTATATCTTACCTATTATATTAATATTCTTTTCTGACTCAAATAGGGTTCCCTCAAGATTACTCTGATGTCCACAAGATTTCAAATAAGAATTTCTTGATATAAAACTTTTAAGTTGCTTGTATTTTAAAATATCTACATTGGTCAGTCCAAAATTCCTTCTTAATTCTGTGAAATATATGTATTTCCTATTACCAAGTCATTTACGGTTTCTACGCCTTTGTATTCCACATAGACAAATGTGTCATTGAATTCTCAAAAGCTATCCAAGGATTGTTCCATAGGGTTGTGCTTTTAGTGAGTGATATTGGTTACTGTAGAGTACGTTTCATTTTCTTCTATATTGTTATAGTGTTCTTAACTATGAAGTTGTTCATGTTCTTAGGTTTATCCTTAGAAACTAGACGAGTTAAACGATTCTCGGGATGAGTATCCTCATCTTCAATATGTACCCATTGTTCCTCTTTAATGCATTTAACTATATGTCGCAAGTAAATGCACTCGGTTACGAGATGTAAAACGTAATTTTTTATTCTAGGAGTTTTATTTGCGAATATAAAGTCCGTTATGACCAAGTATACTCTTCGGTGGGGTAATTGATATTACCGAGAATAAATATTCAAACTTTCGGAGCCATGCCATTCTGAAGAGGTTTATTCTACCTGTAAGATTAATGGGAATATAGTTCCATTTAATTAGATCTGCTTTCATATTTTTGAGTAATGGGATAAAGTTATCTTTCGTTTTTCAAATACTCCACAAATTTCTTGTTAACAAATTATAGTTTTGGCAAGTCAGTTAGGACATCTACTGGGTGCATGACACAAGTCATTTTTCCAACAATTGTTTACAGACAGATTATTTCACTTATAATTCACTGTATTACAATTCCAGTGGGTCAGAAGATTACATACACTAAGTTGACTGTGCCTTTAAACAGCTCGGAAAATTCCAGAAAATGATGTCATGGCTTTAGAAGCTTCTGATAGGCTAATTGCCATTTTTGAGTCAATTGGAGGTGTACCTGTGGATGTATTTCAAGGCCTACCTTCAACCTCAATGCCTCTTTGCTTGACATCATGGGAAAATCGAAAGAAATCAGCCAAGACCTCAGAAAATAAATTGTAGACCTCCACAAGTTTGGTTCATCATTGGGAGCAATTTCCAAACGCCTGAAAGTACCACGTTCATCTGTACAAACAATAGTACGGGAGCTGTGCCGGACAGTCATTGGCTACCTATTCCCACAAGGTCGTGAAGATGGGGTCGTTGACTGATTCTTTGTCGGCTCCTTGAGCGACACTGTCTTGTAGGAGGTGAGTGCAGGAGCTGGATGAGGTCCTCCGCGGAGTCAGCTTGGTGGAGTCTGGGGGAACTGAGCACGAAAGGAGATCTGCGACCACATTGTCCCTGCCCGGCGTAAACTGCAGCTTAAAGTTATACTGCATGAGGCGGTCTCACCAGCGGTACATGCGGAGGGGCTTGTGACCCGACCTGGAGGTAGACGTCAAGGCTATGAGGGCTGGTGGTCGGTGCGCAGTGTGAAATAATGTCCTTAGAGGTAAATGTACCACAGGTCACAGGTCCAGACGCATGCTAGTGCCTCCCTCTCTCCAACGGAGTACTTCTGTTTGGTGGGCCTCAATGCGCCAGATGTGAAAGCCACTGACTTCGCAACACCATCCTGAAGCTGAGAGAGGACGGCTCCCACTGCAGTGGCTGATGCGTCACAAGTGACCAGAGTTGGGCTGTTGAGGTTAAAGAGAAGAAGCCTTTCCCGCACGAATGAGCTTGAGGTTCTTTCAATGAACTGTTCCCTGATCATTTAATCTCGAAGATAACCAAACTGACATGACTGCGCTAGCCCTTTACGATTGCTGACGTACTCGGTCACTGACTCACCCGCTTGCCGTGAGCGATGCCGAAAATGCTTCTTTGTGAAATGTCCATCCAAAAGTTCAACAGCTGCATCATGTGTGTGCTTCCCCGAGCGTTTGGAAGATGTGCAGGCTCTCGGCGCCAAAAGACAGTGAAGAATGGGCCTTTTTCTCTCAGGGATAACCACATCCTGTCTGGTAGCTAGCATGGACGTGTCAAACTGCAACTTCCATCGGTCCCATGGGATTGTTGATTTGCCCGCATGAGGCAAGAACTGCTCCGGTGGAGATAGGGATAATGCAGAACTACTTTCAGCAATCCGCGTTTGCCAAATGTTATGTTAAAAAACAAACAAAAAAAAACACTTGTTCTTAGTTGAAGCGGACGTTTATCTCAACAAGTAGCATCTCAAAATACAACGGAAATAGAAGCACCAAATCACCTAGTCATTTCCAATGAAAAGACATAAACAAAAAACTGTCCAATCATGGATGCTATACTAGCCAATCAATGATGAACACAACACAACGGAACCTGTGTGTGCTTGAGCTGCCGCGGTCCTCCTAGTTTGGTACCCTCTGAGTCGACGTGGGGCGCGATTGTATGTCCCCATAGTATGTTATACCGAGTGACCGACTGAAAGGGTACGTGCAGTTATGAATAAAACGACTGTTCCCTGAAGGAGGGAACGAGGTATGGCATATTTTGGCTACGCACCGCCAGGGCGCTTGGGTTCGCTGAAGAGCGGTACTGAATTGAGGAAATAGAGGAGCCCTGGTATTATAGCTAGGAAGACGGGGCTGCCGAGGGCGGGCTCGGCCTCCATTGGCCCGTTGGGCATGATTTCAGTTTGCTTCACACGAATAGGATTGGATGTTGAGACCCCATAGTATGTTATACCTCGTTCCCTTCTCCAGGGAACAATAGTTCCATTCATAACTGTACGTCATGTGGACTTTACCTTGTTTTGACAGTCAGGAGGCTCTCTCTGTCCCTGAGGTGGAATTTGGGACTAACACTGGGTTAGTTTGAGAACAAGTGATATAAATTAAAGGGAATTATTCACAGACACAGAGAGAGAAACAGAGACAGACAGTATCCCACTACTACTGTGCTCCGTCTGAAAACCGTTAGAATGTGTTAGAATGTGTTAGAATGTGTTTAGCTGTCGAGCATCAGTTTTGAATTTGAGATCATTATGAATAAGATTGTATAGACAGATCGTAGATTCACATTCCTACCCAGCTGCTTTGTGGACACAGGCGCTGTGGCCTCATTTATAAACGTTGCAAATGTACAAAATATACCCCAAAACATGGGTGCGGCTTATTTAAAAACTGAACGTGACGTGAGAATGTGCTTAACTTCCCGCTAACTTTTGACCATGCATACGCAGTTTCTAGTGGTTGAAGTATTGCATTGCAAGCAGGCAAATAGCCTAGTATTTCAACCTGGTCTCAGGGCACTTCCTATTAATCTGTACACTCCATTTAGTATGTTATGTTACATTTCGTATGGTATGCATTAATTTGTGGATGTCTAGCATCCATTTCTTATATGTTACAAATAGCAATCCGTATATGTTCCGAATTGCAATTGGTACAATATGTTATGAATTTGCAGTACATATACGTTACGAATTCCAATTTGTTGTGGCTAATGTTAGCTAGGCTAGCAGTTAGGGATTAAGGTTATGAGTTAGGTAACCTTAACCTAACATGCTAAGTAGTTGCAAAGTAGCTAAAAAGTATTTGCTAAAATGCTGAAGTTGTCCATGATGAGATTCGAACACTCAACCTTTTGGTTGCTAGACGTTCACATTATACACCCACCCACCCTCCTTTTGTTGTTGCCAACCTCTTAAGGATACGCCCCTTTTTTTCAATTTTTACCTAAAATGACATACCCAAATCTAACTGCCTGTAGCTCAGACCCTGAAGCAAGGATATGCATATTCTTGGTACCAGTTGAAAGGAAACACTTTGAAGTTCATGGAAATGTGAAAGGAATGTAGTAGAATATAACACAATAGATCTGGTAAAAGATAATACAAAGAAAAAAACAAACGTTCTTGTATTTTTTTGTACTATCATCTTTGAAATGCAAGAGAAAGGCCATAATGTATTATTCCAGCCCAGGTGCAATTTCGATTTTGTCCACTAGACGGCAGCAGTGTATGTGCAAAGTTTTTTAGACTGTTCCAATTAACCATTGCATTTCTGTTAAACATGTATCAAGACTGCCCAAATGTGCCTAATATGTTTATTAATAACTTTCATGTTCTAAATTATGCACTCTTCTCAAATAGCATGGAATTCTTTCACTGTAATAGCTACTGTAAATTGGACAGTGCTGTTAGATTAACAATAATTTAAGATTTGTATGAGACCATGCTGGGAATTTTGTGCAAATGGGGGGGATATGACACACTTATGAAAATAAAAAAAGTTAATATAATAAGATGCAATCATTTGCCGCTAGTGAGAAGAGCGAAGATAAACATGTTTGCATTCTAAAATGGTTAGAAATAAGCTTATATTTCCTATTTCATTTCCATGATCACCTTTTCTGACTGATGGTTTCCTACTTGCGAAGTACCCAACAATGCCAACAATGTCCCAGCTCTTATTTAATTGGACCCACGTTAGTGGTAAATCAATCAATTATTTCAAGTATTTTGCTCTGTGTTTCTTTTTTTTTCTTTTTTTTCTCAATGTGTCAAGTAGTTCTCTTTTTGTTTTCTCTTAATCTGGTTATGTGCAATTGTGTCGCCAGAACCAGCTGGCTGCAGGGACTCTTTAGGTTAATCTCCTTGCAGGTTAGGGCTTTGTGCGGGAAGGTTTGGGCATAAATCTCTATTTTTGTACATGCAGTCTTTTCAGAAATGGCACATAGATATTTAGTGTCAAATGTGCACAAAGGTTACAAGTTCAGTAAAGAGATATAGACTTGATAGGATATCATGGGATTGCCAAAACAAACAAAGTTGTATGACAGGTTAGGTGATAGTGTGGTCAAGTGGTCTAAGGCACTCCAATCTCTTTGGGGGCGTGGGTTTCGAATTCCACTGCTGTCAGGGTCCGCTTTTGATCATAGTGGGAGAACTAAATGGAACAGTTGGTAAACACTGGTATAAGTTGTTTGAGCCAAAAGGCAACTCGAGCCCGCAACTGTTAAAAGGTCAACATATTATTTTAGAGAGGTGGTCCAACTGTCAGTCAGTGGCTGTTGTTGACCAGTTGCATTCTGGGTATAGACCTTTTGAAGCAGAGTCACTGTGCACATTGGCCAAAGAGTCAACTTATGACATGTAGTACACAACATACCCCCTGGACAGGGGACTGTGTGTATACTGTACTTCAGTGGAGGGTGCTGAGGGGAGGATGGCACCTTGTAAATGGCTGGAATGGAGTCAATTGAATGGTATCTACCACATGGAAACCATGTTTGATACCATTCCAGCCATTATGAGCCATCCTCCTCAGCAACCTTCACTGCTGTACTTGTACATCAACTCTGCCTCATGCTCCAGAAACAGTAAACTCCAGCCCCACAGGACATTCTGGCTCAGACAAGGCTTACTAATACGTACACACACACAAATAATGAGGGACAGTTGAGGTGGTAGATGTACATGAACACTTTTATTGCAATAGCTCTATTGAAAGCAAAAAAGTTGGATAAATATAAACACTATGCTCCAAATTCCTCCGCTAGGACTTCACCCCCATCCCTCCTGAAGTGAGAACGAAAAAAAAGTCACCTTGGGGCGCAATTAACATGAAAAAAATACTATCATATTTAAATAATTTCTCTTTTTATTTTAACACCTTTTTTTCCCCGTAAGGACATACGTTGCAGAGAAATATAATGCACATATGAGGATTAACACCTCCACCGTATGAAGAACTGTCTGTTCCATAAAGCTAAATGACAATGCCATTAAATTCTGAAAGAAAACACAGGTAGCAATGAAAATGACATCGTCATGGTTGCCATCAATCAACAGCATTCAAAATGGTTATTTTGTAATACTACACAGCAGCAAATAAAATAGTAAGTTACAAAACATTAGGCAGAGGATATTTTTTTCCTTTTCTTTTTTTTAATACAAAACTGCTAAACGTCTACATCCTCAAACTCTTCAAAACTTTACCCCACTGTCTCTGTTTAGCTTAAAAATGATTTTAAACCCCGTCTTTAAGAGTTCCATCAAAAGTATCAACACAACACCCAAAAAACTATGGAGATTTAACTTCTGCACTTTCTATAAAGTAGATTAAAAAAAATAAAAATACTGTTGCACATTTATTTATGCAGTACCGTTTAGTTCCTCTGTAATATATTATGTAGTTATTAGATTTCCCCCCCATTATTTCCTAAAAGGGTTTGTTATTATTGTTAACTCAAAACGCTACGGCTCTGTTCCAACATCCACACTAGCATACTACTTAGTATGCACACTAGTAGCTAGTCGCATACTACTGAGAATGCATGTCCAATACATCGCTAGTGAGGAGTGTGGGACCCGACCATATTGGCCTATAATATATCATCAACAGAACAAAGTATAATCATCCACCAAATAGTACAGAACTGAACAAGGCTGATATGAGTGAGTATCGATAATCAAGACTATTTTTTTATTTAATTGATTAAGTAAGACTTCTTAAAATCAAAGTCTTGCCAAATAAAGCTTTCGTATTATTCAAATCTAATAGCTCAAAGCCGAACAGCGCTGCAGCGTAACCAAATATAAATAAAATCACAGTACAGCCTTTAAAAATGTGTTCCAACCACAGAATTAGAATGATGAGGATTCTAGTTCTATGGTTTCAGCCTTGGGTAGATATAGTAACAGTTCCTTTTCCATAACATACATTAACAGTAGGTTCTGTGCACCGCAACTGTACCATATAAGACATTGGTTGTACCAAATGGGATCTGACGGGTTGTTGAAAGTTTATTTATTTTTTGCTGGGGGGGGTCAACCTTTTCCACAGTCCATTATTCTGCACCAACAAATATATCATCATCATCATCTTCATACTTTAGTTAACACCGACAAGACGTACCATGATACTTTTGAGCCCTTCTAATCCCCCCCCCCCTTTCCTAACAAGCATCAAGCTCTTTTACTTTTTCACTGACATTTTGGTTCAGTCATCATCAAATGACTAAGAGATCTAGAAAAAGAGGGAAGGGAAAGAGGGGGAAGGGAGCGAGGGAATAATCAGGTGAGCGAATAAAATTAACACTCCAGTCACGCGATCGATAGTGCGACTAACATCTTCTCCCTGTTCCCCCCCCATTCCTCCCACAGACACCCATAGAGTGGGTTAACTATATAAAAGGCCGACAGAGTTTGCACAGAAAAATACACAACAGTACTCTAGCGGAACTCACTGCTTACAGCCTTTCAGAAGGGAGACAGGAGGGTACATTTTTTTTTAGGGATAGGGATATATATATATATTTTTAAAGGCATGGCACACGAGTCAAAATACTGAAATGAAAGAAAATTAAGAGGACACCCCACAGCGGTCTTTCAGTTAGGATGGTAACATGATCACTCCTCTGTTAAGTGGCGCACTGACACGTTTTTTCCCCCCTAACTTTCCTAACGGATTCCAAGCAACGTATTTTACCTTACTTGTACCTCATCTCTTGTATTTAACCCTTAGTTTTAGCTACACTTCCCAGCGCTAACCCTAAAGTAACGTCGTCAAATCCTGAAAACCTCTCTGAACTGGTTCTTGTGGATCCCAGTTTAGGCCGAGAATAGACCCTCACTCCCCTGCGCTCTCTCTCTCCCTCACTGCGGCCAGCCCCTACATGCTTGGCAATGTGAGGGGTCTAACGTGCGTAACCAGGGAAGTTAGGGGCTGGCAGAGGTGTGTGTCCGTGTGTGTGCATGTTGCACCTTGGGGGGGGGGGGGGGGGGGGGGGTGGAGTCAGGTTACTGGACCCCCAACGTCACCCAGCACACTTACTGATGGATTAGTGGAGTCACAGCAACAGGGGGCATCGTGTGTGTGTGGTCAGTCACTGTAGCCAGGGCCGTAACTACATGAGGACACAGCGGTCCGGACCTCAATGCTTTTTCTAATAAAAATAATCTATTATGGGTCAACATCTGAATATTACTTTCAGCAATGATAAAAGCTCAGAACGCTTACATTATTGATCTGACTGCTTTAAATCACGCCGGCTTCTTTGCGAACGAGTTGGAACCAGGAACCGTGGTTTGTTCACCTGCGTCCCCTGGATTTGCCTCCCGGATTTTCCTTTTTAGCAGCACAATCACCACTCTCTCAAACGGCTAACTTTGCCCGCTTGTGGCACAGGCCGAGGGCCAGCTAGAAGGATGAAGTAAAGAAGATCATGTTAAACGAAGCCTACCTCAACAGGAGCAAATAAATAGGTTAAGATCTCACAATAACTTTGCTTTACAGAGAGTAGGCTACTGAGACAGACAGTGGTGTGGCAACTCAGTGTTAAGGTTGAGGCAGGCTGCAATGGAAGCAGAGGAGTGGTGGTTCCCAAACTTGGGTCAGGGCCCCCCTGAGAAAATCTGTACTAATCTTTTAAAAACAGGTTAGGAACTTAAAATGTGTTTCAATATGAACATCTCCACATGGCCCATCTTCCCTATAGGCCGACATTACATTCGAATCGAAATGCAAACAATACAGTACACTGAAAATGACATACGTTTTCATTTATATTGGTAGCCGGTTACCCCTGGAGTTTATAGTTTACCCACCATTTTTTTTTTTTTTACCACTACATCACTGATATTAATACAGAATCATAATATTCTAATAATTCATGTGCATGTGATAATACGATCTGTGTGCTCTTTTGAAGTCCGTTTGTGCAGAGCTTGATTAGTAATGCCTAGGGATACAAACGTTAATGCCATGTCATTTGAGAAGAGAGACGTGTAAAAATGGGATTTTATGCAATTCATCACACAAACGGACTCAACAGTCGCTACGTGTCAGTTTGAATCATTCCTCCCATTTCAGGGATATGACATTACAATTGTATAGCTAATATATGTTTGTAGATCGACTGAAATGAAAGAATGAACCTACAGCAGCCACGGTGGTAATGGCAGAGGTCAGTTTTGCTGTTCTACAAATAGCTTCTTTTTTTATTGTATAGAAATGCAGTAAATGAGCCCCCCCCCCCCCCCCCCCCCCCCCCAAAACAATCCAGACCTCACAAAAACCTTGGTTACGGCCTTGACTGTAGCCTAAAGAGCACAGACAAGCGAAAGTGTATATGTGTATCTATCTCCATCCATCTGTGAGCCAGACCTGTGCTAATAAGGCCCTTAAGTGGAAATAAAATACGTGCGTCTTTTATGGAAAATATTGGGACTATCGTCGAGTCCAGTACCATTTTCTGCTAATAGAAAAATACTAAATAAACCATGTTAGAATAACAAATGCACTATGTGGCTTTAAATACATGTAGCAGTTTCTCAGTGAGAAGATGAGTAAACTCTAAGATTAGAGTAATACTTGAGTAAACTCTACTGACCAGTCTCAACCCAGTCTAAGAGTTGTATTATTATTTGGCTATTATTATTAACTTACAGCGATACCATGTTTGAGCGAAGCTCCCTTTTTTGCGCTGTAGATCAGAAATAATGTTTTTATATCTAAAGTCATTTAACGATGAGAGAGAGCAGCCTAAAAACCAGCCACTGACGAAACAAAAACCGGGAAAAAATATATTTAAAAAAAAAATACTAAAATGCAAGCGCCTTCAGTCTTCATCTTCTGCTGTCTTCGTGATGTTGTGGTTCAAAGGGGGCGTGACCTTGTGGGCCAGCCTTGGGGTCGAGTTTGAAGGGTGGTGGCGGAGGGCCAGCCTTGGGGTCGAGGTCAAAGGGTGGTAGTGGAGGGACTTAGTTAGAGGGGTGCACCCCTCTAACTATCTCAGATCAGATCCCTCCATCCAGCTTCATTCTGTAGAGAAAGAGAGCATCAGTTAACTTCACCAAAACAGTTGGTAGAGAAGCATGTCCCTTCGTGGCCCACACACATTCTGACAGTGGATTAGGCTGGGCTCTGGCTGCGCATATCCCCTGTATCTAAAGCGTGTGCGTATATCCCCCCTGTGTGCGTGCGTGTGTGTTTTAAGGCTGGCCTCAGTTGACCCTGAGCAGGGCTTTGATAGGGGCTTTGTCCTGTTGTAACAATGGCTGCTGGGTCACAATACAGTTGCTTTGAGAGAGGGCTTCAGCTGTGGTCTGGCTGGAGCGACAGGAATGCTGGCTAACACGTTCTATCTGTCTGTTAGGGGGGATGGAGAAAGGAGTGGGAGGAGATGGGGACAGAAAGAGCGAGAGAGAGGAAGGGAAGGAGAGATGGGGGAAACAGAGATAGAGGGAGAGAGATGAGAGAGCGAGAGAGAAGATGTGGAGAGGGGTCTTGGGGACCTTTTTACGGCAGTTTACTTAGACCATAAGAATATGCTCAGGCTCCAACCACTGCTGGACACTACTGTACAACAGCCTCAACTGACCCCATTTGGCAATGAAGCCCCAGCCTACCTCCGCCGAGTCCGATGAACTTGTCGATACCATTTTTAAGTTGCTGCGTACAGTATGAAGGAAACAAGATGTCATTTCGCAACTCAGTTCTAACTAGGATTAGAGTAATGATGAAGTCTACATGCTAGCTGTTCCCATAGACTTCCAGTCATTGCAGTTGCTAACTAGTGTTAGTGTAAATACTAGAGAGCATACTTCCTTTTTTAAGTTGCAAGCAGACATACAAATGGTATCCACGAGTTCATCTGACTCTGGGGAAGTAGATAAAGAGCTTCATTGCCAAAATCCCAAACTATCCCTTTAAGAAAAATACTTAAATCTGTTTTATTATGCTAAGTCCATGTTAAGTCTACATACCTCAACTTAGAATTTTTGTATATATTTATTTATTTAACCTTTAACTAGGAAAGCCAGTTAAGAAATTCTTATTTACAATGACAGCCTACCAAAAAGGAAAATGGGGGCCTGGGATTAAAAATAAATACAATATATAGGAAAAAAAAAACACACGACAAAACACACATCACAATGAGAGACAACACTACTACATAGCAAGGCAGCAACACATAACACAGCATGGTAGCAACACAACAACATGGTAGCAACAACACATGGCAGCAGCACAACATGGTACAAACATTATTGCTCACAGACAACAGCACCAAGGGCAAGAAGGTAGAGACAAGAATACATCACACGAAGCAGCCACAACTGTCAGTAAGAGTGTCCATGATTGAGTCGTTGAATAAAGAGATAAAGCTGAGATTAAACTGTCCCATTTGAGTGTTTGTTGCAGCTCGTTCCAGTCGCTAGCTGCAGCGAACTGAAAAGACGAACGACCCAGGGATGTGCGCTTTCGGGACCTTTAACAGAATGTGACCGGCAGAACGGGTGTTGTATGTGGAGGATGAAGGCTGCAGTAGATATCTCAGATAGGGGGGAGTGAGGCCTAAGAGGGTTTTATAAATAAGCATCAACAAGTGGGTCTTGCGACAGGTATACAGAGATGACCAGTTTACAGAGGAGTATAGAGTGCAGTGATGTATCCTATAAGGTGCATTGGTTGCAAATAACATCTAGCCGCTCCAGAGCACCATTACCCGCCGATCTATAAATTAAGTCCCCGTAATCTAGCATGGGTAGGATGGTCATCTGAATCCGGGTTAATTTGGCAGCTAGGGTTAAAGAGGAGCGATTAGAATAGAGGAAACCAAGTCTAGATTTAACTTTAGCCTGCATCTTTGATATGTGCTGAGAGAAGGACAGTGCACCGTCTAGTCATACTCCCAAGTACCTGTACGAGGTGACTACTTCAAGCTCAAACCCTCAGAGGTAGTAATCACACTAGTGGGGAGAGGGGCATTCTTCTTCCCAAACCACATGACCTTGTTCTGAACACCTCCAAATAAGTTCAAGGGTAGAGAAAGCTTTTTGGACACTAAGGAAGCTTTGTTATAGAGCATTTAACACAAAATCCAGGGAGGGGTCAGCTGAGTATAAGAATATCACCTGCATATAAATGGATGAGAGAGCTTTCTACTGCCTTAGCTGTTGTTGATGTAAATTGAGAAGACGTGGGGCCTAGGATCAAGCCTTGAGGTACTCCCTTGGTGACAGACAGTGGCTGAGACAGCAGATTTTCTGACTTTGTACACTGCACTCTGAGGTAGTTAGCAAACCAGGCCAAAGACCCCTCAGGAGACACCAATACTCACAAGAATGGAATGGTCTACTGTATCGAAAGCTTTGGCCAAGTCAATAAAAATAGCAGCATAATATTGCTTAGAATCAAGGGCAATGGTGATATCATTTAAGGTTGCAGTGACACATCCATAACCTGTGCAGAAACCAGATTGCATACCCGAGAGAATACTAGAAATCAAGAAAGCCAGTCAGTTGATTACTGACAAGTTTTTCCAACACTTCTGATAAACAGGGCAAAATAGAAATGGGCCTATAATAAAGGTCGACCGATTATGATTTTTCAACGCCGATACCGATTATGGGAGGACAAAAAAAGCCGATTGCGATTAAATAAAAATAATTATATATATAATGTTACAACAATACTGAATGAACAATGAACACTTATTTTAACTTTAAATATATTTTATTTATGTATTATATTGTCTCAAATAAATAATGAAACATGTTCAATTCGGTTGAAATAATGCAAAAACACAGTGTTGGAGAAGTAAAAGTGCAATATGTGCCATGTAAAAAAGCTAACGTATAAGTTCCTTGCTCAGAACATATGAAAGCTGGTGATTCAATATTCCCAGTTCCTCAATATTCCCAGTTAAGAAGTTTTAGGTTGTAGTTATTGTAGGAATTATGCATTGCCAGCCCCATTGCTAAGAGCTGCTGGCAAACACAGTGAAGTGCTGTTTGGATGAATGCTTAAAGAGCCTGCTGCTGCCTACCACCGCTCAGTCAGACTGCTCTATCAAATCATAGACTTAATTATAATATAATAAATACAAACCTTAGGTCATTAATATGGTCAAATCCGAACACTATCATTTCGAAAAAACAAAACGTTTATTCTTTCAGTAAAAGACGGAACAGTTACGTATTTTATCGAACGGGTGGCAACCCTAAGTCTAAATATTGCTGTTACATTGCACAACCTTCAATGTTATGTCATAATTATGTAAAATTCTGGCAAATTAGTTCAATGAGCCAGGCGGCAAGAGAAGTGACACATTTTCCCAAGTTAATATTGCCTGCTAAGAATTTTTTTAAACAAAATATTCTGTGTATTGATTTAACTTCTTTATGATAGGGGGCAGCATTTTCACTTTTGGATGAATTGCATGCCCATAGTGAACTGCCTCCTCCTCTGTCCCAGATGCTAATATATGCATATTATTATTACTATTTGATATAAAACACTCTGAAGTTTCTAAAACTGTTGGATCTGTTTGCACTTCCTTGCAAACCATGCAAACCATGCAATAATCTGAGACGGAGCTCAGAACATTAGCTCATTAAAACATTTTTTTAACAAGCGTCTGACAAATCAGGACAGGTTGTTTCAATGAGCAGCCATTACGATCACAGGCTGTAAAACAGTGATAACTAAAGGTCATTACAGAAAACACCAGACTGATACCTATCAGGATTATTTGTGAGGATAGCATCAAAGAGAGTAGCCTTTTCTGGATGTTTGGAGTCATAGCTTGTGGGATTGGTAATAATCTGAAAAAGATTTAGAGAGTCCCATTGCTTTAGGACTAGGTCAGATGGTTTAAGCATGTCCCAGTTTAGGTCACCAAGTAGGACAAATTCAGACTTAGTGTTAGGGGCCAGGAGAGAGCTTAGGGCAGGTAGGGTACAGTGCTGATGGAGGACGCTAGCACCCAGCAACAGTCAACAAAAAGCTATTTGAAAATGTAATGCTTAAAACCAGCAAATCAAATTGTTTGGGGACAGACTTGGTGGATACAACCGAGCACTGAAAGTGATCCTTGGTAAAAATTGCCACCCCCCATCTTTGGAAGATCTGTCTTGCCAAAAAGGTTATAACCAGAAAGGTTAACATCAGTATTCAAAACACTCTTCCTTAACCACGTCTCAGTAATGACCAAAACATCATTACCCACACTTTCAATTGATCCATTTTAGGTAATAAGATTCTTGTGTTAACGTGCAGAATACCCAGGCTTCTACAAGAGCAGAAATCAGTGAAGCAGATAGAGTACAAGTTAGAATTGGGGCTAGCAACAGTAGATGATGTACATGCACATTTCCAGAAATCATCAACAGTAATACAATCAAGGCACGCAATAGGACACCGGAGAGCTCTGCAGTGCTGATTTATGACATCTGCATGTGCATCAGATGGCAACAAGATCATATTGTACAGCAATTCCATCAGGTAACATGAATACAAAGCCGGCGAGAGGTGGTTAGAATAGGATGGGAGGCCAAAAGTCTGTGTAACCAAAATAGAGTCAGAGTCTCGAGTGTGGGAACAAAGTCTGTCCCACGGTTGGGTAAAGAAAGTTTGCTGACTACAACGTATGCAGGAGTCATGAGGCAAATAGCAAAATGCACAAGAAATACATTTAATATAAAACGACTGGAGGCGAGCGGAAGCTCGGGAGAGGGGCGAGTGTGGTGGCGGTACCTGTACCAGACAGGGGGAGACAGGCCAGGGCAGACGGTGAACAGATCACCAGGTGGAATGCAAGCAGCAGTGCAGCAGGCAATGGGAGTAGGTGTCACACCCACTTGGGAGAAGCTTTTATTTCTGGAGGCAGATTTCTTTTAGAAAATGCCAGTGGTCTTTGAACAGCAGGAGAGGGATTCAGAGGATGCTTCAAAGACTCCTGCCACTTGCAAAGGCCTCGAAACCTTTCACTTCACACCTTAGTGCCAATTGAATTTGTATCTGGTCTGTCCTTGCAAGCCTGGGAGCCTTAACTCAGCATTCAGTTCCCATAAAATATATCATTGTAATGTACTTTATTTTTCTTCTTGGCTTTCAAAATAGCATCAGACCAACCACTACTCACTCAGTTCCAGGTTGGATGGTGTCCTCAGTTTGTTTGCTAGAATTGGGCCCAACGTGAACATCACACCATCATTTGAGACTAATATATGAGAAATCAGTGGACAAATTCAGGTAGGTCCATCCCCGTTTTCTTTCTGGTCAGGTCTGGATTTGGTTCTGCGGTAAAAGGTAAACTGTCAATCAGTTTACAGGTTAAGTGTCCCTGATTAGCCAATAGCCAAGGATCTCCTGTATACCACCCCTACGTTGTCACAACACAACTGATTGGCTAAAATGCATTAAGGAAAGAAATTCTGTTAATTGAAATGCATTTCAGGTGACTACCTCATGAAGATGGTTGAGAGAATGCCAAGAGCGTGCAAAGCTGTCATCAAGGCAAAGGGTGGCTACTTTGAAAAATCTCAAATATATTTTGACCTGTTTAACACTTTTTTTGGTTACTAAATGATTCCAGATGTGTTATTTCATAGTTTTGATGTCTTCACTATTATTCTACAATGTAGAAAATAGTTACAAGAAAAACCCTTGAATGAGTAGCTGTGTCCAAACTTTTGACTGATACTGTGTGCACATACACACCTCCCCTAATGTTAGCCCCGTCACTAAAAGGTCCTCAAAAGGTCAAATGGCCACCAACGCTACTGTCCCAGGATAAGCAGAGAAGGCCGACTGCTAGACTGAAAAGGAAGGAGAAAGAGTGCGAAAGAAGGAGCGAGATTGACCTGAGAAGACTGCTGATGCCAGAAGGAGCAGGAAGAGAAGGAATTAACCTAGCTACATTGGAGACTAATCAATCCCACTTGAAAACCAATTAGATTACTCGGCTTCACCACCCTTCCTTCTCTTCCTCCCACTCCGTTTGCTCCTCTTTCTCCCGACCATCTCTAGTTTAGGGACTTTGGGTCAGTTCCATCCAACAGGTCAAGTCCAATAGATAAAATGCCATAATTAAACGATGGGAGTCGAAATAGGCTTAGTGGTAATGCCATTCACCCATGTCAACACAGTCTCTCACACATTTGTATTATACGTTTTGGAGTTACATACAGGTAAAAACAAACGTGTACTATGTTGTGTCTAGTCGGAGCGACCAGGCTGCCCATGTGGCTTCTCAACACTCAGTACCTTGCCTCCCCCTCATCTCCTCTGAAATGGAGAGTGCAATCCTTCCACTTGGCCTAAGGATCTGTGTGTGTATGTGTGGCCTAAAAGGTCCATCCCAGACACACCCATGACAAGGTGGTCATGGCCAAATGCCGGGTGATAGATAATGGGTGAGGGGTGGCATACACACAAACTACAGGAAGGAAAAACTTGAGTCATGCAACACACAAGAACGATTTAACGTAAATAACAATACTATATTATACTGGCTGACAAGGAATAACCTTCCAAGCCAGACCATTATGTAGAGTTAGAATCAGAATCGAATTCTATGTTTGGAAGTCAGAATATTTTACAATTGACATCACAATTCTGTAATGGAACCCATAGAGGAACTGTCTCTCTCCCGGAAACAGAACATGACAGTAACTATCCCATTGTCACCTTTAGATCTGGGGTTTAGTATATTAGCATCCCCATTAGCTACAACACATGGAGCAGCTACTCTTCCTGGGATCCACATAAAACGTACAAATACATACAAGTACAGAACAGTTAAACAAGAAAAACATAAGATATTACATTAAAATACAAAATAAAAATAGGGCTGAGGTCTAGTGGAAGGGTAGAGGTGCTAAGGGGTAGGGATGGGCATAGGGCTTCCCGAGTGGCACAGCGGTCCAAGACACAGCATCGCAGTGCTAGAGGAGTTACTACAGATCCGGGTTCGAACCCGGGCTGTGTTGGAGCCAGCCGCTACCGGGAGACCCATGAGGTGGCGCACAATTGGCCCAGCGTCATCCGGATTAGGGGAGGGTTTGGCCAGCTGGGATGTACTTGTCCCATCGCGCTCTAGCGACTCCTTGTGGCGGCCGGGCGCATGCACGCCGACTTTGGTCACCAGCTGTACGGTGTTTCCTCCAACACATTGGTGCGGCTGGCTTCCGGGTTAAGTGAGCAGTGTGTCAAGAAGCAGTGTGGCTTGGCAGGGTTGGGTTTCGGAGGACGCATGGCTCTCGACCACCGCCTCTCCCGAGTTTGTACGGGAGTTGCAGCGATGGGACAAGACTAACTACCAGTTGGATATCACGAAATTGAGAAAAAGGGGTAAAAAGCACGCGTAATCGAGTACTCAAATGGACGTCAAAACTAACACGTAAAAAAAATACTGTAGAACTATTTAGTGGAATGTGCTTTATGGCTGCCTGAAATGGGCAAGTACAATTTGGTCCCGAAAACAACTGACATTTTGTCTTTAAGACATTGCTAATTTGCTTTGACTTTAGTGTTCCATTTGTACATGTGCATTTGCGCGGCACAACAAAAAATGTATAAAGCCAAGCATCACAGTTCTTTTCCCTTAATTCCCTGTCTCCTCCATGTCTCACTCACTCAATTGTGTTCTGACCACTCCCTCTACACATGTGCCGAGTGCACACGCAAGCTCTCGTTAGGCCTACAGAAATATATGCCTATAAAAACGTTTCTAACTGATGGGATACCCAAGCAAAATTTCTTGCCAAATGACAACAGTTTTATCACCAATTCAAACTGGACTGGCTGATTGAAATGGGGAAATATGTGTATTCCAACAACGAGCTGCAGTTTTGTAATAATTGCGTCCTGTCTATTTTCCGCTTAAGCTACTTTGCGAACTGCTAGTGCCATTTAGAATCGGTTATCCTAGGCCAGGGCTATTCAACTGGTGGCCTGCGGGCCAGATCGAGCCCATTTATGAATTTAGAATGGCCCATGGATAAATTCTGAACCGCCAAAATCCGATGTTTAGTGCCAAAAGGAGATCCTGTAGTCCCGCCCATTAAGTACTGCCAATCAATATCACCAAACATACCACTTACAGCCAATCACAGCTTTTAACAGGGGTAGAGGGTCTGTTTGCCCAACTATTGGCTTTTCCGCCACAGATATCACTACACTGCCTGATACACTCGGGCTCCCGAGTGGCGCAGCTGTCGAAGGCACTGCATCTCAGTGCAAGAGGTGTCACTGCAGTCCCTGGTTCGATTCCAGGCTGCATCACAACAGGTCGTGATTGGGAATCCAATAGGGGGGTGCACAATTGGTTACATCTGGGTTTGGCCGGTGTAGGCTGTCATTGTAAATAGGGATTTGTTCTTAACTGACTTGACTTGTTAAATAATGGTTACATTTATAAAAATACCAAAAATATATAATAATAATCACCAGTGTGCGCTTCTAGGGTATTAATCAGGATACTAGATTTCCCTTGGTAAAAAAGAAAACAAAGCACACAAAATGTAAATTAAAATTTTTAACTAAATGTGACTCTGGGCGACAACATAAGGCAGATTTTTTTCCAACATTAGGACTGTTTTCCTCAAGAAATTCAGTCCACTTTATGATTTGTTTCCTTTTCTTCCTAGTATTGCGATACTGGTATCGTGACAACACTCTCCTAGAAAGTACACACAGGAAAATGTGGCGCCGGACATCTGACCAGCAGCACATTCATTTACCTGTAAATTTGAGAAATTTACCAGACCCATATGCAGTGGGTGCGTAACCTGATTAGTGTGTTCGGCAACAGTGCTCAGAATGACAGAAATCACATTTCGATAATGGTAATTCAAATGAACAGAACATACAAGTCAAATTACACATCAAATTTGATTTGTCACATTTGTCAAATACAACAGGTGTAGGTAGACCTTACCGCGAAATGTTTACTTACAAGCCCTTAACTCCATTTCTTGAAGTGCATTGTTGGTTAAGAAAATATTTACTAAGTAAAAAATTAAAAGTAACAATAAAATTACATAACAGTAACGAGGATATAAATAGGGGGTACCAGTACTGAGTCAATGTGCGTGGGTACAGGTTAGTCGAGGTAGTTTGTACATTGGGTTGAGGTAAAGTGACTATGCATAGATAAACAGTGAGTAGCAGCAGTGTAAAAACAAAAAGGGGGGGGGGGGGGGGGGGGGGAATCAATGTAAATACACTGCTCAAAAAAATAAAGGGAACACTTAAACAACACAATGTAACTCCAAGTCAATCACACTTCTGTGAAATCAAACTGTCCACTTAGGAAGCAACACTGATTGACAATAAATTTCACATGCTGTTGTGCAAATGGAATAGACAAAAGGTGGAAATTATAGGCAATTAGCAAGACACCCCCAAAAAATGGGTTGATTCTGCAGGTGGTGACCACAGACCACTTCTCAGTTCCTATGCTTCCTGGCTGATGTTTTGGTCACTTTTGAATGCTGGCGGTGCTCTCATTCTTGTGGTAGCATGAGACGGAGTCTACAACCCACACAAGTGGCTCAGGTAGTGCAGCTCATCCAGGATGGCACATCAATGCGAGCTGTGGCAAAAAGGTTTGCTGTGTCTGTCAGCGTAGTGTCCAGAGCATGGAGGCGCTACCAGGAGACAGGCCAGTACATCAGGAGACGTGGAGGAGGCCGTAGGAGGGCAACAACCCAGCAGCAGGACCGCTCTCTCCGCCTTTGTGCAAGGAGGTGCACTGCCAGCGCCCTGCAAAATGACCTCCAGCAGGCCACAAATGTGCATGTGTCAGCATATGGTCTCACAAGGGGTCTGAGGATCTCATCTCGGTACCTAATGGCAGCCAGGCTACCTCTGGCGAGCACATGGAGGGCTGTGCGGCCCCACAAAGAAATGCCACCCCACACCATGACTGACCCATCGCCAAACCGGTCATGCTGGAGGATGTTGCAGGCAGCAGAACATTCTCCACGGCGTCTCCAGACTCTGTCACGTCTGTCACATGTGCTCAGTGTGAACCTGCTTTCATCTGTGAAGAGCACAGGGCTCCAGTGGTGAATTTGCCAATCTTGGTGTTCTCTGGCAAATGCCAAACGTCCTGCACGGTGTTGGGCTGTAAGCACAACCCACACCTGTGGACGTCGGGCCCTCATACCACCCTCATGGAGTCTGTTTCTGACCGTTTGCACTACCTGAGCCACTTGTGTGGGTTGTAGACTCCGTCTCATGCTACCACTAGAGTGAGAGCACCGCCAGCATTCAAAAGTGACCAAAACATCAGCCAGGAAGCATAGGAACTGAGAAGTGGTCTGTGGTCACCACCTGCAGAAACACTCCTTTTTTGGGGGTGTCTTGCTAATTGCCTATAATTTCCACCTTTTGTCTATTCCATTTGCACAACAGCATGTGAAATTTATTGTCAATCAGTGTTGCTTCCTAAGTGGACAGTTTGATTTAACAGAAGTGTGATTGACTTGGAGTTACATTGTGTTGTTTAAGTGTTCCCTTAATTTTTTTGAGCAGTGTAGTTTGGGTGGGATCAATTGAGGTGGAGGGTCTGTCATGGTCTGGGGCAGTGTGTCACAGCATCATTGGACTGAGCTTGTTGTCATTGCGGGCAATCTCAACGCTGTGCGTTACAGGGAAGACATCCTCCTCCCTCATTTGGTACCCTTCCTGCAGGCTCATCCTGACATGACCCTCCAGCATGACAATGCCACCAGCCATACTGCTCGCTCTGTGCGTGATTTCCTGCAACACAGGAATGTCAGTGTTCTGCCATGGCCAGCAAAGAGCCCGGATCTCAATCCCATTGAGCACGTCTGGGACCTGTTGGATCAGAGGGTGAGGGCTAGGGCCATTCCCCCTAGAAATGTCCGGGAACTTGCAGGTGCCTTGGTGGAAGAGTGGGGTAACATCTCACAGCAAGAACTGCCAAATCGGGTGCTGTCCATGAGGAGATGCACTGCAGTACTTAATGCAGCTGGTGGCCACACCAGATACTGACTGTTACTTTTGATTTTGACCCCCCCCCTTTGTTCAAGGACACATTATTCCATTTCTGTTAGTCACATGTTTGTGGAACTTGTTCAGTCTGTGTCTCAGTTGATATATCTTATGTTCATAGAAATATTTACATGTTAAGTTTGCTGAAAGAAACGCAGTTGACAGTGCGAGGATGTTTATTTTTTTGCTGAGTTTAGGTCCTGATGGGAGGAAGCTTGGTCCCAGTGATGTATTAGCCCGTACGCACTACCCTCTGTAGCGCCTTACAGTCGGATGCCGAGCAGTTGCCATACCAGGCGGTGATGCAACCGGTCAGGATGCTCTCGATAGTGCAGCTGTAGAACGTTTTGAGGCTCTGGGGACCCATGCTAAATATTTTCAGTCTCCCGAGGGGAAAAAGGTGTTGTCGTGCCCTCTTCACGACTGTCTTGGTGTGTTTGAACCATGATAGCTTGTTGGTGATGTGGACACCAAGGAACTTAACTCTCGACACACTCCACTACAGCCCCATCGATGTTAATGGGGGCCTGTTCGGCCCTCCTTTTCCTGTAGTTCACAATCATCTCCTTTGTCTTGCTCAAATTGAGGGAGAGGTTGTTGTCCTGGCACCACACTGCCTATAGGGAGGAGGTCAGAGACCTGGCCGTCTCGTCGTTGATCAGGCCTACCACTGTTGTGTCGTCAGCAAACTTAATGAAGGTGTTGGAGTTATGCTTGGCCACGCAGTCGTGGGTCAACAGGAAGTACAGGAGGGGACTAGGCACACACCCGAGGGGCCCCCGTGTTAAGGATCAGCATGGCAGATGTGTTGTTGCCTACCCTTGCCACCCGGGTACAGCCCGTCAGGAAGTCCAGGATTCAGTTGCAGAGGGATGCGTTTAGTTCCAGGGTCCTTAGCTTAGTGATGAGCTTTGTGGGCACCATGGTGTTGAATGCTGAGCTGTAGTCAATGAACAGCATTCTCACATAGGTGTTCCTTTTGTCCACGTGGGAAAGGGCAGTGTGGAATGCCATTGAGATTGCGTACTCTGTTACAAGACAAGTAAGAGACCGCAAATTCACTAGCCTACGTCAATCTACTATCCACCATTGTAGAAAAGTACATTTTCCTCATCTATGGCCATAATATTGGGTCAAATTACATTCATTAGACATATGATTCATCATAGCTAAATCAATTAATGTATTAAATTAAGTTCCAAAACAACAAAAACACAAATTTCTGAAGCTTATACTTTGTAATAGTCAACACACCATAAATATACAATGAATGTTACACAGCATACTATGATTCCCAGGGTGCAATGCTTCACCCAGGGCTGCCAGCTGGCTACTGCTAACAAGTCCAGACAAACACAAAGTAACTTTAGTCTAAATATATTGCTGTTATTTCTAAGTTAGTAAATTTCACATTACTTTCAGGTTGCAATGTCATTGTCACTCAAACATTATTTGAATTTAGTTGCTAGTAGAATAACATTACAATGCAAATGTGTGTAAAATAGTTTAAATATAATTTTGCAACTATTCCTCCCTTGCACTGCACTGTTTTGGAACACCTTTTTCATAGTTGTTTTGGTGGGCTGGCCCCCATCTGCTCTGTAAGCAAAGCATTCCCATAGTTCACTTCCGGAGCCAGTTTTGTGAAGGCATGACGTTTTCATTAGAAGAAGCCATGCTGTCAGCATTCTCTCCCCTCCTGCTTTCTTCTCAAAAGTGGCTTGCTTTGTGTGAACTGCATGCGCAAGTAGCATGGCTCGCGTTCTAGTGCCCCCTTGAGGAGATCCAGACAAATTACTAGACAGACTGGATCCTCTCAATCTGTACGACGTGAGACAAATTTGACAGAAGTACCAAATTCCAGTACAGAACTGTTTCATGTTCTAGTATCAAAAAAGTACTTTAGTTTCAGTATACCGTGCAGCAATACTAGGGACACTGAACAATTCAATTACAGTGAACAAATAGGTGCGCAGTGAGCACACTACGACCTTAAGAACAGCATTAGCCAACTTCTACTGTCCTTCTATGGTCATACAAACACACTAAGCTTTGGCGTTGCGGGGGATTTTTTACACTCAAAGGCACATGATTACTCAACCAAATTCGTATTAGTCACCTCACATCCTCCTCCTAAGTGGATAGGATGGAACGTTTACTCTCCAGCAAGGCCTATTAGTCAGTCATCTAACGTCCCAGAGAAAACATTTAGCACAGCACAGGCACACAAGGGTTTCCGTTGGCCAAAAGCCGGCAATTACAGCTGATCAAAAAAAAATGAAAAGCCTGCCAAATTGACAGGCCTAAATTTTTGTAATATAACGCTTTTTAATTAATTGATTGAAATAGCAGTCATTATAAATACATTTGACAGTCATGTTTATCAGTATATTCGGTTCATTTGCATAATTTGGTGGAATTAAATTGCCGTCTGTATTTATGTTAGTTATTGGATAAATAACGACTATCACACACGCACAGCATCCTCAGCTGGTTTCTGCTGGAGTAAAACGTGTTTTTATAAGCCCATTCATTGCGCAACAATTCTAAAATGCTAACAATTTTGGTGCATGTTTAAAAACTATTTTTTAATATCTCAGCTGATAATTGAAGACTGCCTCCCATTCACCAGTCAAGTGCACGCAACAGTAGGCTATCAGATTGACCTCTTTACAATGTGAGCCAGTATGCATTTTTTTTTTTAAAACCTAGTTTAATTGTTTGAAACCTGAATGTTTTACTTCATATTATGAGGCATGTCTTACCTTGCTTCAAAGTAGCCTACAGGCAAAATCTGACCATAGAAAAAAATAATTGCCTCCATGTTTCTATTCAATTTCCCCTGCAATTTCTACCGATCTGTGTGCCAGTTACGATTGCTATATGCTCATTTTCGTGGAACAGTTCTCAATAATAAAGTTTGTTTTCAAAATCACTGTCAAGTGGTTATTATACAATTCTGAATTCAAGTGATAAAAATCTAAAAGATTACATTAAACTAACGAGAGCACCAGCCTCTGCCATATGGACACATTGACGATACACGTGATCTATTGGCGGCTAAAGAAATGAGTGCATGGAGTGCAGAGATAGGCCTACTGCTGCATTGGCCCATAGTTGACAATAAAAGTTATAGCCTAAGTAAAAATACATAAAGCCGACAATAAAATAAAAAGTTAAATTATAAAGATCCAGTTCTTTCAAATCGCATTCATCTCTATACTGAGCCTGCTTACCTCCCTTTCTATCTATCGGTCTTGAGCTATTGCTAGTTAAGTGCAACATTGTTTCAAATCAAAATGGGTCTGGCCTGAAGCTTTGCACTAGCGAACTTGCAACATTGTATCAACTAGCCTATTCTGGGCTATCAGACAACTGTTTTTGCCCAAAGGAAAATAGTAGTTCTTTCACACAGAGGCTTGGTGATTATCAGGAGAAAAATTGTTGGAAAGATTTTTCAAAATAGGCCTATTGTAAGGAACTATTATCATTTGTAATGGATGTTAAAAAAATTATAATAATTTACAACAAAAAAATGACTTTGACTATGTGATGTGAAGAAAGAAAATGACTGAGAAGCTCAGCTTATTAGTTGTGGATGTGGTGAGTTAAGAATCAGAAATCCCCAAAATGGGCACTTTCCTATATTTGCCCACAGAAGGCCAGGTACTTCTATGCATGCTCAGGCATGCGTGTGCACTCCGTTAACATAAACAGGACAGAGAAACCAGACACTTGCTCATACGGAGCACTCAAAACAAATGAAAGAAGAAGAAGAAGAAGAAAAAAAAAGTACATTTTTGTTTCCTCACAAGTGTAGCAGGTTGTGAACTGTAAATAATACATGCAGTGAAATAATGTAATGGTGATTAAAACCCTTTGACACGTACGAACACAAGGGTGGGATCATTCTACAGTGTTCCCTGCAGCGTGTGCTCAAACCGTGTGATTAGAACGTCAAGTTACGATTGACGCAACAGTCAGCGTTAGACCTGAACACCATTTTGCACAAACACATTCTTTACAAAGCTTTCCTCAATGTGAGCAGTTTATTTTTGGATGCAATGTTAAGACATCCATAGAAGACAGCATAACAATTCCCATCCACACCGGAAGATGTAGGCTACAAATCCGGCAATTTGCAGTTAACGGAAACCCTGGTCTTGAGTTTAATTTATTCAGACCCTTTACTCAGTTGAAGCACCTTCGGCAGCGATTATAACCTTGAGTCTTTGTAGGTATTATGCCACAAGCTTGGCACACCTGTATTTGGAGAGTTTCTCCCATTCTTCTCTGACGATCGTCTCAAGCTCTCTCAGGTTGGATGGGGAGCGTTGGTACTATTTTTAGGTCTCTTCATAGATGTCCGGGCACTGGCTGGGCCACTCAAGGACATTGAGACTTGTCTCGAAGGCACTCCTTCGTTGTCTTGGCTGTGTGCTTAGGGTCGTTGTCCTGTTGGAAGGTTCAACCTTCCAGTCTGAAGTCCTGAGCACTCTGGAGCAGGTTTTCATCAAGGATCTCTGTACTTTGCTCCGTTCATCTTTGCCTCGATCCGGACAAGTCTCCCAGTCCCTTCCACTGAAAAATATCCCCACAGCGCGATGCTGCCACCACCATGCTTCACCGTAGGGATGGTGCCAGGTTTCCTCCAGATGTGACATTTGGTATTCAGGTCAAAGAGTTCAATCTTGGTTTCATCAGACCAGAGAATCTTGTTCATCATTGTCTTTCGGTGCCTTTTGGCAAACTCCAAGCGGGCTGTCATGTGCCTTTTACTGAGGAGTGGCTTCCGTCTGGGCACTCTACCATAAAGGCCTGATTGGTGGAGTGCTGCAGAGATGGTTGTCCTTCTGGAAGGTTCTCCCATCTCCACAGGAACCCTGGAGCTCTGTCAGAGAGACCATCGGGTTCTTGGTCACTGTCCTGACCAGGGCCTTGCTCCCCCGATTGCTCAGTTTTGCCGGGCGGCCAGCTATAGGAAGAGTCTTGGTAGTTCCAAACTTCTTCCATGTAAGAATGATGGAGGCCACCGTGTTCTTGGGGACCTTCAATGCTGTAGAAATGTTTTGGTACCCTTCCCTAGATCTGTGCTTCGTTAGAGCGTTGGACTAGTAACCGAAAAAGGTACAAAATCTGTCGTTCTGCCCCTAAACAAGGCAGTTAACCCACTGTTCCTAGGCCATCATTGAAAATAAGAATGTGTTCTTACCTGACTTGCCTAGTTAAATAAAGGTTAAAAAAATAATTAATAAACACCCCAGATTTTAAAAATGCTACACAGTCGCTACATTCCCATTCGTTTTTATTGCAGCCTCGTTTGAATGCTGTGGTTACACAAAATGTGTTGAAATCAAATCTTGTGCTTATTGAGGTGGAATGAGCCAGACTTACATCGTCATTCATAGCAACTTATTACAGAGCGACTTATTATACAGCGATAAGGAAATTAATGAGCTCGTCCCAATAAAACGTCAACCTGCAATTAACGAGACAGGTATATAGCCCATGAAAAACACAAAAATTTGACCTAACATCTTGTGATTACATTAACATCTGTATGTATTTACGTCAGAGTGTTTGAGAGCAAGTTTGGGTTCTTCGACACACACACACAGGGGTCCAGTTGCCTGTGCCTGGGTAGTGTCCTGCTTTAGGGCCAGTGTACATTCTGTAGTGCACTACATAGGGAGCCATTTGGGGACGCAACCTACACATGCTTACTGCTAGGCCCAGCTCATAAATAAGTGTCAGTCTGAAAATAAAGCAGTAAATATAGATGGGAGGTATTGGAAAGGGCAGCTAGCGAACACTCAACAGCAGCTAGCTGATACACCGCTCTGCGAAATTTAACTCAGCCCCATACTACCAGTAACAAGTATACTCAGTCACACTCTGAAGGGGACCTATGGATGTGGGATAGGAATGGGCAGCAGCTAGCTAACGCCCTCTATCACAAGGCTAAAAAACTGTAGCTAGCTAGCTAAAACTCTCGCTACTCTGTACTCAACGGGACCATAACCAAGCTCCAAATAACTCCATGCTCCAGACAACCAGTAGGATACACTCACAAGTTCACACTCTGGAGCCTACCTATGGATGTCACAGGGATAGGAAAGGGCAGCAGCAAGCACAACGCTCTTTCAACCATGCTCCACACACACACACACACACACACACACAACCAACCCTCCATATACTCTCACTCTGAAGCCAGGGTCGTGTTCAGTATGTCACACATAGCAAATCGAAAAGGGAAGTCTGTGCTGTTATCAGACAACTTTGAATAGTACATTCTGCCCATGTTCCTGTTTCAAAAAGTTTCACTACGGCGTGCCCTAATGAACAGGACCTAGTAGCCCACTAACTTCCCTGTCTCACTCCATTTCAAAACATTTTCTCATGGAGGAAGAAATGGAAAGGGTACTGAAAGAGACTCAGGTGTGCCTGGCTGCTCAGGGCAGGTCACAGGAAGTGCATTCCTGTGTGATGATGCGTTTCCTGTGCCTCTTGCCGTGCTGCTGAGACACGCTGGGCCAATTAGAGCACATCAAAGACCATCCGCATGACTCAGACACACAACAGCGGAAAACACTTCAGTGAACACACCCTTCATCAGAAAATACTGTTTTTTCCCTGTGGAAAACCAAAAACACGCATACACACAAACAGTATTGTTTCTCCTATGGGAGCATGACCTCACTAAGGGGGGCAGAAATGGGTCAATGCAAGACACACACCTCGGGAGAAAACAGACACACCACACGTGAACACACACAACTACAGGTCAAGGTTTCTCCATATTACCTTGGTACTGTTTGACCCACTTTGGCGCACTGGGCAGGCTCAGCGTCAATGAACTTATACCCCTTTGTCCATTTCAGCCCCAGCTCAACAGTTAACATATGAGTCAGCCTGTGGTTGCATGAACCTGTTGAGTCAAACTATCAAGCACCAATCACCCTGGATGAAATTGCTCATTGTCTAGGATTTGTTTGTTTAATTAGATTGCTCATAGGATATGTTGTAGAAAAAAATAGGTTAAAGGCTCAAAAGAGAGATGCTTGTCTCACTTAACACCGGATAGACTGCACTTATCACACACACACACACACACACACACACACACCATGTTTACTAGGCTGACACCTCCTGCTTCTTTCCTAATGGGCTGTCAAACCAACCCAATCTTGTCTGTACTGTAGTAGGCATGTACTGTACTAACGGTACACTAATGTTCTGGGGCCGGATTCACAAAACACTACTTACGAAAAAGTAAGAAGTTTAAGGGGGGAAAAAATACAAGTTCACAAGATAGTTTGTAAGTGCAATTCCTCAAAATGTTTTTAGGAACTTTGCAAATAGCTTTCCTAAAAACTTTGTAAATATCTCCTTTGGTGGCATTGACATTAGTGACTTGCTTGAAAACATAAATAAGCCTGTGACAGGGATGATAGGATTTTGCCCACTATAATAAAGTGTTGATAAATGTAATACATTTGAAGCATCTGCTTTATGTCTCGAGAATATATATATATATTTTTTTTTTAGTTGGCTCGCCAACCATTGATACACAAAAACAAAATGTTATTTTTCACACATTATAGCCATCAGACTAGCTATATCAAAAATAAAGATAACCAAGGAAAGCACAATAAAAGCTTCAGCAAACAAGTGCTTGTAGTGATGCTGGAGGAAATAGCAGCCAGAAAAAGGTTGCTGTTGGGGAGACTTGATAACTGCGGGGTCACTGCAGAGACCAAAAAGAGAGGATGGCCGAGTCAGTCTCTGCCGTCGGGGGTATGGCAAGGGACAGTTCATGGTTACAAAAGTATCCATTCATCACAAGACAAGGGTTTAGCTGTCCTAAAGTAACAAATCTCTTAAGATCGTATCGTACCCCCCCCCCCCCCCCCCATTTTTGCCTAAAATAACATACCCAAATCTAACTGCCTGTAGCTCAGGACCTGAAGCAAGGATATGCATATTCTTGATACCATTTGAAAGGAAACACTGAAGTTTGTGGAAATGTGACATTAATGTAGGAGAATAACACATTAGATCTGGTAAAAGACAAAGAAAGAAAACGTGTTTTCAAATTTTTCTTTTGGTCCATCGTCTATAAAATGCAAGAGAAAGGCCATTATATGACTAAGGAGTCTAGGAGCAATTTAGATTTTGGCCACTAGATGGCAGCAATGTGCAAAGTTCTTGACTGATCCAATGAACCATTGCATTACTGTTCAAAATGTTGTATCAAGACTGTCCAAAATGTGCCGAATTGGTTTATTGATACATTTTCAAGTACATAACTGTACACTCTCCTCAAACAATAGCATGGCATTCGTTCACTGTAATACCTAATGTAAATTGGACAGTGCAGTTAGATTGACAAGAATTTAAGCTTTCTGCCCATATAAGACATGTCTATGTCCTGGGAGGGAAATTCTCTTGTGATTAGCATGACGTTGTAAGTAACATTGGCGCACGTTAGCTCAACCGTACCACGGGGGGGGGATCCTGTAGATGTTTTTAAGTACATTTCCAAGAAGAAATCATAAAACATTAGAATAATTGAGGAATGCCAGGTGTAAGTAGACAGACAAAAATAAACAATTCAATTGTTGTCAGTAACAGTTCGTCACTAACCCTCTTGATAACATGAAAACACTAGCAGCTCTACCAGCTCTGCTAGGGCGAGTAAAATGTTCAGAGGTGTTCTCTCATTGTGTCTGGAAATAGCTAGCTCGTAAGCTAGCCAACTTTAGCCAGTTGGCTTGGGTGCTTGACTGCCATTGAGGTCAGAACGCTCAGATGAACCCTACTCCTCAGCCAGTCCTGAATTGTTACGAGTACCACTTCAGCGTGGCAGTGGCACCTCCAGCCCCCACGGTGGCACGTGTGACACCCACACTGCTCAAATCACAAGCAAATGCAACCTTTTTTAGCCTAATAATTACCTTGGTTGAAGACTGCCTCAGCAGGAATGGTAGACTGTTACGGGTACTTGGAAATTGGCTGCTCTTCCTTAGCTAACTAGAAATATGTTTAAAATGTACAATCAGGGCTCTCCCTAGGATTTTCTGACAAGGCGGTGCTGATGTAGGCCTAAGGTTGGGTCATTTAACTTCCCCCTCAGGAAGTTGGAGCATTTTGCATTTTTGAATGCCATTTCCTGAAACAGAGTCTATATCAAACAATGTAGACAACACAGAAGTCTTGTGTTGAATCCTAAATGAAATTGAGGTCGTCGTCTCAGTGACACCTTCGCATTTTTTCTAGGTTAAAATGTAGGGGTATTGATTATTAGGTGTCTTTATGTCAATAGTCTAGTGAAAATGGCTTCTTAACTGTTTGGGGATTACTGGATTAGGGCGATATGGCCAAAATATAATCACAGTATTTTTCCAATTTTGGGTGGTATTTTATGTTTTTCAATGATAAAATTGTAACATTTGCTTTGAGTAGTGCGTGACCCTAGAATGGAAACACGAACAGTACCAGTCTAAAGTTGACACCTACTCAAAGGTTTTTATTTTTACTATATTGTAGAATAAAAAGTGAAGACATCAAAAATATTAAATAACACATGGAATCATGTAGTAACCAAAAAAGTGTTAAACAAAAATATATTTTAGATTCTTCAAAGTAGCCACCCTTTGCCATGATGACAGGTTACTGGCCCAACGCTCTAACCACTAGGCTACCTGCCGCCTTGAAGGAGTTCCCACATATGCTGACCACTTGTTGGCTGCTTTTTCTTCACTCTGCGGTACAACTCATCCCAAACCATCTCAATTGGGTTGAGGTTGGGTGATTGTGGAGGCCAGGCAATCTGATGCAGCAGTCCATCACTCTCCTTCTTGGTCAAATAGCCCTTATAAAGGACCTCCAGGCGGTGTATGTTGAAAAACAAATGATAGTGGGACTAAGCACAAGGGGTGGCAGGTAGCCTAGTGGCTAGAGCGTTGGGCCAGTAACCAGTTGCTAGATCGAATCCCTGAGCTGACAAGGTAAAACTCTGTTGTTCTGCCCCTGAACAAGGCAGTTAACCCACTGTTCCTAGGCCGTCATTGTAAATAACAATGTTCTTAACTGACTTGCCTAAGGAGAAAAAAAAAAGAGATGGGATGGCGTATCGCTGTGGTAGCTACGCAGGTTAAGTGTGCCTTGAATTATAAATCACCAGCAAAGCACCATCATCACACCTCCTCCATGCTTCGCGGTGGGAACCACACATGCAGAAATCATCCGTTCACCTACTCTGTCTCACAAAGACACGGCAGTTGTATCCAAAAATCGCAAATTTGGACTCATCAGACCAAAAGCACAGACTTCAACCGGTCTAATATCCATTGCTCATGTTTCATGGCCCACACAAGTCTCTTCTTATTGGTGTGGTTTCTTTGCAGCAATTCAACCAATCTCCTCTGAGCAGTTGATGTTGAGATGTGTCTGTTACTTGAACTCTGTGAAGCATTTATTTTGGCTGCAAATTCTGAGGCTGGTAAGTAATGGACGTATACTCTGCAGCAGAGGCAACTCTGGTTCTTCCTGTCCTGTAGCAGTCCTCATGAGAGTCAGTTTCATCATAGTGCTTGGTGGTTTTTGAGACTGCACTTGAAGAAACTTTAAGTTCTTGAAATTTTCCAGATTGACTGACCTTCATGTCTTAAAATAATATACTGTTGTTTCCCTTTGCTTGTTTGAGCTGTTCTTGCCATAATATGGACTTGGTGTTTTACCATCTTCTGTATACCACCCACACCTTGTCACAACAACTGACTGGCTCAAACTCATTAAGGAAAGAAATTCCACCAATGTACTTTAAACAAGGCGCACCTGTTAATTGAAATGCATTCCAGGTGACTACCTCATGAAGCTGGTTGAGAGAATGCCAAGAGTGTGCAAAGCTGTCAAGGCAAAAGGTGGCTACTTTAAAGAATCTCAAATATAAAACATATTTGGATTTGTTTAATACTTGTTTGGTTACTTCATGATTCCATATGTGTTATTCCCTAGTTTTGATGTCTCACTATTATTCTAGAATGTATAAAATAGTAAAAATAAAGAAACTCTGGAATGAGTAGGTGTCCAAACTTTTGACTGGTACTGTACATTTTAAGTGACTTCAATGGGTTGCTCTACTTTGACTGTTTGCTACTGTTCAATTAAACTTCAACCCCTCCCCCAAAAATCTGTATTTCCTGCACTCATTTGAGATCATTTACATACTGCCACGTAGGGCTGCAAGATATGGAGGGGAAAAAAGGCTTGTTTTTAACCAAGTGTTGCGATTTGCCTTGCGATTTAGATCAAAACACTTATGTGAACCGTTGGAATCACAAGAAAATAATGATTATTCTAATTCTATAGTTAGAAGATAATAGTGGGCACTTTGAATAGAGTGTTTGACATGACAACGAATGAAAATGCCAGGTGACGAGTTATTGACAGGTTAGGAACCAAAGAGTTAGTCATCATTTCCTAGGGCACCCTATAATCTTTGGCTACATTAAATATTTTCTCTTAGTTACATCATGTAGCTAACAGTCATGCTTCGCCTATCCTCTGATTTAGAAGATAAGGTTGTAAAAACAATATGCTGATTTAGGCCAAACCATCACTGGTATCAGGCTGTATAGCTAGCTACGTTTGCACTGACTCAGTACTTTTATTAGCTAGCTAGCCAGCTAACTAGCGATTAGCATTAGCGGTTAACACGACTTAGCCACAAGCTAAGACAAACTAGCTGTTTGCAGATGTAAGAAACACAAACGAATTGTGTAATTATAGAACGCTTGTGGATTTATATTAAGAAGCTAAGTGGAAACAGCATCGCAGTCATCAACATTGCTGCATGTGCTGCATTAACCATGCAGACTGAACGCAAGTGTCTCATGGTCGAGCCACAACAAACGCGCTCCTCAAGTGACAGGGGGCGGGGCTAGGTCTGTGGAAAGTGGCAGAGAGAGATGACTCAAGTAGCAGAGTAAACTATAACAATTGACTTCATACAAGGCGTATCACATTTAGAAAACCAAACATTTAAAATACTGTTATAGAAGGTAAAGTAAAAACCCAAACTGGTCCGTGCATCAATACCGGTATATATTAAAATACGGTACACCAAGGGCTGTGGCAGTCATAAAATTGTCAGCCGGTGACGGTCAAGCAAATAACTGCCAGGCTCAACTGACTCAGACCTTTGGAACATCTACATTTTAAAAAGTCTAATAAATCCATATAATATAGCCTACACCATCACAATAAATCCATTATTCATTTAAGACAGGTCTAAAGAAATATGAAAAAAATGTAGTCTATTTCAGAAGAACAGATTAGCATACTCTGAGTTGTCCTTATGTTAGGCCCGGATCTGGCTATGCCATATTGGCTGTGTTAATTTAGCAGCAGTTAATTTAGCAGCAGTTAATTTAGCAGACAAGATTTGCTTAGAATTCTTTTATAGTATGAAGAATACAATTGGACATAGCTGAATGAAATATATTTTCTCCAAACAATTTCAGGGAGTGCGCACATACGACTATTCTGTGTTGAGCGGTTAACAAAGAAACATGTCAATCCACTATCCCTCAAAAGTACAAAAGTTAACGTATTCTATTGGTCAACTTGTACTTCTGAGTGAGAATTACAATGGGGGATAGTAGGATGGGACAGATGTGGGATGCGATAGATCCCAAATTAATACAACCACTAATATAAAAAAAAACATTTTAAAAAATCAATGAGGCTGATGCAACAGATTAGAACATTTATCTTAAAATGTTGATAAACTATTTGGCTATTTATTCACATTATAAGTGCATTTACGGTCACTTGTTGTTTTCCTGCTAATTGTGCAGCAATGCGCACATGGCAGTAGGCTATAAACACGAATATTCCGTGACTGTAAATGAGATTATGCATGTAATGCATTATTAATGTGCATTTTTAATGGTGAAAATTATCTTCTCCAAATTCACACACCGCCTACGTATGCCAGTTAAGCTCTACACCCGTTGTAAAATTGATGGTGTTTAATTTTTTCTCCTTGCCCAAGTCCTCTGATTGGCTTAGCTCCAACTTCAGACAGTTGAGTCAAAAACCAATGTGCCAACTAGAAGTCTATTTTTGCATATTTTACATTCGTGTCTCATACCAGCGTACTTTGAACTCAAAATGTGTGCAAGTTTGCAGGTCTGCGGAGCGTCTAGTGCTCATTCTGAACGCTCAGTGTGAAACACTGAATTTAGGAAGGGACAATCTGTCAACCTTTGAATTTACAAAACGCTCTGAGCGCCCTCTGACACTCGAGTGAATTTACAAAGCACCCTTAAAATGTAACACCTTGGATGATTTTAACTCATGACTGATGCATCTACAGCATGATACAGGAATGCTGCTGATTCATAAAAAAATTGAATACCAAAGTGTGTGCAGAGTATAGGGCTGGGAATTGCCAGGGACCTCGCAATACGATATTATCACGATGCTTTGGTGCCGATACGATATACATTGCATTCTCACGATTCTGTGTATTGCGGTTCAATACTGTGATTCTGTGTTGCAAACATATTGCTCATTATATGTCTGCTGCAGTTGGAAAAGAGAGCATGAGAAAATGTGTTTTAATCAGTCATGGAAATAAAAAAAGTGCCGAAAACAAAATCGGCTCTATTTCAAAAGGAAGATGGAGAACAAACTATTAAGCAAAAATACTGGAGTGTTGGTGCAGGTACAGCCAACTAGTGCAAAAATAATATTGCGATAGTCAAAACGAGATGATATATCGTCAAATTATTTCCCGATACGCAACTATCGATTACCCCCCAATCACTGGTAGAGTACAGCAGGGGAGAATCCCTCTCCTCATTATCACCTTTTACACTGCAGGGCAAGCATGCCTCCCTGCCTGCCAACAGACACAACTGGAGGGCTACACACACAAACACAGAACTCCTACAAGCACACTGAACACAGAGCAGATGTAAGCACACAGACACACTTATGAGCATTAGGCTAATATACACAGACCCCCCCCATACACACACACACACAAACCCCACCTCATCCCCACAAAAACACTCCCTCCGTCACTCACCCGTGAACGTGGCAGTCATCCCGTCTGACTTGGTGAAGTCTATACTGGCATAGGCGCCGTTGTTCTCTGCTACCGGCACAGTCACATTACCAGCTGAGGGGGCGTTGGGGGTCGCCCCGGTTCCCCCCTGCTGCTGCTGGGATATGGGGAGTGTGTTAGATTCCTGGTCCTCTCTCAGCTCCAGGGCAATGTAGTTGAGGCCGTTCTGATACCCCACAGACACATTTCTGCACATATGTCCTCCAGGAGGGCCCCCAGAGGAGGCTGAGTCCATGCCCAGATCAGAGGGCCCTGGCTGGGCAGGGTAACCGGCCAAATCCACCCCTATCCCCTCCACACACATCCACACGCTGTCAAAGGAGCCAGAGCTGGCCCACTTGGAGCCCTCGGCCAGGAGAGCGCCGTTGAGGGCCGAGGGGTTGGCTGAGCCCGAGGGGGGATTGGTGCCTGTGCTAGAGCTTGTGGTTCTGCCTCCTCCAGGGGTGGAGGAGAAGGTTTCAGAGCTGTGTCTGCGTCGCCCCTGGGGGTCAGCACGTACCACTTTGGGGGGCTCAGGCTGGGGGCTGGAGGATGAGGGAGGAGTGATGGGGTGGGGGAGTAAGGTAGGGGGGTACCTGCCCTCCATCACACACAGGTGCTGCAGCATGGCTGTGGGGCTACTCTGTGTCCCCCGCGACCCCTCACCCTTGCTAAGGTTAAAGGTCATATCTGTGTAGTCATCTGTTCCCGTCCGCCAGTGAGCGCCAGAAGATCCAGGAGCTCCGCTCAGGGAGGAATTGGCGGTCAGGGGTCGAATGTAGCTGGGTGGGTTCCATGGGGCCACCAGAGAGGGTCTGGGGGACTGGTTCTTAGTCAGGCGGCAACCATCATCACCCCCACCCTCTACACTCATATAGTCCTGGTTCTGGGGAGGGGAGTGACGCTGCTCGACGGAGCCCATCGAGGGTGAGACGTACTGGTCAGCGAGAGGGCAGGATGTGGGGGGTCCGTAGGGATCCCCAAACTCGATGTTGATGTACTCGCCAGGGCTGGAGGGTCCCTGGGCAGCAGCTGGCTCACTAACCCTCAGCGACCCGTGGAAGCTGTGGCGGCCCAGGGGGAGGCGGTTGGGCCGAACCGCAGTCGTTCGCCGGTCACCGCGAGCTGCTTGGTGGTGGGCCCCGTAGGGCGGGGGGTGGTGGGCGTGAGGGGTGTCTGACCCCCCACTACTGAAACCCTTTGTCGTAACGCCAGTGACTTGGGAGTAGACGGGTTTAGCGGGGGAGCTCATAGGCACGTATTCCTCATGCTCCCATTTTCTCTGTTCACCATCTCTGGCGACGGGGGCCTTGTAGGAGCGAGGCAGGGAGAAGTAGGGACTGTATGATTTAGGGGTACCCTCAGGGTTGCTCAGTGTGTAGTACCCACCCTCGTTGGAGAGCTTCCGTCCTCCTGTCGCGTTCCCTCCTCTTCCACTGCTGTACGACATGTCCATGTACTCTCCAGTCTCAGGCCGCTCTACTATACTACCAGAACTACCGACACCCAGACCCATGTTACTGCTACTGCTGTGGGGACTTGGGGAGGCCTGGACTGGGGAAGAGGAGCTCGGTCCCCCTGGTAGCATCATCATGTAGCCCTGGGGGTCCGTAGGCTGGTGGGGTTGGAGCTGGTGGGCCGAGCGTGGGGCCAGTGCTGGGCTAGAGGCCTGGGGGGAGTGGGAGGGCTGAGGATGGGGAGGGTGTGAGAGAGAGTGGTGATGGGGATGAGAATGGGAGCTAGATTGCATAGGCATGTAATCCGGGGTGTCACGGGGTGAGGCTGCCACCCCACACAACATGGGCATATAGCCACTGTCTTCCTTGGCCGAGGAGGATGGGTAGGAGGAGAGAGGAGGGGGTCTGCCCTGGCTGTGCTCGGAGCAGGAGCTGTAGTCAGAGCGGAGGGAGGAAGAGGGGGAGGAAGGCTGGTTGCTGCTGCGGCCCAGAGACAGAGCCTCTTCCACAGACACCAACTCGTCCTGTGAGGTGGTGGTCTGGGTCATCTTTTGGTACACCGCCACGCCGCTGCTACCGCCGGCAACACCACCCTGACTCCCGGGCCGCGTGAACGAGTGTGTCCGCCGCCTCAGAGACCGGTCTTCGTCCGTCGACGTGCTCTCGTCCCGGTGGGGGGCCTCAGCGCCCCCAGAACTACTCACGCCGCCCGCTCCAAACACCTCGCGGTGCCAGCCCATGGCCATGTAGTCACTCAGGCAGTTCTCTTCTCTGATTGGTGGGGTGTTGCCCAGCGAATCGGGTGTGTTGCTACGGACTCGGAAGTAGCGAAAGTCTCCGGGGCTTGAGCCGTACTCGTCTGAGGAGTTGAAGCCTCCGTCAGAGGGGGAGCCGCATATGGACGAGCTGGAGGGCCGGGTGAGGGTGTCAGAGACTGAGCCGTGACCGCTGCTGCTGGACACGCTGACGGGGGAGGTGGTGGAGGAGAAGTGGGAGACGGGGAGCGAGGCGGAGCGGGTGTGGCAGTTGGAGCCCGGTAGCGCCCTGACGTAGCGCCCTCCTCCCCCAGTGTTCCCTGCCCCTCCCCCACCCTCCTGGCGCCCTAGGTGTATCCGGGCGGTGTTCAGGTGGATCAGGCTGCCGGTAACAGACCGGAATGGCCGGTTCATCGTCCCTTCACCTTCACTCGACGTCCTGAAGCGGTAGCCACTGGCACCGGAGCTCTTACTCGATGGTGGCGTACCGACCGCCGACTCGGTCCGGGAGCGGCGCTGGAGACCCGTCTGGCTCGGCGGCAGGTTGCCTAAGTGACGGCGAGTGGTGATGAACGGCATGGGGTTGGAGCCCGATGATTGGCTTTTACTCCTGGGGCGGATCTCTGCGAAGGCCTTCAGAGCCTTCATGGTCTCTAAGATGGTCTCGTGCATGTTCTGAGCCACTACAGAGTCATCTACCTGCATCCATATCTCCCCTGGTCCTATGGAGGACGACCGACCCACCTCGATGAAGAAGAAGCTTTCTGAGTGTCCACATCGTCTGATGTTCATTAGCTGGAGGTTAACATACGGTGTCTCAGAGTTTAGTTTGACCAGATGGATCGTTTTAGAAGAGAGACATAAACGATACACACCTGTGAGGTTCTTGGTCTGACCCAGCCCTTTGGGTTTCACGTTCACCTGCCACACCTCTTTGAAAACTGTACCTGGTGTGACTGTACCATAGCCATCATCCAACTCGTCAGAGTCTAGATGCCCCTTTTTCCCCTCACTCATCAGTTCACTCAGGGCTACATACCAGTCCTCTTGCTCCTGCTCGTTTTCAGCCACAATGGCAAAGTACTCATCCTTAGTGTAGAGGGCTATGAGGTGTTTGTTCTTGGAATCTGCTCTTTTGTTGACGGTGAAGCACTGATACAGATAGATCACCCGTTTCGGGGCTGCTGCTGAAGACCGGAGGCTACTGCGGAATTTTTTATCGCTGTCATAGTACTCCAGCCGGCTGAGGCCTAGGTGGCTCGCCACCCTCAGAACGAAAAACCTCTTGTGTCCGTGCTTCTGTTTCCGTAGGTAGCCACACTTCCGAATGTCGTCCATGACGACCCCTGAGGCAGCGACGCTAACGTTAGCATTCGCAGCCAATTGAATCGCAGCCGACGCCGCGTTCACCGATGCAGCGAGTGCGTGGTGGCTAGCAGAGGGGTCCTCATGTACCAGGTTCAAAGACGACAACGAGGCTTTCCTTACCGGGGACCCAGGGATGTTTTCACCAGAGAGAGTATGCTGCTGTTGCTGTGTCGCCGCCTGATAGTGGTGCAACAGCGGGCGTTGTTCTTTGGGCAGCGAGCTCTGGGGATAGTGATGGTGGCTGTGGTGGTTGGAGGGCGGCAATTGCTGATGAAAACGAGCTCCACTGCCACCACAGATATTCAATAACGGGGAAGGGGGTTCCCCATTTGAGGTGTAGCCGTTGGCTGCCGTAGCCGTTGGTGTCGTCCCGATGCCCCTCTGTTGCGTCTCCACCAACAACATAGCGGCTTTGTTTTCTTGGTAATTCATAAAATTGGCCATTTATATAACACAACCAAAGGTCACTTTACCTAAGCAGTGCTGTGGACCTAGACCCCATTCTTGTTTAGGAGACGGGCTCCGGCTGGCGCTGTTGTATTGTGGTGGCGCGATGGTTAGCTACAATCAAAGCAAAAATGTCAGATTGTTAAGTTAAAAACGACCGGTCCAGGCCTCTTCGCGAAAAACAGGTATCCAATATGGGGTTTTATGAAATAAAGCCGCCCCTGTGCAACATGCCCCCGTTTCTGTAATCGTTATTCTCCAAGCTAGCTAGCTAGCAACCTGTCCCCTTCTCCCTCTCTACATATCTCTACAGAGCGGAGCACAAACAACACGTGACTGGTGCGTCAGCCATAAGTAGGCGGAATAATGAGCCAGACGGGGCTTCTCATTGGAAGTTCAGCGAGATTGACAGGAACTGACAGGCAAACGAGACAATTATTTTGTGTCATTCGTGTTTACGTCAATACGGTGGACCAATGAGACATCACACATATTTTCATTAGTTAAAGAGAGGTATTCGAGATGATTGACAGCTGACTGGCCAATGATTATAGGTACAGTGATAGGCGTTCGTTGATGCTATCCCTTTCATTGGACAATATTGTTGATTGACCACTGTTTTGATTTGGCACGAAGGTGTTTTTTTTATTTAACTAGGCAAGTCAGTTAAGAACAAATTCTTATTTACAATGACTGCCTAGGAACACTGGGTTAACTGCCTTGATCAGGGGCAGAACGAGAGACTTTTACCTTGTCAGCGTTGGGATTCGAGCCACCAACCTTTTAGTTACTGGCTCAACGCTCTAACCACTAGGCTACTTGCCACCCCAAAATCTTTGCAAGGCCTTGGGGAAAAAGTGCCTCAAAACAACCCCTTGCCTCTTTCCCATTTGGTGTACTTTACAGATTCCAAAGAAGTGGGCTCCAGTAAAACCATTGGAATGGTTGGAGATATTACCAAACTGATAGCACTTATCCGATTATTTCAGATCTGCAAAATTGGAAGGGCCAGGTGTCACAGTCAGGGGCCACAGTAATTATTTATGGTGTTGTTTGTAGAATCTGTTGACAATTTGTGTTTTCTTTTTGCAATCATCTTGTTAGTTAGCTTGCTGTAGAATGATTAGTGGTGTGAATCATGACTCAGCATGCCTATGTTTTGTTGTTGCCGCTTGGCGCTTGTGCAAAAATGTACCTGTGACCTGCTGTCTGGTCAAGCTCCAGAGAGACAGAGATGGGTGTAAAGTATAATAATGAGTTTTTCATTCTTTCCAAACATTATTTTAATCACTATAGTATCATGATCTTTTCACATTCATTATTTGACATGGGACATCCCTGGATTGGACTAGTCCCCCCCGATCTTTATTTATTTATTTATTTTATTTAACCTTTATTTAACTAGGCAAGTCAGTTAAAAACAAATTCTTATTTACAATGACGGCCTACCCAACGTGGATTTATCAAGCTATACTGGCCATTGAAGGAGTGGAAACTCCTTTGCTGGCATATCTGTAAGAAATTATACCACAACTTTTAATAGTCATTGTTATGTGTTTGTCAGTACTTTTGTACTGGCATTACAACAGACAGTTTGAGCGTCCTCTACTGTTTTCCTTAGTACATTACAGAAGGTTTGCCCATTGTGCTGTAAATGGTATGCCGTCTGATAATAATGGGACCACCATAATATGTTGTAATATTCCTGATTAAGCAATGTGCCAGAGAAAAATGCAGTTGGGTGTGCTGTAGTTACATCTATAGTGATGTATTGTAGTTATTTGGTTATTTAATGTAAAAATGCATGGACATAGAACTAAAATGGAATAGTGAATAGTACTTACCTACTTTGCATGCGTACACATATAATGCTATAGGCTATCGCCTTTCCTCCCCCCTCACCAATCCCCCTTCAATTCCCTCCATCCTTTCCCTCTACCCCTCCCCCTCAACCACCATTCAACTCCAGATTACATAATTCATCCCAAAATGACTGTTCTCTAGTCTCCTTCCTATTCTGCATGCCATACAGTGCATTCGGATAGTATTCAGACCATTTGACTTTTTTCACATTCACAGCCTTATTCTAAAATGTATTATATTAGGTTTTTAATTCACACACAATACCCCATAATGACAAGGCAAAAACAGCTTATTTAAAAATGTTTTGCAAATGTATTATAAATAAAATGTGAAAAAAACGTATTTACATAAGTATTCAGACACGTTTGCTATGAGACTCGAAATTTAGCTCAGGTGCATCTTGTATGCATTCATCATCCTTGAGACGTTTCTACAACTTGATTGGAGTCAACCTGTGGTCAATTAAATTGATTGAACATGATTCGGAAAGGCACACACCTGTCTATATTAAAGTCCCACAGTTGGCAGTGCATGTCAGAGCAAAAACCAAGCCATGAGGTCGAAGGAATTGTCCGTAGAGCTTCGAGACAAGATTGTGTCTAGGCAGAGATCTGGGTAACAGATGTCTGCAGCATTGTAGGACCCAAAGAACACAGTGGCCTCCATTAGTCTTAAATGAAAGAAGTTTGGAACCACCAAGAGCCTTCCTTGAGCTGGCCGCCCGGCCAAACTGAGCAATCGGGGGAGAAGGGCCTTGGTCAGGGAGGTGACCAAGAACCCGATGGTCACTCTGACAGAGCTCCAGAGTTCCTCTGTGGAGATGGAAGAATATTCCAGAAGGACAACCATATTTGCAGCACTCCACCAATCAGGTCTTTATGGTAGAATTGCCAGACGGAAGCCACTCCTCAGTAAAAGGTGCATGACAGCCCGCTTGGAGTTTGCCGAAAGGCACCTAAAGGACTCTCAGACCATGAGAAACAAGATTCTCTGGTCTAATGAAACCATGATTGAACTCTTTGGCCTGAATGCCAAGCATCACGTCTGAAGGAAACCTGGCACCATCCCTACGGTGAAGCAAGGTGGTGGCAGCATCATGCTGTGGGGATGTATGTCAGAGGCAGGGACTGGGAGACTAGTCAGGATCGAGGGAAAGATGAGTGGAGCAAAGTACAGGGAGATCCTTGATGAAAACCTGCTCCAGAGTGCTCAGGACCTCAGACTGGGGCAAAGGTTCACCTTCCAATAGAACTTACAACCCTCGGCACACAGCCAAGACAACGCAGGAGTAGCCTCAGGACAAGTCTCTGAATGTCCTTGAGTGGCCCAGCCAGAGCCCGATTGAACATCTCTGGAGAGACCTGAAAATAGCTGTGCAGCGACGCTCCCCATCCAACCTGACAGAGTTTGAGAGGATCTGCAGAGAAGAATGGGAAGAACTTCCCAAATACAGGTGTGCCAAGCTTGTAGAGTCATACCCACGAAGACTCAAGGCTGTAAAATGCAGCCAAAGGTGCTTCAACAAAGTACTGAATAAAGTGTCTGAATACTTATGTAAATGTAATATCTCCATTTTTTATTTTTAATAAATCTGCAAATATTTAGAAAAAGCTGTTTTTGCTTTGTCATTATGGGGTATTGTGTGTAGTTTGATGAGGGGGAAAAAACTATTGAATCCATTTTATAATAAGGCTGTAACGTAACAAAATGCAGAAAAAGTCAAAGAGACTGAATACTTTTCAAATGCACTGTATATCCATATACAGACATACTGTGCAATACATGCATTACTGTGTTTAACCAGTATGTCTTACAGAACCTTATCATTAATAATAATCATTTCTGGAGAGCTATATGCAGGCTTTTGTTCTAGCCCGACACTAATACACTCAATATGACTAACTAGGGTCCAGACTGAAGTGATCTGATGATTAAAGTCCACAATAAATATTTTTAAACCGATCTGGTTAGTGCTGGACAAGACCCTGCAAACCATAGTATTTATGCTCATCCTGATGTACTGTAAATGGTGTTTTAGTCTGTTGATACATATTCCCAACACAGCAGACCAGTGAAGTGTTGTAATATAATCTGTCTGTAGTGCTGGACTGGGAAAAATCTCTGCAAACTCAGACAGTAGCCCCCATGTACAGTAAATGGTGCTTTAGACGGATACTTATCCCCAGCAGACTAGCAGTGTTATCATATACTCTGTGTAGTGCTGTTGAAAAAAAATCTGCTAACCCAGATTATACTGTAGGCGAAATTATACTTTCGTCTGATACATATTCCCAGGCAGCAGTGTGTTCTAATATAACCTTAATCTGTCTGTGGCTCTATCTATGATTAGGTTTATAAATGGTGCAGAGGGACTATAATCTGGGTTTGCTTGCTGTTTTTTGTTCCTGTCCAGTAGTAGAATCTGATAACACTGAAATGTTAATGTAGTCTGATACATATTCCCAGGCAGCATATAATCTGTGTGTGGCTCTATCTATGAGCAGGTTTATAACTGGGCCTGTAGTGTGATTATAATATGGTAAAGGATGACCCAGCCCTCCTACACATTATGTCCTTCTAGGAGCAGGCAGACTGCCCCGCCCGCAGGTAGTAGAACAGTAGATAATTCATAGATTTATACTGAATAAAAATATAAACACAACATGTAACAATTTCAAAGATTTTACTGAGTTAGAGTCAATTGAAATAAATTCATTAGGACCTAATCTATGGATTTCACATGACTGGGCATACAGATAATAATCTGTTGGTCACAGATACCTTTAAAAATATGGGCCTCACAATGGACCTCAGGATCCCGTCACGGTATCTGTGTGCATTCAAATTGCCATCAATAAAATGCAATTGTGTTCATTGTACATGTGGTCTACGGGTGGATGTACTGCAAATGTTTTTTTAACTACGTTGGAAGAAGATTATGGTAGAAAAATTAACATTAAATTCTCTGGCAACAGCTCTGGTGGACATTCTTGCAGTCACCATGCCAATTGCACGCTCCCTCAAAACTTCAGACATCTGTGGCATTGTGTTGTGTGACAAAACCGCACATTTTAGAGTGAGCTTTTATTGTCAACAGCACAAGGTGCACCTGTGTAATGTTCATGATGTTTAATCAGCTTGTTGATATGCCACACCTGTCAGGTCCGTGGACTATTTTGGCAAATGAGAAATGCTCGCTAACAGAGAAATACTATTTTTATGCATATGGAACATTTCTGGGATCTTTCATTTCTGCTCATGGGCCCAACACTTTGCATGTTGCGTTTATATTTTTGTTCAGTGTAGATAGATTGCATTGTATCTGTCCCATTATGGCACATGTAAGAGCATGGGCAGCGCCGTTGAGGCCATCTTCATTTTGAAATATTACATTTTCTTCTTCTACTACTTCTATGAGTTGGCAAACAAACTGAAAGGGTGCATACTGCCATCTAGAGTGTGTTGTTTGAACAGGTATAAAGCCAAGGTTGGCGATTTACTGCCACCTAGTTTTGGAATGTTTGCTCACGAGTATAATTCATTGGCTGATCCCTAATGATGATCAAGATGGACTCATGTGATCCTTCCTTAACCCATGGGAAGTCCCACCCAGTTGACTAGTTCAAAATGGTGAAAGTCCTCAATGGCACTGTCCATGCTAAAACAGGCTTTTGGGCACTTGAGTCCTATATCTATCTCTATGAGATAATCCCAGTCCCAGTTGCATTCTGAGTTACCATCTGCTGCTTTTGCTCCCTCTGCCACCAGGGGGAGTGCTGTAGTTTGATTAAACCCTGAGACATGTACTGGTACATAGGGACAGACAGTAAGCCTACAGGTACAGGGGTTGCCTGTAACCAATGATACATATATTTTTCATAACCCTTTCATTGAGATTTAGGTTTTTATTTGCCCCATCTTTTATCTAATTTGAGATCCATTCAGAACCCCGCAGATATATATTTGTGATCGAGGAAAAATGGTTTATTATAACAGTCAGATATCATTCGATCATGGGAGTAGGTAGAATGTGCACAAGTACAGATACAAGTTTTCATAATTGATGTAAGCAATTAGGTTTACCTTGCTCCTCTGTGTATCTAATTTGAATGCCATTCAGAATACCAAAGCTACAGTATTTGCGATATTGGGAAATATGTTTACTGAAAGACGGCACACTGTTACAATCATTTAACTATATGGCCATACTGTAGGCATATGTACTGTTTGTCTGAGTCACCACATATGGGTCATGAAAGTGCATTATTGTGAGTAAATTGACCAGTAGTGACTAGTCTATTATGAAGCCATGGAAATAGTATCTAATGCAAGCAATGCTAACAAGTTACAGTACACAATTATAGATGAATACAATCAATACTGGTACACAAAACAAAAAACTATAATTCTGATAAAAATGAGTAGAGGGAATGTTTGTGCTTCAGAGTGTATGATTGTGCATCAGATAACTCTTACAAGCTTTGATGGATTGTCTCTCACATTAAAAGAAAGTGTCTATGATGAATGCAATAATTGTTAGCCGCTCTGGATAAGACATTCTGCTAAATTACGTAAATGTGTCTCTGTGAGCACAATGTTCATAGCAGCAACCTCTTGGCCCCATAAAAAAATGTTTAATTTAAAAACACTTTTGTGAATCATTCAACCGATGTACTGTACATGTTACAGTAACTTTTCTCTTATTTGGGGACTTGGTCTTTACACCTGTAGCTACCCACCAATGGAACCTCTGAGCCACTGTGGAGATCTTCTTCACGGCCTTCGGGAGGAGCCGCTTGAAGATCTTGTTGATCTCCTGGGCAGACCTGAAAGACAAGAGAAGAGTTTTACATAAATGTTCCCAACGCAAGAACAGAGTCTAGTAAGAGTGATTTTAGCTTTGCTGCTCCATCATCTTGTAACGTTTTGTAGAAGGACCTGAAATAATAAATAATGCTATGCAACTGAATGTCTAGAATTAGAACAAGATTCAACATTCTACAACTTCTAAATAACTCTAGAAATACATGGCTCTACTAGGGGCTATTCAAATCTAAGCCTGGAGGTCTGACTGGCAGCAACACTGCTGCTGGTTTTCATTCAGGGATGGAACTTAACCTCTCTTGGGTAGGGGGCAGTATTATTTTCACGTCCGGATGAAAAGCGTGCCCAAAGTAAACTGCCTATTACTCAGGCCCAGAAGCTAGGATATGTAGATTGGTAGATTTGGATAGAAAACACTCTAACGTTTCTAAAAACTGTTAAAATGATGTCTGAGTATAACAGAACTGATATGGCAGGTGAAACCCAGAGGACAAACCATCCAAAATAATAATAATTTTCAGCCTCCCACTGTTTCCGATGGCTTTCATGTTTATTATGAGGCGAAGTCCTGCCAGATTGCAGTTCCTAGGGCTTCCACTAGATGTCAACAGTCTTTAGAAAGAGTATCAGGCTGGTTTTTGGAAAAATGAGCTAGAAGTTGTAGTTTTTCTCAGTGGCTCCCATTTTGGCTGTGGTGTTTCCATGCATGTGGGTGAAAGCGCGTTCTTTGTTATTTATCTCCGGTAATGAACATACTATTCTCCGTCTTAAATTGTGTAGTTTATTAACGTATTAGGGTACCTGAGGTTTGATTATAAACATTGTTTGACTTGTTTGGATAAGTTTATTGGTAGCATTTGGGATTCATTTTGTATGCATTTTGAAGGAGGGAAACCGGTGGATTATTGAATGAAGCGCGCCACCAAACCTTAGTTTTTATGGATATAAAGGACTTTATCTAACAAAAGGACCATTTGTGATGTAACTGGGACCTTTTAGAGTGCCAACAGAAGAAGATCTTCAAAGGTAAGGCATTTATTATATTGCTATTTCTGACTTTCGTGTCGCACCTGCCTGGTTGAAAAACAAAACACCGATATTTTGGGTCCATGTCCAGGAAACTCCCCAGACCTTAATCCCATTGAGAACTTGTGGTCAATCCTCAAGAGGCGGGTGGACAAACAAAAACCCACAAATTCTGACAAACTCCAAACATTGATTATGCAAGAATGGGCTGCCATCAGTCAGGATGTGGCCCAGAAGTTAATTGACATCATGCCAGGGCGGATTGCAGAGGTCTTGAAAAAGAAGGTTCAACACTGCAAATATTGACTCTTGCATCAACTTCATGTAATTGTCAATAAAAGCCTTTGACACTTATGAAATGCTTGTAATTATGCTTCAGTATTCCATAGTAACATCTGACAAAAATATCTAAAGGCACTGAGGCAGCAGACTTTGTGAAAAAATGTTTTTTGTCAATCTCAAAACTTTTGGCCACGACTGTACAGTACAAACAACATATGTAGGATTCCACACATACAGTAGGGAGCATTATTGGCAGCTGATAAAAAATGCTATAAGAACCTATAGTACGTGCTTCATATTAGGGCCTGGACGATACCAGTATCGCAATATTTTTTCCATGGCAAAAATGAACACGAAGCAGATCTAACTATTTTGTCCTTTAAAAACCTGTTCTATGTCAAATATTGTTTGCTATAGCTTGGAAAATAAATCAAATGTGACTCGGGATGACAACATCCCGAGGAGATCTTTTGGTAGGTCATCATTTTGTTCTTAACTGACTTGCCTAGTTAAATAAAAGGTTACACACACACACACCACACTGACCAAAAAGTTATTTTGTTGGCATTTACGTACGTCCCCATTACCAGTGAAACATAATAAAATCCTCTCTTTCACTTATTGCTGTGCTGTTTCGTTGTTCATTTGTTTAGTTGTTTCATTCTGAACCAGGATTTTTATGGAATACCGTTTGGGTCTTTGCGTGTCAAATAACACTATTTGACGTTTCAAATAAGTTTGTTGACCAATCAGGGCCTGAATATGACAGCACGTCACATAATAATTTAACGCGTTCATACTTTTTTTTAACACATTGATTACACTATCACTCGTGTTTCATATGTCACTACGATTCATCGATACGTATGCTATGATGCTGGTAACGTTGTCTCGCGCACCTACAGTGCTGGTCATAACAAAAGCTAGCTAGCTCATGGATGCAAACAATGCTCTTCCCCAAAAACATAGTGTAACGACCCTGGGTTTATAAGCGCGGAAATCGACTCTGCCGCTTGAGCATGCTTTTGCGGCACAGTCGATAGCGCGCCGGACCTCGGGCTAGGAGGTCGAGGGTTCGAGACCTGCTCCCTGCCTGTTTCATTACATTGGTGTCGGAAGTGATCGGACCTCGCATCCACGACAGTGCGTGTGCTTGGCCGGTGAGCGCGTTCCTGTAAGACGTAAAGTCGCAAGCTAGCGCGAGGACGCGCTCTTTGAAAGGAGGGAGTAGTGTAACGACCCTGGGTTTATAAGCGCGGAAATCGACTCTGCCGCTTGAGCATGCTTTTGCGGCACAGTCGATAGCGCGCCGGACCTCGGGCTAGGAGGTCGAGGGTTCGAGACCTGCTCCCTGCCTGTTTCATTACAATAGCAAAACGACATTCTGTTTCAGTAGCTATAGTTAGCTAGCTAAAAATATAGCTAGGTGTCATCATCTAAAATAACCCTAATTTATAAGACAGTTCTTATTTGATTAATGGTGGTCGGACCCATCTATGTGAAGCTAGCCACAATACTGGACTTTACGGTTAGCCTTCAAAATAAAAGTATGGCATGATTCTACTATTTGTATTCATTTGCATCACTCAATGACACACTTTTATTTTGAAGGCAAACAGCAAATTCCACTATTGGGCCTAATCCTTATTGTGGCTAGCTTCACAACACAGCCCGGTCTGATCGAACCTCACTAGTCAGATGAAGCTAGCTGGCTGCTTATAACGTTAGCTTTGAGCAACAGGGTTAAGTAGCTGGCTAGCTATTTATTTTCATGAACTGAAGTTCAATTTCAATAGGCGAACAATAAGTGGCTACCTAGCTAATACTTACTCACAAGGATTTCTATATCATTGCTAAGAATAATGAAAATGACTGCAGTTTCTACTGGTCATTGTTTTCAGGCTGGTTGTATTGGCGTTAGCTTGGTACCAAGCTAAAGCTAGCTACCCCAGAAGTTCCGGTTGGGCAAATTATGCTTTATCACCAACGCGGTATTGTAAACACATCGTTCGTGTCCAGGGTTTGCTTGTTTGCATACTTTTTTGTACAGCTTTGACAGTGCTACTGTATCTTTTTTGACGCACAAAGACCCAAATGGCGTTCCACAGTATGTATGTCATGAAGCTAATAGCAGTGACGCATTTACAGTGTAATTCCGGTAGGGCAACATCTGAAAAATAGTGCACGTGGTAGTGTGTACGAGTGCTCGACCAGTCGACAAAGCCAACATCACCCACGACAGAGAACGGTTGATTGTCAAGGGCAATGAATTCCATTATCTTGGCTTTAATAGATTTCGCCTTTGAGTTGTCTCACTGAAATCCACACAGCAGACATTGTGTGGGCTAGGTTATGAATGCTGTGTTGCACGTGTAGCGCAACATTTTATGTGGCATCATTAGGTCATGTACCTACGTTATATAGGTATGCACGGTAGCTTTGACATCGTTTTTTAACATCGGCGTTAAACTAGACATCAGCCAATACCGATGTTGCCATTTTTAGCTAATATCGTCCGATTCCGATATGTTCACCAATATATTGTGCATCCCTAGTGACTACCTCAAGCTCTAAACCCTCAGAGGTAGTAATCGCACCTGTGGGGAGAGGGGCATTCTTCTTAACAAACCACACGACCTTTGTTTTGGAGGTGTTCAGAACAAGGTTAAAGTAGAGAAACCTTGTTGGACACTAAGAAGGCTTTGTTGTAGAGCATTTAACACAAAATCAGGGGAGGGGCCAGCTGAGTATAAGACTATCATCTGCATATGAATGGATGAGAGAGCTTCCTACTGCCTGAGCTTTGTTGTTGATGTAAATTGAGAGGAGCGTGGGGCCTAGGATTGAGCCTTGGGGTACTCCCTTGGCGACAGGCAGTGGCTGAGACAGCAGTTTCTGACTTTATACACGGCACTCTGAGGTAGTTAGCAAACCAGCCCAAAGACCCCTCAGGAGACACCAATTCTCCTTAGCCGGCCCACAAGAATGGAATGTCTACCATATCAAAAGCTTTGGCCAAGTCAATAAAAATAGCAGCACAACATTGCTTAGAATCAACGGCAATGGTGACATCATTGAGGACATTCAAGGTCGCAGTGACACATCCATAACCTGAGCGGAAACCTGACTGCATACCAGAGAGAATACCTTAGACACCAAGAAAGTCAGTCAGTTGATTATTTTACAAGTTTTTCACACTTTTGATAAACAGGGCAAAATAGAACTGGGCCTATAACTGTTAGGATCAGCTTGATCTCCCCCTTTAAATAAAGGACGAACCAGGTCTGCCTTCCAAGCAATGGGAACCTCCCCAGAAAGGAGAGAGAGGTTAAAAAGGTTGGAGATGGGCTTGGCGATTGATAGGGGCAGCAACCTTAAAGGGTCTAAACCATCTGACTCGTGTTTTTTGGGGGGTAAAGTTTAAGGAGCTTCTTCAGCACCTTGGACTCAGTGACTGCCTGAAACTTTGTAGCGGGGCAGGGGGAAAAAGAGGGAGAAGCATCGGGGATAGTAGCATTAGAAGGGGTGGGAGATGAGGAAATGTTGGATGGGCAAGGAGGCATAGCTGAGTCAAATAGGAATCCTGATTTAATGAAGCGGTGATTGAAGAGCTCAGCCATGTGCTTCTTGTCAGTAACAAACAAATCATCAACATTAAGGGACATGAGCAGCTGTGAGGAGGGTTTATTCTCCAGGTCTTTAACTGTTTTCTAGAACTTCTTGGGGATAGATCCACAGAGAGAGAATTGCTCCTTAAAGTAACTAACTTTGGCCTTCCGGATAGCCTGAGTGCACTTATTTCTCATTTGCCTGAACGATAGACAGTAAGCCGGAGCATGCGCGCGCCGAGCCTGAGCATGTGCACGCCGAGCCTGAGCATGCGCACGCCGAGCCTGAGCATGCGCACGCCGAGCCTGAGCATGCGCACGCCGAGCCTGAGCATGCGCGAGCCGAGCCTGAGCATGCGCACGCCGAGCCTTTGACCAAATGCAATTCTTGAGGTGGAGTAACTCTGCAAGATCACAGTCGAACCAGGGGCTGAACCTGTTATTAATTCTCTTTTTTTTAATGAGGGGGGTGTACCACTGAAAATATCAAAAAGAATGTCCAAGCGTCTTCAACAAAGGGGATCAAGCTGATTCTATACCATTTTACAGAGGCCAGTTCATGAAGGAAGGCGTGCTCATACTTTTTTTTTTTAGCAAGCGTCTATGACAAATCAGGACAGGTCGTTTCACTAAGCAGCCATTACAAACACAGGCTGTACAACAGTGATCACTAAAGTCATTACAGAAAACACTAGAATGATACCTTATCAGGATTATTTGCGAGGATAACATCAGGAAGAGTATCCTTTTCTGGGTGTTTGGAGTCATACCTTGTGGGATTGGTAATAATCTGAGAAAGATTTATGGAGTCCCATTGCTTTAGGACTTGGTAAGGGGGTTTAAGCATGTCCCAGTTTAGGTCACCTAGCAGAACAAATTCAGACTTAGTGTAAGGGGCCAGGAGAGAGCTTAGGGAAGGTAGGGTACAGGCCGGTGCTGGTGGAGGACGATAGCACCCAGCAACAGTCAACAAAGAGCTATTTGAAAGTTTAATACTTAAAACCAGCAAATCAAATTGTTTGGGGACAGACTTGGTGGAGACAACAGAGCACTGAAAGTGATCCTTGGTAAAGATTGCCAATCCCCCACCTTTGGAAGATCTGTCTTGACGAAAAAGGTTATAATCAGAAAGGTTAACATCAGTATGTGTCTGGGCAGCTTGTAAGTTTTATTTTCTTCTGGTTTGCTCCATCAAATTTGCAATAGTGCTTCCATACCTTTCATACTAACTTAGAATCAAATCTACACATACAGTATCATAACACTAAGTTTACAAGTGAAACTTAGGCTGAGATTCAATCAAAGGCGCATTGTCAACAACGTACCTTTGACCGAATTACGGCCTCAAACGTGTAAAGTAGAAGAACCGAGTCATCAATGACCAACAAATTAATATAAATGGCAGTGGTGTGACGCCAAACAAAACATTTCAAAAGGATCACAACTAGCTCCAAGTCCTAAACTACAGTAAGTAAAAACATAGCCAAAGAAGTAATGTTATAAATTTTTCATGCTTAACATTACCTTATGTAAATGCAGTTATTTTTCTTTGCAAGCTGTTGCAATTGAGCAGCTTTTTTCATCTTCTATCTCGCCATCTCCTCCATCTGCAGGCCGCGAGCCATTTGCCTGTGGAAAACGAACCGGACACAGAGGCAGGATCAACAAGGAAAGACACACAGACATTAGAGGAGAGACAGGAGAGGGAAGGGAGGAGGGCGTTCCTTACCCTTTCTTGAATTCGGGAGGGACGGGGAGAGGTTTCTCAAAGTTGCCCTTCCCTATAAGCAAGTAGGTCTCCTCTGTTCCTCCTTTTCCCTGTGAAGAAGAGAGGGGGAGAGGACAGAGGGCAGGGAAAGACGAGAGAGAAAGAGTTTAGTAGGGAGATCTAGGTGAGTTCTAGAGAGTTCTAGACAGTTCTATGAAGTTTTAGGGTGTTGTAGGGAGTTTGAAGTATTCTTGAACTTACTGTATGTAACATGATGGTGGTAACAAGTAGTCGGTCCTACCTGTGACTTTTACCTTGAGGCCTGTCCTGCCTCAGTTGCACCTTGAACCTGCCTTGAGATCCAGGAGGATTTTAACTGTGCTGTTATGGATGTGGATTCTGGACGCTGCAAATACAGGCGGCATGACACTCAAAACTCTAATTTATACACACTTTATAAAGAAGCTTCCTGGCTCAGTCAATCATGTACCCACGACAAGTCCCTCACTTTTAAGCAACAGTGCATAGACTACGTCACATATCTATTATACATGCATATGTAATTTACGCATCCCAGTAGACTCGATACGAGAGACGGTTACCGAATAAACGGTATCTGGGCATAGTCAGTTCTACTATCCCTGCTACAAACGGACCTATTGCATAGACACAGATAGGTGAGGTAAGGTATGTGCCCCCACTCTCTCACCTGAATGTAGTCCTATGCTTATGCGTACAGGGACATCAAGCATGTGTCTCATCTTGAAGGTGCCCACAGCATTGAGGTTTTTCTTGATTTTTACTATGTTCTACATTATAGAATAATAGTGAAGACATGAAAACTATGAAATAACACACAAAATAATAAATCTAATTTATTATGAAATAATAAATCAAATCTAAATATATTTTAGAAAGTAGCCACCCTTTGCCTTGATGACAGCTTTGCACACTCTTGGCATTCTCTAAACCAGCTTCACCTGGAATGCTTTTCCAACAGTCTTAAAACACGTTCCCACATACACTGAGCACTAGTTGGCTGCTTTTCCTTCACTCTGTGGTCCCACTCTTCCCAAACCATCTCAATTAGGTTGAGGTCAGGTGATTGTGGAGGCCAGGTTATCTGATGCAGCCGTCCATCACTCCTTCTTGGTCAAATAGCCCTTACAAAGCATGGAAGTGTGTTTTGGGTCATTGTCCTGTTGAAAAACACATGATAGTCCCACTAAGCGCAAACTAGATGAGATGGTGTATCGCTGAAGAATGCTGTGGTAGCCATGCTGGTTAAGTGTGCCTTGAATTCTAAATAAAATCCCAGACAGTGTCACCAACAAAGTACCCCCACACCACCACATCTCCTCCTCCATGCTTCACGGTGGGAAGCACACATGCGGAGATCCTCCGTTCACCTACTTCGCGTCACAAAGACACAAATTTGGACTCAAAAGGACAGATATCCACCGGTCTAATGTCCATTGCTTGTGTTTCTTGGCCCAAGCAAGTCTCTTATTACTATTATTGGTGTCTTTAGTAGTGATTTCATTGCAGAAATTCGAACATGAAGGGCTGATTAATGCAGTCTCCTCTGAACAGTTGATGTTGAGATGTGTCTGTTAATTGAACTCTGTGAAGCATTTATTTGGGCTGCAATTTCTGAGGTGCAGTTAACTCCAATGAAATCCCCTGCAGCAGAGGTAACTCTGTCTTCCTTTCCTATGGCGGTCCTCATGAGAGCCAGTTTCATCATGACGCTTCATGGTTTTTGCGACTGCACTTGAAGAAATGTTCAATATTCGTAATATTCTCCAAATTGACTGACCTTCATGTTTTAAAGTATTGATGGACTGTCATTTCTCTTTGCTTATTTGAGCTGTCATCAAAGCAAAGGGTGGCTATTTGAAGAATCTCAAATAGAAAATATATTTTGACCCTTGAATGAGTAGGTGTGTCCAAACTTTTGACTTGTGGGTGTACGTGTATATACACTGCTCAAAAAAATAAAGGGAACACTTAAACAACACAATGTAACTCCAAGTCAATCACACTTCTGTGAAATAAAACTGTCCACTTAGGAAGCAACACTGATTGACAATAACTTTCACATGCTGTTGTGCAAATGGAATAGACAAAAGGTGTAAATTAAAGGCAATTAGCAAGACACCCTCAATAAAGGAGTGATTCTGCAGGTGGTGACCACAGACCACATCTCAGTTCCTATGCTTCCTGGCTGATGTTTTGGTCACTTTTGAATGCTGGCTGTGCTCTCACTCTAGTGGTAGCATGAGACGGAGTCTACAACCCACACAGGGGGACAGGCCAGTACATCAGGAGACGTGGAGGAGGCCGTAGGAGGGCAACAACCCAGCAACAGGACCGCTACCTCCGCCTTTGAGCAGGAGGAGCACTGCCAGAGCCCTGCAAAATGACCTCCAGCAGGCCACAAATGTGCATGTGTCAGCATATGGTCTCACAAGGGCTCTGAGGATCTCATCTCGGTACCTAATGGCAGTCAGGCTACCTCTGGCGAGCACATGGAGGGCTGTGCGGCCCCACAAAGAAATGCCACCCCACACCATGACTGACCCACTGCCAAACCGGTCATGCTGGAGGATGTTGCAGGCAGCAGAACGTTCTCCACGGCGTCTCCAGACTCTGTCACGTCTGTCACATGTGCTCATGTGCTCAGTGTGAACCTGCTTTCATCTGTGAAGGGCACAGGGCGCCAGTGGCGAATTTGCCAATCTTGGTGTTCTCTGGCAAATGCCAAACGTCCTGCACGGTGTTGGGCTGTAAGCACAGCCCCCAACTGTGGACGTCGGGCCCTCATACCACCCTCATGGAGTCTGTTTCTGACCGTTTGAGCAGACACATGCACATTTGTGGCCTGCTGGAGGTCATTTTGCAAGGCTCTGGCAGTGCTCCTCCTGCTCAAAGGCGGAGGTAGCGGTCCTGCTGCTGGGTTGTTGCCCTCCTACGGCCTCCTCCACGTCTCCTGATGTACTGGCCTGTCTCCTGGTAGCGCATCCATGCTCTGGACACTACGCTGACAGACACAGCAAACCTTCTTGCCACAGCTCGCATTGATGTGCCATCCTGGATGAGCTGCACTACCTGAGCCACTTGTGTGGGTTGTAGACTCTGTCTCATGCTACCACTAGAGTGAGAGCACAGCCAGCATTCAAAAGTGACCAAAACATCAGCCAGGAAGCATAGGAACTGAGAAGTGGTCTGTGGTCACCACCTGCAGAATCACTCCTTTATTGAGGGTGTCTTGCTAATTGCCTTTAATTTCCACCTTTTATCTATTCCATTTGCACAACAGCATGTTAAATTTATTGTCAATCAGTGTTGCTTCCTAAGTGGACAGTTTTATTTCACAGAAGTGTGATTGACTTGGAGTTACATTGTGTTGTTTAAGTGTTCCCTTTATTTTTTTGAGCAGTGTATATCAGTGGATGCTGGTGACTTGAAAAATTGATAATGGGAGACCCACGGTATAAGTGCTGAACGCACAGAGATGTCAGTGTGTTTCAAAAATTGTCAAAAGAGTAACTATTTTAACCTAAAGCATTTAATAAAAGACATTTATAGTTCAATATTATGGGGAATGGGAATAAGAGGGTTCCTTACAGTGTTTATCACAGCAGTGATTGAATGAGTGTGTGAGGCATGAGTTGAGGTGTTCAGAGGCTTGACTTCAGTGCAGGACAGAATGTCTGGGAAGACAAAAAAACAATAACACAACACAGTTAGACCATGCACGTAGCAAAATCATTGATGTGTAATAATGTGATTGTGTATGTGATTGACTCTACATAGAGTAATGAGAGAAAATGATAGGGGTACACAGGGCTTGGAGAGGAAACATTCAATGTTTGAGTTCATTGAGTTTATTTTATTTTTTACAGGGACAGTGCACATTAATCAACGTTTCAGTAAAAGTGCCGGTTTTAGCCAGCCGGCTAATTTTCAACCGCAGTCCCTGGGCAGGTTATTAAAAACAATTACAATATAGACAATCATTGAGCTGTGAGCACACGCAGAGCAACATAGGACAAGCAAGACATAGCATACAGACAGAGCAACATAGGACAAGCAAGACGTAGCATACAGACAGAGCAACATAGAACAAAAAGCAGCAAGACAAAATTCATAAAAGCAACAAAGTGTTTCCACACCTCACAAGCTACAGACAACAGACACCATGAAAAGCGGCAACACACAGCTAGGGATTATATTCACAAATCTGATTGACCTTTAGCCATGTCTTCATGCATTTTGTGAAAGTGTGATATGTGGTGCAGTTATGTGTGTCTGATGGCAGTGTATTCCAGACATGGGAAGCTCTCACAGAGAAAGCGGATTTACTAAAGGTGCTTTTCCTTAAGGGATCTATACAGTCACCTCTCATGGCAGACCTTGTGGATCTGCTGCCATATGTTTGTGTTTTCTGTTTAACAAAAATACTAAGTGGAGGGGGAGCCAAGCCATTTAGGATCTTGAATACAAGTCATGCGTCGATGTATTGCACAAGATTTGCCTAACTCAGGAGCTCATGCTTTCTGAGGATGTAATAGTGATGATGGCTATTGGGCTTCCTATCAAGCAATTTGAGAGCCTGTTTGTAGACAGACTGAATAGGTTTTAATGTTGTACAGCAAGCTTGGGCCCAACTAGTCAAGCAGTATGTTAAGTGGGGGAGTATCATAGATTTGAAGTACAGTTTTGCTACCTCTGTAGTCAAACAATTTCGGAAATTAGCGGAAATTTCGGAAATTAGCTAGGTTGAATTTAAAAGTGGATGAGCGTGCACATGAGACATGGCTTCAGTTCATGTCAGGACAGAGTTGACAATGGTAGCAGAATGGACTGGTCATCACCTCTTAAAATCAGGGAACACGAGGGGACTTTGCTGGAAATACAAATAGCAGATACATTCCATTACAGCTGCGCCATCGTAGGTTTGAAGAAGCTTCTCCGTGAAGTTAAACACAGAGTTGGCATCTCGCCCACGTGACACATCCAAGTAGCCCAAGAAACATTCCGGAATAAAGCCCTGATCATCCACATACCTGACCATAACAGACAACTGTAAGCAGACTGCTGGCACCAGGATCTGTTAACCTAACCAGGAAAACTCTGGATCCTATAAGGTATGACAGTGATTAATCAGTTGTAAAACGTTTTTATAAGGTGTCACGCCCTGACCTTAGTTTTCTATGTTTTCTGTATTATTTTGGTCAAGTCAGGGTGTGACGAGGGTGGGTATGTGTGTTTTTGTCTTGTCTAGGGTTTTTGTTTATCTATGGGGATTTTGTATGTAGGTCATGTAGGTCTATGGTGGACTGAATTGGTTCCCAATCAGAGGCAGCTGTTTATCGTTGTCTCTGATTGGGAATCCTATTTAGGTTGCCATTTTCCATTTTGGGTTTGTGGGTAGTTGTCTATGTTTAGTTGCATGTCAGAACTAGTTGTTTATAGCGGCACAGCCATTTTGTTAGTTTGTTTAAGTGTTCTGCGTTTATTAAAAGAAGAATGTATTCACATCACGCTGCACCTTGGTCTCTTCACTATGACGAACGTGACATAAGGGTTATGATGGGACCAGTTTCTCCCAATCAAGTCCAATGTTTTTAAAAACGGAAGAAAAAAAACTCCTGGCCCTGGGCGGATGAAAACCCTGTCAAACTGCGTCAAACTTACACTTGTTCATTTGAATTATATTTATACTAGGTTAGGAAGGGGATTTCCTCTATCCAGACAACAACAGATAGACAATAGAACTCACAGGGCTGAGCTTGCTTTATGTTTACATCATGCAGTTCTATGCAACTATAGGCCTTATAAAATATTTACTCACATCGGTCAAAAGACTTGTTGATTGATTAATTCCAGTTAATATTTTTTGATTGAAAACGTATTGGCAGCCTAGCCAGCCCAATGTTGACCAAATTTGATCACATTTTCTCCTGACACACAAATGGACTATAAATACATAAAGTTACCAATGAGTTTATCCTGACGAAATGGACAGCGCACATAGGCTGTATGCATCTCCATGAGGTTGAAGAAATTGTACGTAGAGCTCAGAGACATGATTGTGTCGATGCACAGATCTGGGGAAGGGTAACAAAACATTTCTGCAGCATTGAAGATCCCCAGTTTGGAACCACAAACTCTTCCTAGAGCCGGCCGCCCCGGGCCAAACTGAGCAATCAGGCGAGAAGGGCCTTGGTCAGGGAGGTGACCAAGAACCCGATGGTCACTCTGACAGAGCTCTACAGTTCCTCTGTGAAGATGGGAGAATGTTCCAGAAGGACAACCATCTCTGCAGCACTCCACCAATCAGGCCTTTATGGTAGACTGGCCAGACAGAAGCAACTACTCAGTAAAAGGCACGAGAGCCCGCTTGGAGTTCCCCAAAAGGCACCTAAAGACTCTCAGACCATGATAAACAAGATTCTCTGGTCTGATGAAACCAAGATTGAACTCGCTGTACAATTTGCCCAGGGTCATCCTTGTTTGGCTGGTGTAGGCAGTCATTAAGAATTTGTTCTTAACTGACTTGCCTAGTTAAACAAAGGTTACACACTCTTAATCTCTATCCAACAATGTCACCAAGCTTCTCAACACATAGAACCCCCATAATGCTCTGTGGCACAATCCCAATACAACTCACTAGGTTCATTCTCTGATCCTAATTCTATGATTGATGGACAACATGTCAGTTCATACTGCAAAAGTTGATTGGTTGGAGGACATCCTGGTCGTGGTCATAATGACCATTTGTCAAATCAAATCAAATTGTATTTGTCACATACACATGGTTAGCAGATGTTAATGCGAGTGTAGCGAAATGCTTGTGCTTCTAGTTCTGACAATCCAGCAATAACCAACGAGTAATCTAACCTAACAATTCCACAACTACTACCTTATACACACAAGTGTAAAGGGATAAAGAATATGTACATAAAGATATATGAATAAGTGATGGTACAGAACGGCATAGGCAAGATGCAGTAGATGGGATCGAGTACAGTATATACATATGAGATGAGTAATGTATGGTATGTAAACATAAAAGTGGCATAGTTTAAAGTGGCTAGTGATACATGACTCTGGCAGGTCCGGGCTGAGGGACTCTGGCAGGTCCGGGCTGAGGAACTCTGGCAGGTCCGGACTGGGTGGCAGCTCCGGACTGAGTGGCAGCTCATGACTGTAGGGCAGCTCATGACTGTAGGGCAGCTCATGACTGTAGGGCAGCTCATGACTGTAGGGCAGCTCATGACTGTAGGGCAGCTCATGACTGTAGGGCAGCTCCTCATGACTGTAGGGCAGCTCATGACTGTAGGGCAGCTCATGACTGTAGGGCAGCTCATGACTGTAGGGCAGCTCATGACTGTAGGGCAGCTCATGACTGTAGGGCAGCTCATGACTGTAAGGCAGCTCATGACTGTAGGGCAGCTCATGACTGAAGGGCAGCTCATGACTGAAGGGCAGCTCATGACTGAAGGGCAGCTCATGACCGGAGGGCAGCTCTGGCAGCTCCTGACTGGCTGGCGTCTCTGGCAGCTTCTGACTGGCTGGCGTCTCTGGCAGCTCCTGACTGGCCGGCGTCTCTGGCAGCTCCTGACTGGCCGGCGTCTCTGGCAGCTCCTGACTGGCCGGCGTCTCTGGCAGCTCCTGACTGGCCGGCGTCTCTGGCAGCTCCTGACTGGCCGGCGTCTCTGGCAGCTCCTGACTGGCTGGCGGCTCTGGCAGCTCCTGACTGACGGACGGCTCTAGCGGCTCCTGACTGACGGACGGCTCTAGCGGCTCGGGACAGACGGGCGGCTCTAATGGCTCGGGACAGACGGGCGGCTCTAATGGCTCGTGGCAGACGGATGACTCAGAAGGCGCTGGGCAGACAGATGGCTCAGACGGCGCTGGGCAGACAGATGGCTCAGACGGCGCTGGGCAGACAGATGGCTCAGACGGCGCTGGGCAGACAGATGGCTCAGACGGCGCTGGGCAGACAGATGGCTCAGACGGAGCTGGGCAGACAGGCAGTGCAGAAGGCGTTGGGCAGACGGCCGACTCTGCCCTGCTGAGGCGCACAGTAGGCCTGGTGCGTGGTGCCGGAACTGGAGGTACCGGGATGACGGCACGCACTTCAAGGCTAGTGCGGGGAGCAGGGACAGGGCACACTGACCTCTCGAAGCGCACTATAGGCCTGGTGCGTGGTACCGGAACTGGAGGTACCGGGCTGAGGGCACGCACCTCAGGGCGAGTGTGGGGAGAAGGAACAGTGCGTACAGGGCTCTGGAGACGCACAGATGGCTTAGTGCGTGGTGCCGGAACTGGAGGCACTGGGCTGGAGACACTATAGGGAGAGTGCGTGGAGGAGGAACAGGGCTCTTAAAACGCACTGGAAGCCTGGTGCGTGGTGTAGGCACTGGTGGTACTGGGCTGGGGCGAGGAGGTAGCGCCGGAAATACCGGACCGTGTAGGCGTACTGGCTCCCTTGAGCACTGAGCCTGCCCAACCTTACCTGGTTGCATGCTCCCCGTAGCCCGTCCAGTGCAGGGAGGTGGAATAACCCGCACTGGGCTGTGTTGGCGAACCGGGGACACCATGCGTAAGGCTGGTGCCATGTAAGCCGGCCCAAGGAGACGTACTGGTGGCCAGATATGTAGGGCCGGCCTCATGACATTTGGCTCAATGCCCAATCTAGCCCTACCAGTGCGGGGAGGTGGAATAACCCGCACTGGGCTATGCACCCGTACAGGAGACACCGTGCGCTCTACTGCGTAACATGGTGTCTGCCCGTACTCCCGCTCTCCACGGTTAGCCTGGGAAGTGGGCGCAGGTCTCCTACCTGCCCTCGGCCCACTACCTCTTGGCCCACCACCTCTTAGCCCCCCCCCAAGAAATTTTTGGGTGGTACTCACGGGCTTTTCGGGCTTCCGTGCTAGACCCGTCCCCTCATAACTCCGGTTCCCTTCTCCAGTTGCCTCTGCTCTCCTCAGTGCCTCCAGCTGTTCCCATGGGAGGCGATCCCTTCCAGCCAGGATCTCCTCCCATGTGTAGCAACTTTTCCCGTCCAAAACATCCTCCCAAGTCCATTCCTCCTTCTTGCGCTGCTGCTGTCGTTGCTGTCCGTTAACCCGCTGCTTGATCTGGGTTTGGTGGGTGATTCTGTCACGGCTGTCTTTCAGTGAGTGAGTAGACCAAGGCGCAGCGGGTTGTGAATACATAATGACTTTAATAAACAAGACGGGAAAAAACACGAAAACACTATAACAAACTAAACTAGATAACCTACAAAATAATAAACGATGAAGACAGACCTAAACTACGAACTTACATGAAACGAAGAACACATGAACAGGAACGACCGAAAGAACGAGACGAGACAGTACCGTGTGGTGCAACTAACACAGACACAGCGACAATCACCCACAAACAAACAGTGAGAACACCCTACCTTAATATGACTCTCAATTAGAGGAAAACGCAAAACACCTGCCTCTAATTAAGAGCCATACCAGGCAACCCAAAACCAACATAGAAACAGAAAACATAGACTGCCCACCCAAAACTCACGCCCTGACCATCACACACATACAAAACAACAGAAAACAGGTCAGGAACGTGACACTCATAGCAAAGGGTCTGAATACGTATGTAAATACGGTGTTTCTGTTTTTAATCTTTAATAAATTTGCAACCATTATAAAAACTATCTTCGCTTTGTCATTATGGGGTATTGTGTGTAGATTGCTGAGGATTTTTAAATGTAATCTATTAGAATAAGGCTGTAACTTGCGTGTGTGTTGATAGGCAGCGAGAGTCTTCCTGGATGACTCAGTATTGTCTGCCTCGAAGCGAGCATAGAATGTGTTAAGCTTGTCTGGGCGTGAGGCTTCGGTTGGCACCTAACAGCTTTGAAATCCAATCAGTATTCTCAAAAAGGTCCCGCAGTATTAGAGTCTGCCTCTTCTGTCCAGCGCCTCAATATTCTGTGTTGGCTCTCTTGAGTTGCTGCTTGTGGGCAGGGAATAGGAACTGAGAGACCTGATCTGATTGGCTGAAGTGGGGGCGGGAATGGCTTTGTATGCATCACAGATGTTTGTATATAGATGGTCCAGCACGCTGTTTCCTCTCATGGATATATGGTGATATTTTGGAAAAATTTATTTTAAACGTGCTTGGTTAAAAGTCACCCAAGACAATAAAGACTGCCTCCGGGTGTTTGCTTGTGACAGTATGTAAACAGCTGTAATAACACACATGAATTCCCTCGGCAACAGCAGAGGGAGCACCCTTCAATCCACGGGACAGTAGCGGAGAAGGTGGAAAGTTTTGTTCCTCTGCGTTCACATCACGGACAAACTGAAATGGTCCACCCACACAGACAGTGTGGTGAAGACGGTGTAACAGCGCCTCTTCAACCTCATGAGGCTGAAGAAATTTGTCTTGTCACCAAAAACACATCAAACTTTTACAGATGCACAATTAAGAGCAACCTGTCGGGCTGTATCACTGCCTGGTACCACCGCCTACAACTCACCTTTAGGGCATCCGCCACGGACCTAGGAGCGAGAGGGAGACATTACAGGTGTGTTTGCATGTGTATGTGTGTGTACCGGTGTCTTTATATGGCTTACGAAGGCAGCATCTGAGTGAGTAGTTTCTCAGGTCTTCTAGGTCTCTATATCTAGCTCCTCTGTCCTCCAGTTTAGAGGAATACTGCTCCAGCATCCGCAACATAGATTCTATGATGTTGGTCTTCCTGCCCTTGTTGATTTTTCTTAAACTGGAGACAGAAAGAGTATACAGTGTGTGAATGATGAGACTGAGTGAGGGAAAGAGTGAGAGAATGAGAGAATTTAAGGAATACAGTACAGGTTCAGTCAGTGACCCTAAGTTTATGAGTGAATAACAGAGACAGACTTGAAGGTAAGAAGTTCACCCTGATAAACGTATGTCATGGAAATACCAGGAGGGTTAAATCATATTGGACAATATCAAGCCACGGATATACAGTGGAAAGAAAATGTATGTGAACCCTTTGGAATTACCTGGATTTATGCAGAAATTGGTCATAACATTTGATCTGATCTTCGTCTAAGTCACACAATAGACAAACAGTCTGCTTACACTAATAACACACTAAAAAGTATACATTTTTATGCCTTTGTTGAACACACTGTGTAAATATTCACAGTGGAGGCTTGGAAAAGTATGTGAACCCTTGGATTTAATAACTGGTTGACCCTCCTTTGGCAGCAATAACCTCAAACAAATGTTTTCTGTAGTCGCGGATCAGACCTGCACAACGGACAGGAGGAATTTTGGATGATTCCTCTTCACGAAACTGTTTCAGTTAAGCAATATTCTTGGGATGTCTGGTGTGAACTGCTCTCTCGAGGTCATGCCACAGCATCTCAATCGGGTTGAGGTCAGGACTGACTGGGCCACTCCAGAAGGCGTATTTTCTTCTGTTGAAGTCATTCTGTTGCTGATTTACTTCTGTGTTTTGGGTTGTTGTCCTGTTGCATCACCAAACTTCTGTTGAGCTTCAATTGGCAGTCAGCCTTACATTCTCCTGCAAAATGTCTTGATTAACTTGGGAATTCATTCTTCCGATGATGGCAAGCTGTACAGGCCCTGAGGCAGTAAAGCAGCCCCAAACTATGATGCTCCCTCCACCATACTTAACAGTTGGGATGAGGTTGATGTTGCTGTGCTGTGCCTCAACTTTAGTTTCATCTGTCCACATAATATTTTGCCAATAGCGCTGTGGTACATCCAGGTACTCTTTTGCGAACTTCAGACGTGCGGCAATGTTTTTTCGGACAGCAGTGGCTTCTTCCGTGGTGTCCTCCCATGAACACCATTCTTGTTTAGTGTTTTATGGATTGTAAACTCGTCAACAAAGATGTTAGCATGTTCCAGAGATTTACGTAAGTCTTTGGCTGACACTCTAGGATTCTTCTTAACCTCATTGAGTATTATGCGCTGTGCTCTTGCAGTCATCTTTGCAGGACGGCTACTCCTAGGGAGAGTAGCAACACGCTGAACTTTCTCCATTTTATAGACAATTTGTCTTACCGTGGACTGATGAACATCAAGGCTTTTAGAGATACTTTTGTAACCCTTATCAGCTTTATGCAAGTCAACAATTCTTAATCTTGGGTCTTCTGAGATCTCTTTTGTTCGAGGCATGGTTCACATCAGGCAATGCATCTTGTGAATAGCAAACTCAAATGTTGTGAGTGTTTATAGGGCAGCTGTAACCAACATCTCCAATCTCATCTCATTGATTGGACTCCACGTTAGCTGACTCCTCACTCCAATTAGCTTTTGGAGAAGTCATTAGCCTAGGGGTTCACATACTTTTTCCAACCTACACTGTAGTGTCGTGATATATTCAATATAGACAAGAAAAATACAATAATTTGTGTGTTATTAGTTTAAGCACACTGTTTGTCTATTGTTGTGACTTAGATGAAGATCAGATCAAATTTTATGACCAATTTATGCAGAAATCCCAGTAATTCCAAAAGATTCACATACCTTTTCTTGCCACTGTACATTCATCATACAAAACATTAAGAACACCACCTTTCCCCCCCTCGGAACAGCCTCAATTCGTCGGGGCATGACAATACAAGGTGTCGAAAGCATTCCACGGGGAAGCTGGCCCATGTTGACTTCAATGCTTCCCTGGCATGTTGACTCCAATGCTTCCCACAATTGTGTCAAGTTGGCTGGATGTCCTTTGGGTGGTGGACCATCCTTGATGCACATGGGAAACTGTTGAGCGTTGTCGTTTTTGAAACAAACCGGTACGCCTAGCACATACAGCAGGTAGCCTAGTGGTTAGAGCATTGGGCCAGTAACTGGAAGGTTGCTGGATCGAATCCCCGAGCTGACAAAGTAAAAACCTGTTGTTCTGCCCCTGAGCATGACAGTTAACCCACTGATCCCTGGGTGCTGATGTAACGGTTTTCGTCGTCTGAAGAAGAGTAGTCGGACCAAAGCGCAGCGTGGTAAGTGTTCATGTTTTTTATTTACACTGAACACTAAACAAAATAACAAGAGAATAAATGAAACCGAAACAGTCCTGTAAGGTGCAAAACACTAAACAGAAAATAACTACCTACAAAAACCATGTGGGAAAAAACGACCTAAGTATGGTTCCCAATCAGAGACAACGATAGACAGCTGTCCCTGATTGAGAACCATACCCGGCCAAAACAAAGAAATACAAAAACTTAGAAAAAAGAACATAGAATGCCAACCCAAATCACACCTTGACCAAACCAAAATAGAGACATAACAAGCTCTCTTGGGTCAGGGCGTGACAGCCGAAGACGTGGCTGTTGATTATGGCAGCCCCCCGCACCTCTGATTCAGAGGTGTTGGGTTAAATGCGGAAGACACATTTCAGTTGAATACATTCAGTTGGACAACTGACAAGGTATCCCCCCGTTCAAAAGCACTTAAATCTTTTGACTTGCTCACTTTGATTTGATTCACCCTCTGAATGGCACACATACACAATCCATGTCTCAATTCTCTCAAGGCTTAAAAATCCTCCTTTAACTTCTTGCGACTATAGGGGGTGCTGTTTTCTCATTAGCATAATTTGCATTACAGATTAAACGGCTTCCTACTCAATTCTTGCTCGTACAATATGCATATTATTACTATTATTGGATAGAAAACACTCTCTAGTTTCTATAGCCGTTGGAATTTTGTCTCTGAGTGAAACAGAACTCAATCTACAGCACTTTTCATGATAGGGAGTCAGATTTCAGACATCTTGGCACCTGATCTGGAGTCAGTTTAAAGGTCCGTGTAAACGCTATGGAGAAACAGACACTTCTTACGTCTTCCCCTGGATGTCAGTGCGTGATGACGATTTGAATGGTGTCGATTGCGCAATCAGTCCCTCTATAAATCACCAAATACCGGAAGTAGCTTCCCTTTGCTGCCTGCGTCTTGCGCGAGAAGGACATCGGACTCGCCTCCTTCCAACCTGTTGTTTAGCCAGTAATATTTCTCCGGTCATGTTTTTACCCGTTATAGGTGTTAACAGCATCATAAGGTAGTTAATTTGAACCGTTTTATAGCAATTTAGATCCGTTTAGTGCGATTTTGAGGCATTGCTTTGTTATGCACTTTCAAGCACCGGGCACGTTTCGGGGTCCCGGTCGAACGTTAGTGGGCATTTCGACGGACAGAGGACATCTTTCGACCAAATGAAGATTAGACCCAAGAAAGGATACATTGCCCAAGATACTGATGGAAGATCACCTCATAGTAAGAAATATTTAAGATGATAAATCGTTGTTCTGTAGAAAAATGTTAAACGCACGTTCCGCCATCTTGTTTGCTATAGCTTCGCTTGGCGAACCCTGTATTGCACAGTAAGGATAATTTTAGAAATGTAATTCCGCGATTGCATAAAGAACTAATTTGTCTTTCGATAGCTGTCCAACTTATATTTTTTTTGTCAAGTTTATGAATAGATATCCATGAGACAAGATCACTGTGAAAGAGGGCGACCGACATTTTCAGGCTAGTTTTGCTAGTATTGTCATTGTATAACCACGGTTTTTTATGGCTAAATATGCACATTTTTGAACAAACTCTATATGTATGTTGTAATATGATGTTACAGGAGTGTCATCGGAAGAATTCTGAGAAGGTTAGTGAAAAAATTAATATATTTTGGCGATGATTACGTTATCGCTCTCTTTGGCTTGAATCAATGCTCTGGTAACGTTTGCACATGTGGTATGCTAATATAACGATTTATTGTGTTTTCGCTGTAAAACACTTAGAACATCTGAAATATTGTCTGAATTCACAAGATCTGTGTCTTTCCATTGCTATGTGCTGTGTATTTTTAAGAAATGTTTTATGATGAGTAAATTGGTAAAACCCGTTGCTCTCTGTAGTAATTCTAGTCGCTTTGGTGAGATTTGTGATGCTGGCTGCAATGGCAAACTATGATTTATACCTGAAATATGCACATTTTTCTAACAAAACCTATCCTATACAATAAATATGTTATCAGACTGTCATCTGATGAGGTTTTTTCTTGGTTAGTGGCTATCAATATCTTAGTTTAGCCGAATTGGTGATAGCTACTGGTGGAGAGAAAAAATGGTGGACAAAGAAAATTGTTGTCTTTTGCTAACGTGGTTAGCTAATAGATTTACATATTGTGTCTTCCCTGTAAAACATTTAAAAAATCAGAGATGATGGCTTGAATCACAAGATCTGTATCTTTCATTTGGTGTCTTGGACTTGTGATTGAATGATATTTAGATGCTACTATTTAATTGTGACGCTATGCTAGCGATGCTAATCAGTGTGGGAGGGGGGGGGGGGGGGGGGGGGGGGGGTGCTCCCGGACCCGGGGTAGAGGCTCGTGAAAGGTTAACCCGTCTCCTCCAGTACACTGATTGAAGTGGATTTAACAAGAGACATCAATAAGGGATCATAGCTTTTCCCCTGGATTCACCTGGTCAGTCAATGTCATGGAAAGAGCAATGTTGAGTTCACTCAGTGTATAACTTGTATCATTGCCTTATCTTGAAAACATGTTAATTTGATTCGGATTCATCTCTACATCTAATAAAGAACACATACATACACAAGTCAAAGATCTCGTCAAAGCATGGCCTTCCGTCACTGTTTCATCAGCTGGATACACTCCATGGGGCGTAGTCAGGGTAGACCACTAGATGACACAGCGGAGGGGGCTTACGGATCTTCTGGATCAACTCTGGAGGGGCAGGGGGTAAAGGTCAAAAGGACAACAGACTAGTCAGGTATATTAAAGAAAAATACAGTAGCAACATGACTCTCGAGCAGGGTTTCTTAATCCTGGTCCTGGGGACCTATAGGAGCGCACATTTATGTTTGTCTCAACGCCACACACCTGACTCCACTCAGACCAAGTTCCAAAGGATTGATGATGTGTTGAATATTTCAATCAGGTGTGTAGGATTAGGGCAAAAACTAAAATGTACACCTCTTCGGGGGAACACTTCCTGTTACCTGTACTGGGGTACTCTGGGTAATGTACTTTTATCTGCAGCAGACTGCTCCAGCATGCAGAAGGTCGGCCCACTCATGACCACTTCCTGTTCCTTGTACAGGTGTACTCTGATTAATGTAGTCTCTTACCTGCAGCAGACTGCCCCATGCATGCAGAAGGGCGGGCCCCTCATAACCCCTTCCTGGATGATGATGGCGAAGCTGCAGATGTCACCATGGAGACCGCCATAGAGACCGGGGAGGGGCCATCCACAACAGGTCTAGGAGGGACACGCACGCAGACTCACACAGGCATAGATGTAGCACACACACGTGGCGGATGGTGGGAGGAGCTATAGGAGGAAGGGCTCATTGTAATGTTATCAAACATATGGAAACCACATTGACTCTTTTCCATTAACTCCATTCCAGCTATTACAATGAGCCCGTCCTCCTATAGCCCCTCCCACCAGCCTCCTCTGACACACACACACACACACACACACACACACACACACACACACACACACACACACACACACACACACACACACACACACACACACACACACACACATAGAGAAACAAACTACAAGTTACTGTATATTAACTTTTAAATATACAGAATCAGTCTACTCTGACCAGATGGAACTTAAGGCACTCATGGTAAAACTCTCCACCCCTCTCCAGACCTACTCACCCTCTGCAGGCGGTTCTGGGTAGGGGAAACTTGCTGCCTCGTTGTATTCGTAGTCAGTGCTCTTCAGGACAAAACGTCCGTCCACCACACAGTTCCTGCTCTTCAGATGACCATGAAACAAGTTCCTGTGGTGTGGGTACTTCATAACCTGGGGGAGAACATGGAACATAGAACTCAGAGAACATAGAATATAGAGAACATTGGTACACTGGCGTGCCCTCCCACCTTCCCCATTGCACTTTAGACTCCTGCTCCTCCCGCTTTCCTTTTGATTGAGACACTTTCATATCTCTTGCCCTGCCTCCATCCCATCTTACTTCTTCCTTTCCTCCTAATGCCTCCATCCCCCCTCCCTCTCTCCTCACCTTAATAAGGTCCAGCAGTAGAGATGACTTGAACATCCAGTCCACCCTCCCCCATCTTCTTTTCCTCCCTCCCTCCTATCTTAAGGTCTAGCAGTAGTGATGACATCCAGTCCAGTTTTACATCATTGTTGAGCAATAGGTCTTCCATGCTTCCCCTGGTGCAGAACTCTGTCACGATGGCAAACACTCCACAGTTGTGGTAAAAACCCGGGAAAAGGTTAATGTTCTCATGACGCATGTCCTTCATCTGGGGAGATTAGAGGTAGGTATTGTTTTATGGTGACATATTTCAACAGCATTTATGACAGTATAAAGTACACCTAGCCTGTTCCCAGATCTGTTTGTGCCAAACAATGACTAACAAGCAGTGGCATGGTAGCACTAAACAGACAGGCACTAGAGTACAGTGTTGGGTTCCCCTTGGGGTCATGATAGGGGCTGTACCAAATGTTTGATGTATTATAATAATTGATTATGCTTATGTTGTATTAATAGAAGGGGAAGGGTTATAAGACCCCTCCCCCTTACGTTTATAGGGTCCTAGACTACAGATTAACAATATGTATTTGCATTATAAGGTTTAATATTGTTCCACAGTTATTTTCTAGTCTCTGCCTCTTATAAAGAAACGGTCTGAGAGATGTGTGACTGAGAAAGAGCCTCAAAGATAAGAGATGCAGAGACACAGAACTCTGCAGGGGAGTGAAAGAGATGAGACTAGTCAGACATTCCACTATAAATCAACTTGGGGAGTGGACAATTACTGCTGAGCCTTTAGATAACACTGAAACGCTTCTTTGTATAGCTGTGTAGGCATGGGTTTGGTCTCATGAGTAGAAGGTAATGACTTAGGCAGTGACATCACTAAGATATTTGACTGCAGGCATAATAAAACAACTCGGACCCTTTTCTATTATGCAGAACTTACTCGGAAACATGCGTGCTATGTTCCTGTTGTCAACTTCTGTCTGCAACTGCATTAATAAATGAATGATTGATTTAATTAAAGATACTGTCTGAATGCTAATTTCACCAATGAGCCAATGATTGACAAGGAACAAGGAACGAACCCCAACAACAGCAAGGACAGAAAACATCACTAATCACCAACTTGATGTGAAAATATACTTAGAAAACTATAGCCAAGGATATGAATAAACATTAATTTAAAAAAAAATCTTAAGGTAACCCACCCGTTCAAACACGTCATAGACTGTTCTCCTGAGTGCCAAGTCTAGGTCCAAGAGACTTCTAAACAGCTTCAACCCCCAAGCCATAAGACTCCTGAACATCTAATCTAATGGCTACACAGACTATTTGCACCCCCCCCAACGCTGCTGCTCTCTGTTATCATTTATGTATAGTCACTTTATTAACTCTACCTACATGTACATACTACCTCAACAGGTGCCCACGCACATTTACTCTGTACCGGTACCCCCCTGTAAATAGTCTCGCTATTGTTATTTTACTGCTGCTCTTTAATTACTTGTTACTTTTATTTCTTATTCTTATCCGTATTTTTTAAACTGCATTGTTGGTTAGGGGCTCGTATGTAAGCATTTCACTGTAAGGTCTACACCTGTGTATTCGGCGCATGTGACTAATACAATTTGATTTTGGTATTAATGCTCCTGAATGTTCCATGAGGTAGTCTCATAAGCCACGCCCAGTCTAAACCAACATTAAATTGGGCCATAATAGTCAAGAATTTCCCCACTCAGATGTTCATCACAAACATGTTTTTAACTAACGCAGTTCATTATAACAAATCCAATCAATCATTTTAACAATCAAACAACCATTCTGCTCTTTCTTACTTCATAGAGGACGGCGTTATCGTAGGTGGCAGGTAATTGTCCAGAGAAGGGGACATGACGCATGTGCTGTGACAGGCTCCTCAGAGAGACTCCACTGGTCTTACTCTTACTGTCGTCTATACTCAGCTTCTGGAGCACAGCAGAAATAGTTTCAATCATGACTGCTAATACACCAGGGTCTTTCCACAAAAAGAATGCAATTTGATATTTTAAGTAGAAATTGTACACCAATATTGCATTTTTAAAAGCCTGTTATATTAAATGAAGTGCCCTTTAATATAGACCACATGGAGAATTCAATAAATCCGATTTATAGATTTGTTTTATGTAAATGAAGGCTTGCTAAAGTTTAAAAAGTCTGCATTTTGACATGTCCATCCATCAACCCTGTCACTTCTAGGAAGACCCAATTAATCCAAAAATGTCTCCAAGTTTCACCATCATTGTAAAGCCATAGTTACTTTGTTGCTTTGACAAACTCATTTTGGAAGATCATTGTTTTACGTAGTTAGTAATAAATGTAGGTCTGTTCCTCATTTTTAAGTCAACCCTGTTACGTGAACTGATTTCTGGTTTTATATTGTGAAACAAGTCCTTTTTAAATAGATTTCCAAAAGAAGATTTGAATATATAACATTCAAATCATAGCGCAAAAGCCGGTGAGCTGCCTCTACTATTTTTGGCCATTTTCTGGTGTTTTGTGGTAGAAAACTGAGCGGGTTGAGCATAACACTTCAACCCTCAGACATCCTAGAAATGTTTGAGCAATTACATTTTGTTGTCCCTTGCATTCAATTACCACTTCCTGTTGCACACATCAAGCTTCCATTCGCTCTGTCACAAGGGGTTGTATTGCTGATTTAAGATGAAATCGTCAACCCTGTAATTTTATTTGTCACTTAATAGGCGCTTACTATAGTAATTATTTAATTTAACCTGTTGAGATGGGAAAATGTGTTTATGAAGTTGAACATGTGCTCTTTGACAGAATGTTAAAATGAAGTGAAATCAAAAGTTTGTCGACCAAGATACACTTCACAAAAAGGCACTGAATCGGTGGAATCGGCGTCGTAGACGCCCAGTAAAATAAGCCTACATGTTGTTTATGAGAGCATTTCACAATACTTTTTGGTTTGAGTTGGAGTCGAGTTGCTTGGCTGACCTTGTTGGTAAGCGACGGTTTGACGAAAGTGATGTCGTTGAGGGTGACCAGGATCTTGTTGGGACCCCGAAACAACCGGATATGGTTAATGCGTAGCCTAAGAAACAAGAGACCTGGAACGTGTTCGTAGTTCGTAAATTCAATCTGGAGTGCCAGAGTGTGCTCAGAGTGCGCTCTGGGCATTTGTAAATTCAGAGCGTTGTCAGATTGTCCCTTCGTAAATTCACAGCGCACACTAGACGCTCTGGCCAAGGAGTTCGGTTGTTCCGAGCGTTCTGACCTCCGACCTACCTTGCAGTGGTGGGAAAAGTACCCAACTGTCAAAAGTAAAGATACCTTCATAGAAAATGACTCAAGTTAAAGTTAAAGTCCCCCAGAAAATACTAACGTTACCTGAGTAAGTCTAAAACGATTTGGTTTTAAATATACTTAAGTGTCAAAAGTATAAATCATTTCAAATTGCTTATAATAAGACTGCACAATTCTCTTGTTTAAAAAAATATGCTATTTACGGAATGCCAGGGGCACACTACAACACACATACATCATTTATAAATGAAGCATTTGTGTTTAGTGAGTCCTCCAGATCAGAGGCAGTAGGGATAACCATGCATGTTCTCTTGATAAGTGTGTGAATTGGACCACTTTCCTGTCCTGCTAAGCATTAAAAATGTAACAAGTACTTTTGGTTGTAAGGGAAAATGTATGGATCAAAAAGTACATCATTTTCTTTCGGAATGTATTGAAGTAAAAGTAGTCAAAAATATAAATAGTAAAGTATAGACACCTAAAAAATACTTACAGTTGAAGTTTACATACACTTATGTTGGAGTTATTAAAACTCGTTTTTCAACCACTCCACAAATTTCTTGTTAAAAACTATAGTTTTTGCATGTCGGTTAGGACATCCACTGTGTGCATGACAAGTCATTTTTCCAACAATTGTTTACAGACAGATTATTTCACTTATAATTCACTGTATCACAATTCCAGTGGGTCAGAATTTTACATACACTAAGTTGACTGTGCTTTTAAACAGGTCTAGGAGGGAAAATTCCAGCTTGGAAAATTGGAAAATTCCAGAAAATGATGTCATAGCTTCATAAGCTTCTGATAGGCTAATTTACAAAATTTTAGTCAATTGGAGGTGTACCTGTGGATGTAATTCAAGGCCTACTGTCAAACTCAGTGCCTCCTTGCTTGACATCATGGGAAAATCAGAAGAAATCAGCCAAGACCTCAGAAAAAATTATAGACCTCCACAAGTCTGGTTCATCCTTGGGAGCAATTTCCAAACGCCTGAAGGTACCAAGTTCATCTGTACAAACAATAGTACGCAAGTATAAACACCATGGGACCACGCAGCCGTCATACCGCTCAGGAAGGAGACGCGTTCTGTCTCCTAGAGATGAACGTACTTTGGTGCGAAAAGTGCAAATCAATCCCAGAACAACAGCAAAGGACCTTGTGAAGATGCTGGAGGAAACAGGTATAAAGTATCTATATCCACAGTAAAACGAGTCCTATATCAACATAACCTGAACGGCCGCTCAGCAAGGAAGAAGCCACTGCTCCAAAACCGCCATAAAAAAGCCAGACTATGGTTTGCAACTGCACAAGGGGACAAATATCATACTTTTTGGAGAAATGTCCTCTGGCCTGATGAAACAAATATAAAACTGTTTGGCCATAATGACCATTGTTATGTTTGGGGGGGAAAGGGGGAGGCTTGCAAGCCGAAGAACACCATCCCAACTGTGAAGCACGGGGGTGGCAGCATCATGTTGTGGGGGTGCTTTGCTGCATGAGGGACTGGTGCACTTCACAAAATAGATGGCATCCTGAGGTAGGAAAATTGTGGATATATTGAAGCAACATCTCAAGACATCAGTTAGGAAGTTAAAACTTGGTCGCAAATGGGTCTTCCAAATGGATAATGACCCCAAGCATACTTCCAAAGTTGGGGCAAAATGGCTTAAGGACAACAAAGTCAAGGTATTGGAGGGCCATCACAAAGTCCTGACCTCAATCCCATAGAAAATTTGTGAGCAGGACTGATAAAGCATGTGCGAGCAAGGCCTACAAACCTGACTCAGTTACACCAGCTCTGTCAGGAGGAATGGGCCAAAATTCACCTAACTTATTGTGGGAAGCTTGTGGAAGGCTCCCCAAAAAGTTTGACCCAAGTTAAACAATTTAAAGGCAATGCTGCCAAATACTAATTGAGTATATGTAAAATTCTGACCCACTGGGAATGTGATGGAAAAAATAAAAGCTGAAATAAATAATTCTCTCTGCTCTTATTCTGACATTTCACATTCTTAAAATTAAGTGGTGATCCTAACTGACCTAAGACAGGAACTTTTTACCAGGATTAAATGTCAGGAATTGTGAAAAACTGAGTTTAAATGTATTTGGCTAAGGTGTATGTAAACTTCTGACTTCAACTGGTTAGAACACCTACTCATTCAAGGGTTTTTCTTTGTATTTACTATAGTGAATAATAGTGAAGAAATCAAAACTATGAAATAAAACATATGGAATCATGTAGTAACCCAAAAAAGTGTTAAACAAATCAAAATATATTTTCTATTTGAAATTCATCAAATAGCGACCCTTTGCCTTGAAGATAGCCTTGCACACTCTTGGCATTCTCTCAACCAGCTTCTTGAGGTAGTCACCTGGAATGCATTTCAATTAACAGGTTTGCTTTGTTAAAAGTATATTTGTGGGATTTCTTTCCTTCTTGGAGCCAATCAGTTGAGCCAATCAGTTATTTTGTGACAAGGTAGGGTAGGTAAACAGAATATCGACCTATTTGGTAAAAGACCAAGTCCATATTATGGCAAAAACAGCTCAAATAAGCAAAGAGAAATGACAGTCCACCAATACTTTAAGACATGAAGGTCACTCAAAACGGAAAATTTCATGAACTTTGAAAGTTTCTTCAAGTGCAGTCGCAAAAAAACCATCAAGCACTATGATGAAACTGGCTCTCATGAGACTGGCTCTCCTGAGGACCGCCACAGGAATGGAAGACCCAGAATTACCTCTGCTACAGAGGAAAAGTTAATTAGAGTTACCAGCCTCAGATATTGCAGCCTAAATAAATGCTTCACAGAGTTCAAGTAACAGACACATCTCAACATCTGTTCAGAGCAGACTGTGTGAATCAGGCCTTCATGGTCGACTTGCTGCAAAGACACCACTACTAAAGGACATCAATAAGAAGAAGAGACTTGCTTGGGCCAAGAGACACGAGCAATGGACATTAGACCGGTGGAGATTTGTCCTTCGGTCTGGAGTCCAAATTTGAGATTTTTGGTTCCAACCGCCGTGTCTTTGTGAGACGCGGTGTGGGTGAATGGATGATCTCCGCATGTATATTTCCCACCGTAAAGCATGGAGGAGGTGTTATGGTGTGGGGTTGCTTTGCTGGTGGCACTGTTGGTGATTTATTTAGAATTCAAGGCACACTTAACCAGCATGGCTACTACAGCATTCTGCAGCGATACGCCATCCAATCTGGTTTGCGCTTAGTGGGACTATCATTTGTTTTTCAACAGCACAATGACCCAACACACCTCCAGGCTGTGTAAGGTCTATTTTACTAAGAAGGAGAGTAATGGAGTGCTGCATCAGATGACCTGGCCTCCACAATCCCCCGACCTCAACCTAATTGAGATGGTTTGGGATGAGTCGGACTGCAGAGTGAAGGAAAAGCAGCCAACAAGTGCTCAGCATATGTGGGAACTAGTTCAAGACTGTTGGAAAAGCATTCCAGGGTGAAGCTGGTTGAGAAAATGCCAAGGTTGTGCAGAGCTGTCATCAAGGCAAAGGGTGGCTATTTGAAGAACCTCAAATATAAAATATTTTTAGATTTGTTTAACCATGTTATGGTTACTACGTGATTCCATATGTGTTATTTTCATATTTTTGAATGTCTTCACTATTATTCTACAATGTAGAAAATAGTAAAAATGAAGAAAAACCCTTGAATGAGTAGGTGTTCTAAAACTTTTGACTGGTAGTGTATAAAAACAGGAAATGTTTTTACATTAGGCCTACCTATAACCTTTATCTTCAACCTTATTTTGCTCTTTGTAGGTAGGCCTACTCCCGCTGACCAGACACATCTGCCCAAGTAGTGTGGGGCCGAAGTTACTTTGTAGACTACAATAGTGGGACAAATCATGTATCTCAATCTCAACATAATAACCCTATTGTTCTACTGCTGGACTTTCTGGGACAGAGCACAGCCCCAAGCACATGATACGCAGGCTCTAACCTAACATTCCATCTTGATTTTCCATGTCCAGCCTGTCCATGGAGACATTCTGATTTATTCTGTATTTTACAACTCTGGAACTCTGTCTTTGAAACAGATAGAGAAGAGGAAACCATCTGTACTCGGTTGCAACACTCACTGCTGAGTTCCAAACTGCCTCTGGGAGTAACATCAGCACAAGAACTGTTCTTCGGGAGCTTCATGAAATGGGTTTTCATGGCCGAGCAGCCGCACACAAGCCTAAGATCACCATGCACAGTGCCAAGCGTAGGCTGGAGTGGTGTAAAGCTCGCCGCCATTGGACTCTGGAGCAGTGGAAATACGTTCTCTGGAGTGATGAATCACGTCTCACCATCTGGCAGTTCGACGGACGAATCTGGGTTTGGCGGATGCCAGGAGAACGCTACCTGCCTGAACACATAGTGCCAACTGTCTTGTTTGGTAGAAGAGGAATATTGGTCTGTGGCTGTTTTTAGTGGTTTGGGCTAGGCCCCTTAGTTCCAGTGAAGGGAAATCTTAACGCTACAGCATACACTGACATTCCAGACCCTTTCTGTGGTTACAACTTAGTGGCAACAGTTTGGGGAAGGCCCTTTCCTGTCCAGCATGGCAGTGCCCCCATGCACAAAGTGAGGTCCATACAGAAATGGTTTGTCAAGATCTGTGTGGAAAAACTTTACTGGCCAGCACAGATCCCTGACCTCGACCCCATCGAACACCTTTGTGATGAATTGAAATGCCGACAGTGATGTTTCAACATCTAATGGAAAGCGTTCCCAGAAGAGTGGAGGCTGTTCTAACTCCATATTAATACCCATGATTTTGGAATGATATTTTGGAACGAGCAGGTGTCCACATACCTTTGGTCATGTAGTGTATCTTCTAGCCATATTAAGGGAAAGGGTGAAGGGGGTTTACCTAGTCAGTTCAACTGAAAGCCTTCAACTGAAATGTGTCTTCCGCATTTTACCCAACCCCTCTGATTGGATTGGTGTGTGTGTGTCAGTCAGTATAGCAGAATTAGGCTACAAAACATTGTAGGACACTCAAAGACACGACACCAGGATGCGCTTAAACACTGACCTAAGGTCAGTGTTGTGTTTTACTTTGTAATTTACACCTTCAGATATGGGAGTAAGTTGATCCTAGACCTGCTCCTATCTTTGGGCAACTTCTACCAACAGCATCCGGATTTTCAGTTATTCTTCTTGAAGCTAGAGGGCAGCACAAGATAGCAACTTCAGGGGTTCATTCTCATTGGGTAACAGTTCTACAATGGAGTTCCCATGTGGAACTCTTGAGTATAGAGTTACATTCTGGAACTCTATAATGATAGAAAACAGATTCTGATTTTGCATGCGCTTTCCTCATTCACCCAGACTTACTTAACCAATTCACTGTGATAAGCTAGCGTGTACTACTTGGTGTTGGGAACAAACAACAAGATTTAAGTGAGTTTTGGGCTTGGCAAGCACTGTTTAACATAATCTGTAGCAACGGTTTCCTTATTCCCCTATCTCTTTCTTTGTCCCACCCCTCACTCACTCTCTCTCTTCTTCACCTCCTCTCTCTTACCAGTTCTCTCATTCTGAAAATGGCATCATCATGAATCTGTCACGTGACAGAGAGAATAAACTGTGTGAAAGACCATTAGAGAGGGAAACAGATTGGCAGAAAAGAGTGATAAGAGTGAGTGAGTGTGGGAGAGGGAGAGAAAGAGAATGAAAGAGAAAGCCGAACACACGAGAAGTTGTATCCAAGTCCTTATTAAGGATGGTTGTGACATGCTCTCTCTTTCTCTCTCTCTCCCCCCCCCCCCTTCCCCTTACATTAGTAACAGCAGCAGTCTGCCAAAGCTAACAGGTCCAGATGTTAGTAGGGAGACTGACAACCAAGGGTCTGCGTACCAAATGGCACCCTATTCCCTACGTATATAGTGCAGAACTTTTGACCAGGGCCCACAGGACTAATGTCAAAAGTAGTGCACGACACTCTTAGAACAAATAGTTTGAAAAGAGTTCTTTGACTGTCCCCATAGGATAACCCTTTTTGCTTTCAGGTAGAACCAATTTGGGTTCAATGTAGAACCCAAAACAGTAGAACCCAAAACAGTTCTACTTGGAACCAAAAGGGTTCTACCTAGAACCAACAAGGATTCTGATTTGCTTCTAACAGTTCCAAAAATTAGATCAGGTCATAGTAGAAATAGTTTTAGTTACTTAGCACCGTGGTCCTGGAATTCTCTCCTGAACATTTTAAAATGTGATGGTCTAGTTTCGTTGGTGGAGTTTAAACACTCGATCGATGTATATATCATTGAAGAGTGTAATTGTTTTTAGGCCAGCTGTTTTTAGTCAAGATGTTTGTGTTTTTAATGTAATATGTAATTGTTGTACTGTATGTGTGTTTATAGTTTTGTTTAATGCTGTGTTAGTGTATGTAAGTTGTTTTGTCTGAAACGTTATTCCCCCTGCTGCCATTGGACCAGGTCTCTTTTGGAAAATACATATTATCTCAATGAAAAAAAACCTGTATTAAATAAAGGTAACATTTTAAAATGTTTAAATGTTTAAAAAGTTCTCCTATGGGGACAGCCGAAGATCCCTTTTAGGTTCTAGATAGCACCTTTTTTTCTAAGAGTGTTACTATTTATATTCTTTATCTGCATCGTTGGGAAGGGCTCGTAAGCAAGCATTTCACGGTGAAGTCTACACCCGTTGTATTCGGCACATGTGACAAATAACATCTTATTTGATAACATTTTCGGTCAAAGGTTGTTCCCTACATAGGGAATAGGGAGCTATTTTGGAAGCAGACACAGGCTTATGCCCAGGTGAAGACAGGTGGTCAGATAGTGATGCTGTAACTGGTCAAAAGTAGTGCGCTATAATAGGGAATAGGGTGCCATTTGGGACGATATATTGAGCCATGTACTGTCAGTGATGGGTGGTTCCCAAAGACTGGCTATCTCCTAGTGAGACCATATTGAGACATCATCGCCCATTGTCCCTTGAGTCTTGTCTGATGCTGTCCACAACAGTCTGGCTCTCTTCTTAGGGAGGATGATGATAATGAATAATAATGAACAATAATAATAATAATGGCAATGACAGTCTGGACCTCAAAGATTGTAGATCAGAGAGTATTATTTTTGAGGATATTGTTTTATTGTAATGTGGGTTTATTGTAATGATTTTGATGAGCCAGGCCACACTTCCAAGCCTTTGAGCTTGAACCACAGAGTTTAAAGGGGCAATCTGCGCTTTGTACATCAATTTTTTGACTTTTAAATGAATGATACATACATACCCATTGATTCTTGAAGAATATAGCTTATAAATGCCTCAGGAGCTTAGTTCAACTGTCGTACTCCATCCAAACCCAAAATATAAGCTTGTTTTACTTATTGTTTGTAAACAACAAAATTGTAAACAAACACTGTATAGCCTCAAAACATGGTTAAAACTATCATTTTGATATCATGGATGGTAGGTCCTTGCATCCATAGCTCTGTCTGTGAATTTTAGTGGTTACATTTCTCCAGTCCCATGCCTCAGCCTTTTATCAAAACAGTGGTGGGGTAGCCACTTTGTCATTGTGTGAACTGCAGATTGCATTCAGAATAGCCTACAGACTCAGGAAAACACATTAAAACAAATTTTATGCTGTATGAATGGTTATAGTGATGTTTCGGTGCTAGACTTCCGAAGAAGTTTCTCGGTCAAAGAAGGATCTATTCTTCCCCCTCAAGGAAAACATTTTGGAGAGGATGAACGGGTAAACAAGTGCCCCTCCCTCTTTCTTTTTTTCTTCCTCTCTCTGTTTGTTTTACTTGGGGATGAGGGATGTGGGGGAGGGAGGAGAGGATCGGGTCAGTTGGAGTTGGTGATTACAAAACACTCTCGAAGGAAAGAAAATATGACATTGGCCTCAGCTGCAAAATAGCAAATGACATCACTGATATTTCAAAAGGCTTCTTTCTGCAGAATGTGTAATAAAATGCTAAAAACATTATTATGTGTGAATTGAATTTTAAGTATCATTGAATTCACAGAAATTGCAAATACAAATGCAGTCATCTTTCTTGGGTGGTAAGTGTAATATCTCTCTCTCCCTCAACCATATTGGCTATTATGTTAATGTTAATAGCGTTTGGATGTCCAGTGAACCTTTTTAATAGGCCTATACGTGGATAGATAATCACTGAAGCCTGTACGTTTGAGTTTCCATAGCTGACAGATGTATTAGATTAAATATGTTTTATACACCAGACAGGTGCAGTGAAATGTGCTGTATTAACAAGGTCAGCCATTGTAGTTCAGCGGCCCTGGAGCAATTTTGGGTTAAGTGCCTTGCTCAAGGGTACATCGGCAGCTTGTCGACGCGCTAACCGCCAGACTAGCTGCTGCACTGATAGGACTTTTGCCAAGACCGAACAAGGTTCTCGTATATGTGTGCTTAAAACACATTGCTTGCATCCCAAATGGCACTCTTTTCCCTATATAGGGCACTACTTTTGACCAGAGCCCTATGGGCCCTGACCATTGGCCTACACGTATGTTCCCTGGCCAAAAGTTGTGCACTCTAAAGGGAATAGGGACCCATTTGAGACACATCCATTGACTCTTTCTATTTGTTGTGGTAGCAACCAACAGATAATCCCTATTCCCTAACTCATTTTGTCACTCAGAACCAAATGTGTCATCAGAGACTGTGGCTACATGCCAAATGCCACGATATTCCTTATGTAGTGCACTTCTTTTGACCAGGCCCCATAAGACTCTGGTCAAAAGTGGTGCACTATAAAGGGAATAGGGTGCCATTTGGAATGCTTATTATCCCCTAACAACACAGTCATACATCACAGAGCTATTGCAGAGTTGGTTGTTGTTGAGTTCTCTTGAAGACAATTTAGAGAGACAATTTCAAATCAAATCAGATTTGCGCCGAATACAATAGGTGTAGACCTTACCATGAAATGCTTACTTACAAGCCCTTAACCAACAATGCAGTTCAAGAAATAGAGTTAAGAAAATATTGACTAAATAAACTAAAGAAAAACACATAACAATAACGGCTATATACAGGGGGTACCAGTACCGAGTCAATGTGCGGGGGTACAGGTTAGTCGAGGTAATTTGTAAAGTGACTATGCATAGATAATACACAGCGAGTAGCAGCAGTGTAAAAACAAAGGGGGAGGAGGTAGATAGTCATGGGGGGGTAGATAGTCAGGGTGGCCATTTGATTAATTGTTCAGCAGTCTTATGGCTTGGGGGTAGAAGCTGGTAAGGAGCCTTTTGGTCCTAGACTTGGCACTCTGGTACCGCTTGCTGTGCGATGTGCAGAGAGAACAGTCTATGACTTGGATGACTAGTGTCTTTGACAATTTTTGGGTCTTCCTCTGACACCGCTTAGTATATAGGTCCTGGATGTCAGGAAGCTCTGCCCCAGTGATGTACTGGGCCGTACGCATTACCCTCTGTAGCGCCTTACGGTCAGATGCCGAGCAATTATCATACCAGGCGGTGATGCAACCGGTCAGGATGCTCTCATTGGTTTAGCTGTAGGATCTGGGGACCCATGCCAAATCTTTTCAGTCTTCAGAGGGGGAAAAGGTGTTGTTGTGCCCTCTTCACAACTGTCTTGGTGTGGATGATAGTTCCTTGGTGATGTGGACACCAAAGAACTTGAAACTCTCAACCCGCTCCACTTCAGCCCTGTCGATGTTAATGGGGGCCTGTTCGGGCCTCCTTTTCCTATAGTCCACGATCAGCTCCTTTGTCTTGCTCACATTGAGGGAGAGGTTGTTGTAAGCAAACTTAATGATGGTGTTGGAGTCGTGCTTGGCCACGCAGTCGTGGGTGAACAGGGAGTACAGGAGGGTACTAAGCACGAACCCCTGAGGGGTCCCAGTGTTGAGGATCAGCGTGGTGGATGTGTTGATGTCTACCCTTGAAAATAAAGGAGAGCCGCACACTCTAGGAGCTCAGATGCAAAAATGTCATATCCAACGTTTCGACAGGCAAGCTGTCTTCTTCAGGGTGCCTACCCTTACCACCTGGGGGTGGCCTGTCATGAAGTCCAGGATCCAGTTGCAGAGGGAGGTGTTTAGTCCCAGGGTCCTTAGCTTAGTGATGATCTTTGTGGGCACTACGGTGTTGAAGTTGTAGTCAATGAACAGCATTCTCACATAGGTGTTCCTTTTGTCTAGGTGGGAAAGGGAGTGCAATTAAGATTGCATCATCTGTGGATCTGTTGGGGCGGTATGCAAATTGGAGTGGGTCTAGGGTTTCCAGCATTATGGTGTTGATGTGAGACATGACCAGCCTTTCAAAGCACTTCATGGCTACCGATGTGAGTCCTACAGGGCAGTAATAATTTAGGCAGGTTACCTTCACTTTCTTGGCCACATGGACTATGGTGGTCTGTTTGAAACATATAAGTATTCAGACTTGGTCAGGGAGAGGCTGAAAATGTCAGTGAATAGACTTGCCAGTTGGTCCAGGCATGCTTTGAGTACACGTCTTGGTAATCCATCTGGCCCCGCGGCTTTGTGAATGTTGACCTGTTTAAAGGTCTTGCTCAGCTACGGAGAGCGTGATCACACATTTGTCTGGAACAGCTGGTGCTCTCATGCATGCTTCAGTGTTGCTTGCTTCGAAGCGAGCATCAAAGGCAATTACCTCATCTGGAAGGTTCGTGTCACTGGGCAGCTCGCGGAAGGGTTTCCCTTTGTGGTCCGTAATATTTTTCAAGCCCTGCCACATCCGACGAGCATCAGAGGCGGTGTAGTAGGATTCAGTTTTAGTCCTGTATTGATGCTTCGCTTGATTGATGGTTCGTCTGAAGGCATAGCGGGATTTCTTATAATCGTCCGAATTAGTGTCCTGCTCCTTGAAAGCGGCAGCTCTAGCCTTTAGCTTAGTGCGGATGTTGCCTGTAATCCTTGGCTTCTGGTTGGGAAATGTACATACGGTCACTGTGGGGACGACGTCGTCAATACACTTATTGATGAAACCTGTGACTGTGTAACGGTGGTCCTCCTCCTCTTCAACCGAAGAGGAGGAGTAGTGATGGAACCAAACCGCAGCTTCTGAAGTTGACATTATTTATTTACGGAAAAGACGAAAAACACGAACTTCACTATAACTAACAAAACAACAAACGGAGTAGACAGACCTGGACGACGAACTTACATTAAACACGAAGAACGCACCAACAGGGAAAATAGACTACACAAAATGACGATGTACAAAACAAACCGAACAGTCCCGTATGGTGCGACAAACACTGACACAGGAGACAACCACCCACCACGAACACTGTGAAACAACCTACCTAAATATGACTCTCAATTAGAGGAAAACACCAAACACCTGCCTCTAATTAAGAGCCATACCAGGCAACCCTTAAACCAACATAGAAACAGAAAACATAGAATGCCCACCCAAACTCACGTCCTGACCAACTAACACATACAACAAACTAACAGAAATAGGTCAGGAACGTGACATAACCCCCCCCCTTAAGGTGCGAACTCCGGGCGCACCAGCACAAAGTCTAGGGGAGGGTCTGGGTGGGCATCTGACCACGGTGGTGGCTCAGGCTCAGGGTGAGGTCCCCACCCCACCATAGTCAATCCCAGCTTACATCTCCCCCTACAAATGACCACCCTCATATAACACCCACTTCATCTTTTGGGTAACATCGAGACAAGGGGCAGCACCGGGATAGAGGGATAGCTCAGGACAGAGGGATAGCTCAGGACAGAGGGATAGCTCAGGACAGAGAGATAGCTCAGGATAGAGAGGTAGCTCAGGATAGAGGGGCAACTCCAGACTGAAAGGCAGCTCCGGACAGAGAGACAGCTCTGGACTGAGGGGCAGTTCTGGATAAATAGCCGCTCTGGGCTGAGGGACAGCTCATGACTGGCTGACGGCTCTGGACGCTCATGGCTGGCTGACGGCTCTGGACGCTCATGGCTGGCTGACGGCTCTGGACGCTCATGGCTGGCTGACGGCTCTGGACGCTCATGGCTGGCTGACGGCTCTGGACGCTCATGGCTGGCTGACGGCTCTGGACGCTCATGGCTGGCTGACGGCTCTGGACGCTCATGGCTCACTGACGGCTCTGGACGCTCATGGCTCACTGACGGCTCTGGACGCTCATGGCTCACTGACGGCTCTGGCAGATCCTGTCTGGTTGGCAGCTCTGGCAGATCCTGTCTGGTTGGCGGCTCTGGCAGATCCTGTCTGGTTTGCGGCTCTGGCAGATCCTGTCTGGTTGGCGGCTCTGGCAGATCCTGTCTGGTTGGCGGCCCTGGCAGATCCTGTCTGGTTGGCGGCTCTGGCAGATCCTGTCTGGTTGGCGGCTCTGGTAGATCCTGACTGACGAATGGCTCTAGCGGCTCCTGACTGACTAACGGCTCTGACGGCTCGGGACAGACGGGCGGCTCTAATGGCTCGGGACAGACGGATGGCTCAGACGGCGCTGGGGAGACGGATGGCTCAGACGGCGCTGGGGAGACGGATGGCTCAGATGGCGCTGAGGAGACGGATGGCTCAGACAGCGCTGAGGAGACGGATGGCTCAGATGGCGCTGCGGAGACGGATGGCTCAGATGGCGCTGCGGAGACGGATGGCTCAGACTGATCCTGTCTAGCGGAAGGCTTTGGCTGCTCCTGTCTGGTGGAAGGCTCTAGTGGCTCCTGTCTGACGGAAGGCTCTAGCGGCTCCAGTCTGGCGGAAGGCTCTGTAGGCTCATGGCAGACGGGCGGCTTTGCAGGCTCAATGCAGGCGGGCGGCTTTGAAGGCTCAATACAGACGAGCAGTTCATGCGGCGCTTGGCAGACGGACAGTTCAGGCGCCGTTGGGCAGACGGCAGACTCTGGCCAGCTGAGACGCACTGTAGGCCTGGTGCGTGGTGCCGGAACTGGAGGCACCGGACTGGATACACGCACTTCAAGCCTAGTGCGGGGAGCAGGGACAGGGCACACTGGACTCTCAAAACGTACTATTTGTCTGGTGCGTGGTACAGGCACTGGTGCCACCGGGCTGAGTGCACGCACATCAGGACGAGTACGGGGAGAAGGAACAGTGTGTGCAGGGCTCTGGAGACGCACAGGTAGCTCAGTGCGTGGTGCCGGAACTGGAGGCACTGGACTGGAGACACGCACCATAGAGAGAGTGCGTGGAGGAGGAACAGGGCTCTGGAAACGCACTGGAAGCCTGGTGCGTGGTGTAGGCACTGGTGGTACTGGGCTGGGGCGGGGAGGTAGTGCCGGAAATACCGGACCGTGCAAGCGTACTGGCTCCCTTGAGCATTGAGCCTGCCCAACCTTACCTGGTTGAATGCTCCCCGTCGCCCGACCAGTGCGGGGAGGTGGAATAACCCGCACAGGGCTATGTAGGGGAACCGGGGACACCATGCGTAAGGCTGGTGCCATGTATGCCGGCCCGAGGAGACGCACTGGAGACCAGACGCGTTGAGCCGGCCTCATGGCACCTGGCTCAATGCCCAATCTAGCCCTACCAGTGCGGGGAGGTGGAATAACCCACACGTACAGGAGACACCGTGCGCTCTACTGCGTAACACGGTGTCTGCCCGTACTCCCGCTCTCCACGGTTAGCCTGGTAAGTGGGCGCAGGTCTTTCTTATCGGGCTTCCTTGCTAGCAGCATACCTTCATAAATCCGGTCTCGAGCGTCATTCTCCGGTTTCCAGCCACTTCTCCTAGCTGCCTCCTCATACCACCGCTGTTGGGCTCTCGCTGCCTCCATCTCCTCACGAGCGCGGCGATATTCCCCAATGTGCGCCCAGTGTCCTTTTCCCTCCAATACTTCTTCCCAAGTCCATGAGTCCTGATTTCTTGGCCGCTGCTCAAACTTGCGCTGCTTGGTTCTGGATTGTTGGTGGGTGGTTCTGTAACGGTGGTCCTCCTCCTCTTTAACCGAAGAGGAGGAGTAGTGATGGAACCAAAACGCAGCTTCTGAAGTTGACATTATTTATTTACAGAAAAGACGAAAAAACACGAACTTCACTATAACTAACAAAACAACAAACGGAGTAGACAGACCTGGACGACGAACTTACATTAAACACGAAGAACGCACGAACAGGGAAAATAGACTACACAAAATGACGATGTACAAAACAAACCGAACAGTCCCGTATGGTGTGACAAACACTGACACAGGAGACAACCACCCACAACGAACACTGTGAAACAACCTACCTAAATATGACTCTCAATTAGAGGAAAACGCCAAACACCTGCCTCTAATTAAGAGCCATACCAGGCAACCCTTAAACCAACATAGAAACAGAAAACATAGAATGCCCACCCAAACTCACATCCTGACCAACTAACACATACAACAAACTAACAGAAATAGGTCAGGAACGTGACAGACTGAGGTGGTATTGGATGAATCCTGGATCATTTTCCACTCTGTGCTAGCAAAACAATCTGGGGTTGAAAAAACAACATGGCTAAATATCATTCATTCAAAAGTCCAAAAATGGATGTAGTAATCCCAGATTGCCCCTTTAAATAAACAGACTGATTTAGAAGCAGGTCCATGTCTCGCCACCAAAATTAACAAAAATCATGGTTTCTAATTGATATCAAATAAATAGACAGGCGGTTGGCTATTTATCATGTTTTTCAGCAGGGTACGTGCAATGCCGTCGGGGGTAGGCCAAATAAAAATGGGATTCACTTTTTATTTTCAAACAGTCCATTTATATTTTCCAACGGAGCTATACCTTTGGGTGAGGTTTTTTTCTCGCCTGAGTAGCCTCGTTTCACTGCCAAAAATAAATTTAAACCATCTAGTGTTCAGCGAAATAACAACACAATATCAAATACAGGTAGACCAGTAAATAATTTACATCCAATCACATTAGATGGTTTAATTAAGACTACTTTCGAGTAGTAAGACATGTACAAAAGCAACAGATCCCATTAATAAGAAGGGGTTATATGGTGAGCTACCTAGTGGCTAGGACAGGCAAGCCCCATACTATTGTGGAGGACTTAATTCGTCCTGCTGCCGCAGTTATGGCTGGGACAATGCTGGGGGTTAAAGGTCAAAAGAACTATACAGACAATGACTTCATCAAACAACACTGTTTCACGACACATCAGTGACATGGCAGGAGATGTTTTGAAACAATTACTGCTTCGCATACAAGCCAGTGAAATCTATGCGCTACAGCTGGATGAGTCAACAGACGTGGCGGCCTGGCACAGCTCCTGGTATATGTCCGTGTCACGCCCTGGCCTTAGTTATCTTTGTTTTCTTTATTATTTTAGTTAGGTCAGGGTGTGACATGGGGGATGTTTGTGTGTTTTTGTCTCGTCTAGGGTGTTTGTATTGTTCATTGTAGGTGTTTATGTAAGTCTATGGTTGCCTAGATTGGTTCTCAATTAGAGACAGCTGTCTATCGTTGTCTCTGATTGGGAGCAGTATTTAGGCAGCCATAGTCATTAGGTAGGTTGTGGGTGATTGTCTATGTGTAAGTTGCCAGTGTCTGCACTTATTGTTTGTATAGCTTCACGGTCGTCGGTTTGTTGTTTTGTTAGTTTGTAAAAGTGTTCATTTCGTCTTCATTAAAAAGTAAGATGTATTGTTATCACGCTGCGCCTTGGTCATCCTCTCCTTCACGTAACCACTGGAAACCAGGACAACAGAAGAGGACATTTTTAAAGTACTGGACAGCTTTGTGACATCAAATGGACTTTGACAGGGAGTCTCTTTTTAAAGTACTGGACAGCTTTGTGACATCAAATGGACTTTGACAGGGAGTTACTATGTCTCCCATGACAGGGAGACATAGTAACGCACGTGCAAGCAGTTGCTCCCGACACCACTTGGGTACACTGTAGCATCCACTGAGGGATTGCTGCCAAATAGATGCCTGACAGCTTGAAAGACGTTTTGAACACTCCAGTGACAATGGTTAACTTTCTTAAAGCAAGGCCCCTGAACTCTTGTGTATTTTCTGCACTATGTAATGATATGGGCAGCGAACATGTAACGCTTTTACAACATACAGAAGTGCGCTGGTGGTCAAGGGGCAAAGAATTGACACGTTTTTTTAAAATTGAGAGACAAGCTTCAAGTTTTCTTTACTGACCATAATTTTTACTTGTCTGACCACTTGCATGATGACTAGTTTCTCACACGACTGGCCTATCTGGGTGATGTTTTTTCTCAGCTGAATGATCTGAATCTAGGATTACAGGGACTCTCCGCAACTATATTCAATGTGCGGGCCAAAGTTGAGCCTATGATTAAGAAGTTGGAGCTCTTCTCTGTCTGCATTAAGAAGGACAACACACAGGTCTTTCCATCATTGTATGATTTTTTGTGTGCAAATGAACTCAAGCTTACGGACAATGTCAAATGTGATATAGCGAAGCACCTGAGTGAGTTGGGTGCGCAATTACGCGGGTACTTTCCCGAAAAGGATGACACAAACAACTGGATTCGTTATCCCTTTCATGCCCTGCCTCCAGTCCACTTACCGGTATCTGAACAAGAGAGCCTCATTGAAATTGCAACAAGCGGTTCTGTGAAAATTGAATTTAAACAGAAGCTACTGCCAGATTTTTGGATTGGGCTGTGCTCAGAGTATTCTGCCTTGGCAAATCGTGCTGTTAAAACACTGATGCCCTTTGCAAACAGGTATCTATGTGAGAGTGGATTCTCAGCCCTCACTAGCATGAAAACTAAATACAGGCACAGACTGTGTGGAAAATGATTTAAGACTGAGACTCTCTCCAATACAACCCAACATTGCAAAGTTATGTGCATCCTTTCAAGCAAACCCTTCTCATTAACCTGTGGTGAGTTATTCACAATTTACAATGACAAATAACGTTTTATATGTAAGATGGCTAAATAAAGAGCAAAAGTATTGATTATTATATTATTATTTGTGCCCTGGTCCTATAAGAGCTCTTTGTCACTTCAAACGAGCCGGGCTGTGACAAAAACCCACACTCATTCTTATGTTTAATAAATGTATCGTATCATGTGTGTGTGGCAGGCTTACAATGATGGCAAAAAACATTTGAGAGTGCGCTGACCCTGGTGCTAGAGGGGGTACGCAGCTGGAGGTTGAATGTTTGAAGGGGTACGGGACTATCAAAGTTTGGGAACCACTGATCTAGGTTAAGTTTTGTGATGATCCGTGTATGGTTAAGGTAAGGCTTTAGGAGACTGAGCTGATCATAGACCTGTGCATATACTGACATCTTTGATATTGTGGTATCAGATAAATTGGTCGACTGACGAAACACGCACACACACACCACACAGAGGAACGGCCCACATTCAGTTAAAAGCAGCTAGTCTCTGAACTACAAATGATTGCACATAGAAGCAAATATGTCCACGTTTCTTGATGTTTATCAAACAGACCGTGCTCAGTGATCAGACACAATTCACACAGTAGATAAGGAAGCAAACCAGTCCAGTTTTTTTATGTCACAAGTAGTATGTGGTACATTTCACAACTCTTAGTACAAAACTCCAAACTAGTCACACTTGTAAGACAGTCTTTTATTCAAAACATGTCATTGTGCATTCATTTGGATTTTAAACATCTCTCACCACATAACCCTTGATTCAAAATATATTTATAGTGAAATGTAAATGAGAACATGGCTTTAATCACCAAAATACAATATAAGGATATCTTTTCAATTGAGTCGTTTTAACTACCAGTTAATCCAATAGCAAACAATGCAAGATACTTGTTTCAAATCACCCTTAGAAGAAGTGATGAAAGTAATATGCTCCACTACTGTAAATTACACAGTTCACATTAGGCAATACACTTACATTACCCAACAAAATTGACAGAACATATATAATTTCCATAATATCTATCAAAGGTGTGATCAATGAATCATGAATACAATTTTTTTTCTACTTTTCAGATATAATTGCAACATAGATGTACTGTCTGTAATCAAATGTCACAAAATTCAATGCAACAAATGAAAGGAATGAAAATCAAACATAACGTTTAGCACACGTTAATTTGCATGCAAGTGTTTCTTGAGCATTTGGCCATCATTTCTCATCCACATCACGGTGAATGTCCTCATTGTTCACGCACCGTGGGAAAAACATTTTGGCATGGCGAATCCAAGCTTGACATTGGTCTGCATTGATGTTGTCGTATGACTCATCCTTGGCCAGAAGGAGGGTGGCATGTTCATGGGGATGGCGATCATACACCTTCCACCTCCATGCTGAAAATGTTTATTCAATAGCTTTGAAGAAAGGAGAGTATGTGGGCAGGTATAGGGTCACGAATCGGGGATGGGCCCGAAACCGTGCCTGAACCAACTCTGCATGGTGGAACCTGACATTGTCCCACACAATGACATAGGGGACCCTTTCACCTTGACAGGCCTGCTCATTTTAATTGAGAAACACAATGAGGTGTGCAGCGTCGCAGTCTCCAAGAAATGGCCTAGATCCTACCACACCATCTTCAGAGATAGCTGTGCACATGGAGATGTTTCCCCCACGTTATCCAGGCACTTGGGCGGTCGCCCATTGGCTGATGATGCTCTGCCCACGATGCTGAGTTTGATGCCTGCTTCACTCACAAAGATATACTTGTGATGGTTCACAACAACATCAATCCCCCTCTTTTTACAGTATAGTTCCAATATGATATTGTGAAGTAGCATGTGCATCAAATAGTAACGGCAATACAGTATATATTGCTGTACCTGAACATACTCGGCCCGCAGTTGTTTCACCCGGTCGTTGTTTCTTTTAAAAGGCACCAGGTAAATGTGTTTCATAGATACCTGGTGCCTCTTCAAAAGACAGGCGATTGTTGGTAGGCTGATGGATGCCACATTGGCAAAGATGTCATCGTTCTCCATCAACCAATCAGTCAAATGTATTTATGAAGCCCTTTTTACATCAGCCGATGTCACAAAGTGCTATACAGAAACCCAGCGTAAAACCCCAAACAGCAAGCAATGCAGAAGCACGGTGGCTAGGAAAAACTCCCTAGAAAGGCAGGAACTTAGGAAGAAATCTAGAGGAAGCATGCTCTGAGGGGTGGCCAGTCCTCTTCTGGTTGTGCCGGGTGGAGATTATAACTGTCACGCCATGATCTGTTTCACCTGTTCCTGTGATTGTCTCCACCCCCTCCAGGTGTCGCTTATTTTCCCCAGTGTATTTATCCCTGTGTTTCCTGTCTCTCTGTTTCAGTTTGTCTTGTATGTTAGTCAAGTCAACCAGTGTGGTTTTTCCCATAATCCTTTTGCTATTCTCTTTTTGTTAGTCTTCCTGGTTTTGACCCCTGCCTGACTGTGGACTACTTTCCCGCCTGCCTGATCATCCTGCCTGTCCTGACCTTCGGTACCTTTTGGACTCTGAACTGGTTTTGACCTTTTTGCCTGTCCACGACCATTCTCTCTCCTTACCCCTTTGGATTAATAAATATTGTAAGACTCCAACCATCTGCCTCCTGTGTCTGCATTTGGGTCTCGCCTTGTGTCATGATAATAACAGTACATGGCCAAGATGTTAAAATGTTCATAGATGACCAGCAATGGCCTGCTTTATTGCGAACAGCTCTGTCATTCCTGGGCCTCACCATTTCCACCACTGCCCACTCCTGTTGGTCGATCAGCACACGGCTGCATGCATTTACAATATGTCACTGTAAATGTAATGGTAAAGCATAGTGCATGTCCTGCAGAGATACCGGTTATCTTGGCAAAATGTTCCAATGATCGAATTGACAGTTATCTTCAGATTTGGGTGAACTAATCTGGTAGCCTCTGCCATGGTAAGGTCTCTGTTTACTACACGGTCAACAATTTTGGCACAGACTTCAATAGACACAACAGTTCCCTGCTGTCTGCCTCCCCCGCTCTGATGTTCACCTCTTTGACGGGGCCCATGCCCACCTCTTTGACGGGGCCCATGCCCACCGCTTTGACCTCTTTGACGGGGTCCATGCCCACCTCTTTGACGGGGTCCATGCCCACCTCTTTGACGGGTCCCATGGCCACCTCTTTGACCTCTTTGATGGGGTCCATGCCCACCTCTTTGAACTCTTTGATGGGGCCCATGCCCACCTCTTTGACGGGGCCCATGCCCACCTCTTTGACCTCTTTGATGGGGCCCATGCCCACCTCTTTGAACTCTTTGATGGGTCCCATGCCCACCTCTTTGACCTCTTTGACGGAGTCCATGCCCACCTCTTTGACGGGCCCATGCCCACCTCTTTGACCTCTTTGACAGGGTCCATGCCCACCTCTTTGACCTCTTTGATGGGGCCCATGCCCACCTCTCTGAACTCTTTGATGGGGCCCATGCCCACCTCTTTGACCTCTTTGACGGGGCCCATGCCCACCTCTTTGAACTCTTTGATGGGGCCCAAGCCCATCTCTCTGACGGGCCTCTTGTCCACAAGATCTTTTATTTCTTCATCTCCCTTGCTGTCTATCCTGCTCCATGATGAAAGAAATTGCAAGTGTTCACACACTGCCTTTTATTGGCGACCAATTGTGTTAACCACTATGTGAAATCAATTAGCAATAACCTGTAGTTACTATGCATGGTTATCATGTACCATATATATCATTTAGATGATTATACCTTACAAACACACATTTTATTTATATTTCTCCAAATCCATATATAGTAGACAACCCAGTTTAAAATCTATAGGTATACCAAATGGTTAAGTGATTAACCGTTAAGCACAGTTGGATTAAGTGATGGTCAAATGTATTTAAACAAATGACAAGAGAATCATATGAAAAGTATTGTGAGCATTGCATTGTGAAAGGCAATTACTTTAATAAATGAAAGGTATTTCTAGATTAAACACTGATAAGGTTTGGTGAAAAAGTTACTGTGTCAATTGAAAATGTGCTTAAAGTTTTGAAAAAACAGCTTTTTTGATGATCTGTTTTGATTTTTGTACTAAGAGTTGTGACATTTGACCACATACCTGTGAAAATAGTAACAAAGCGATAAACAACTGTAATGACTCAACATCAGCAAGTTGTTTTTCAAATCAAATCAAATTGTATTTGTCACATGCGCCGAATACAACAGATGTAGACCTTACCGTGAAATGCTTACTTACAAGTCCTTAATCAACAATGCAGTTCAAGAAATAGAGTTGAGATAATATTTACTGATTAAAAAATACAATAAAAAGTTACATAAAAATAACAATATCGAGGCTATATACAGGGGGTACTGGTACCGAGGCAATGTGTGGGGGTACAGGTTAGTCGAGGTAATTTGTACATGAAGGTTGGGGTAAAATGACTATGCATAGATAACAGACAGCGAGTAGCAGCAGCAGCATGCCCATGCCAGCAGCAGCATGCCAGCAGCAGCAAACCACCCTGCATCCCACTGCTGGCTTGCTTCTGAAGCTAAGCAGGGTTGGTCCTGGATGGGAGACCAGATGCTGCTGGAAGTGGTGTTGGAGGGCCAGTAGAAGGCACCCTTTCCTCTGGTCTAATTTTTTTTATTTTTTTTATCCCAGGGCAGATTGGGGACATTGCCCTGTGTAGGGTGCTGTCTTTAAGAATGGAAGTTAAATGGGTGTCCTGGCTCTCTGTGGTCACTAAAGATCCCATGGCACTTGTTGTAAGAGTAGGGGTGTTAACCCTGGTGTCCTAGCTAAATTCCCAATCTGGCCCTCATACCCTCACAGTCACCTAATCATCCCCAGCTTACAATTGTCTCATTCATCCCTGTAACTATTCCCCAGGTTGTTGCTGTAAATGAGAATGTGTTCTCAGTCAACTTATCTGGTTAAATAAGTAAAAAGCAGTGTAAAAACAAAAGGGTGGGGGGGTGTCAATGTATATAGTCTGGGTTGCCATTTGATTAATTGTTCAGCAGTCTTTTTGCTTGCGGGTAGAAGCTGTTAAGGAGCCTTTCGGACCTAGATTTGACGCTTATTTCTGCTACCGCTTGCCGTGCCGTTGCAGAAAGAACACTTGGGTGACTGGAGTCTTTGACAATTTTTTGGACCTTCCTCTGACAAAGCCTGGTATATAGGGCCTGGATGGCAGGAAACTTTGCCCCAGTGATGTACTGGGCCATATGCACTACCATCTGTAGCGCCTTATGGTCAGATGCCGAGCAGTTGCCATACCAGGCAGTGATGCAACCGGTCAGGATGCTCTCAATGGTGCAGCTGTAGAACATTTTGAGGATCTGGGGACCCATGCCAAATCTTTTTAGTCTCATGAGGGGGGAAAGGTGTTGTCGTGCCCTCTTCACGACTGTTTTGGTGTGTTTGGACCATGATAGTTTGTTGGTGATGTGGATACCAAGGAGCTTGAAACTATATATTCAATACATATTGTATGTGTGAGTGCTATTGCATTCTTATTTGTTTCATTTCAAACAATTGTTTTAACATTTAATAGACGGGTTGGGTGTTCACCAACAAAACCGATGTGTGCGCAACTTTGAGGCAAAACAGACAGGTTTGGCTTACAATCAAAGGATTATTGACAATCTGTAAACTATATTTTGTACGCAAATGTTTATTGAAAACATAAATACATTTGAAAAAAGGGTTCCAAAAGGATTCTCCAGCTGTCTCCATATGAGAACCCTTTTTGGTTCCATATAGAACCCTCTGTGGAAAGGGTTCTATCTAGTAGCAAAAAGGGTTCTACAAATGGTTTTCTTATGGGGAATGCCGAAGAACCCTTTTTGGTTCTAGATAGCACCTTTTTTTCTAAGAGTGTAATATGGCCAACCATTCCACAGAGGGCTCTACATGAAACCAAAAACCAAAAAGTGTTCCACCTGGAACCAAAAACAGTTCACCTATGGGGACAGCCAAAGAACCATTTTGGAACCCTTTTTACTAGAGTGTGGCAAAAATATGGCATAGGTCAAAAGACTTCAAGACAAGAGATGATTTCAAGAACAAGATACACAGCAGCTTCTTGTCATTGTTGCTAGCTATCTGACCGCTCAGAATCATAACACACGGCCTTTAGCCTCTGAGTTGTGCGTGCATCGTTGTGGTGAAGTTGTCAACCTACCCTTCTATAGACAGTGGTTGAAAGTGGACAGTTATCTGATGAGACACTCTTATTGACTTAAGTTGTGTTCCCTTATTCCTTATCTAAAACCCAGATACAGATGTAAGCCCAAAGTCTAGTGTAGGGAAAAGTGGTGTGTGTGTGTCTGTGTGTGCATGTGTGCGTGCGTGCGTGTTGGGTGCTGCAGAGCGTTCATACATCAGTCAGTTTGACTGATGGACTCACAGGTAATTCCAGACCAGCACACTGACATGAGTTCTACTCCAGGCCCATCTATCTCTCTCACTTTCTTTCTTTCTTTTCTGCTGCCCTGCCCTTTCACTCCCTTTTGCTCCCCACATCTCAATCGCCCTCTGTCTCTGCTTGTCCCCCTCTGCTCTGGCCTCTGCTCTGGCCTCTCTCTCTCTCATTCTCTCCCAACCCTCCTCTCCTGCCCCCTGCTCTCTATCCCTCTAACCCCCTCTCCCTTGGCCTTTCTCTTCCTCCCTCCTCTCCCTCCCTCATCCATCCCCCTCTCTCATCCTAGGAGGTTAGTGTCTCTCTCTTTCGCTCTCTCTCGCTCTCTTTCTCTCTCCTCCTCCCCCTCTCCCCTCATCCCAGGCGGTAAGTAGCCTAGTGGTTAGAGAGTTGGACTTGTAACCGAAAGGTTGCATAATCGAATCCCTGAGCTGACAAGGTGAAAATCTGTAATTCTGCCCCTGAACAAGGCAGTTAACCCACTGTTCCTAGGCTGTCATTGAAAATATGAATTTGTTCTAAACTGACTTGCCTAGTTGAAAATAAAGGTAAAAAAATGAGTGGCAGTGAGTGTTCTCCTGGCCTCCGAACCCGCACATCCTGCCTCGTCTGATAACGAGGCAAAGCGTTAACAACCTCGCCCACTCTAACACGGACACACACACTAACAAGTCCAACAGCTGTTCCATGTCCAGCAACACATTTCCTTAGAAGACGTTCCACTTTCCATGTTCTAATCCCTCTCATAACGATCCCTCTCCCACCATCTATCATGCTTTCACAGACTGATAGAGGCACACTATAAATGCTAGTTTACATGCTTTATTTTTGAGTTAGCTGATAACCCCCTTTACAGTTAAAAGAGTTTGTTTTCTTAATTTACATTTTTTAAATATTTTTTCATCTCTTTAAGGGTTGCGAGGAGTAGGAGGAAGTTGCCACAAGAAAGATCTAAGACTAATCTACGGTTAGAATTCAGAGAGGGTAAACTGATCCTAGATCTGCGGGGAAGTTTCTGCCCCAAGCAAGAGCGAGGCCCATCATCAGAAGACAGGAAGTGATCCATTTTAATCTGTCAAAGGGAGTGATCTCATTGTTTATGTTGTTGTCAGCGGTGTCAGTGGGACGTGAGGGACAGGAGAGAGCTGGCCAGTGAAGGATGACGGAGGAGACTATCAACAACTGCTTATTAGGGTATAGGGAAGGAGAGGGTCATCATCACATGCATCTCTCTGAGACCCTTGAGCGCAAATGGCTTTTCTGTGTCATGTTTTGACTTTCTTTGCAGTAATTTCTGGGTATATACTGGTAAATTATCTTTATTGAATAATTTAGTCAGTGAAAGCATTGGCAATGTATCGTTTTGGATAAGATGTACCTTATTGTTGTACCATTTCAGTAATATTTTATTTGTATAATGTATAAATGCGATCTATCTAGATTAAACGTATATCAAAATATATGCAATGTAACTACTGTAAAAAAAAAAGTGCCATGTATGTAAAATGTATGTAGAATTGGGTTGAGGTCATGGCTCTGTGCAGGCAAATCATGTTCTTCCACACCAATCTCGACAAACCATTTCTGTATGGACCTCGCTTTGTGCACGGAGGTATTGTCATGCTGAAACAGGAAATGGCCTTCCCCAAACTGTTTCCACAAAGTTGGAAGCAAAGAATCGTCTAGAATTTTATTGTATCCTGTAGCGTTAAGATTTCCCTTCACTGGAACTAAGGGGCCTAGCCTGAACCATGAAAAACAGTCTGACCATTATTCCTCTTCCACCAAACTTTATAGTTGGCACTACGCATTTGGGTAGCATTCTTCTGGCATCCGCCAAATACAGATTCGGCCATCGGACAGCCAGATGGTGAAGCGTGATTCATCACTCCAGAGAAAGCGTTTCTACTGCTCCAGAGTCCAATGGTGGCGAGCTTTACACCACTCCAGCCGACGCTTGGAATTGTGCATGGTGATCTTAGGCTTGTGTGCGGCTGCTTGACCATGGAAACCCATTTCATGAAGCTCCCGATGAACAGTTATTGTGCTGACGTTGCTTCCAGACAAAGGTTGGTAATCGGTAGAGAGTGTTGCAACCGAGGACAGACAATTTTTACACGCTACGTGCTTCAGCACTCTGCGGTCCCGTTCTGTGAACTTGTGTGGCCTACCACTTGACGGCTGACCGTTGTTGCTCCTAGATGTTTCCACTTCACAATAACAGCATTTACAGCTGACTGGGGCAGCTCTATCAGGGCAGACATTTTACGAACTGACTTGTTGGAATTGTGGCATCCTATGACGGTGCCACGTTGAAAGTCACTGAGCTCCAATATTTGTCTATGGAGATTGCATGGCTGTGTGCTCGATTTTATACACCTGTAAGCAACGGGTGTGGCTGAAATAGCCACTTATTTGAAGGGGTGTCCACATCATTTTTAAATGTAACTTTTTTATTATTGAATAAAAATGCAATCTACTTGTAGTGAAGCCGCTCAACATTTACATTACATTCAGTCATCTAACAGAAGCAACCAGGGTCAATGCCCTGCTCAAGGGCACGTTGACAGATTTCCCACAAGGTCAAAAACAGGGAGCCAAACCAGCGACCTGCCATCCACCAAGAACAAGCTCCCAAACGCCAGGCCATCAGCCCTCCAAAGTTCCCCGAGAGCTGCTCCTCAACCATCTGAGACCCCCCCCCCCACAGTCCCCACCCTCCCGAAAAAAATAATAATAAAGTAAAATAATTCCTTTCCCTACCCCCAAGACCCCCGTCCCCCCAAGACCCCGTCCCCAAATGCACTAACAAATAACAAAATTAACAAAAGAGAAAAAAGAGGGGGAAAAAACGAAAACAGAAAACACTGCAAAAAATAAATCAAGGACAACAAAAATCATGACAGCAAGGCCAAATTAATACGTTTGAGTGCATGTATAGCACTATTTACATGTGTGTGTGTGTGTGTGTGTGTGTGTGTGTGTGTGTGTGTGTGTGTGTGTGTGTGTGTGTGTGTGTGTGTGTGTGTGTGTGTGTGTTTGAATGCAAGTGCATCCATTCCTGAACCTGAGACCAGAAACAGGCTACCTGAAGGCAATACCAAATAAAATGGTCTATTGATTCTGTGACTCACAACAAAATCTGCAGAGCTGCGATGATTGTATGCCCCAAATATCCTGTTGGTGGCACTGCCCCCTGCCTCCTCCATTTTTGGGGTAATGCTGTAATCAATTGGTTGTAATCTTGGATTGAGCAGACCTTCCCATACCATTCTGATAACTCCATGAAAGACATAACTCTACCATTCCAATTTCAAATATAACTTAAAAACAAAATACCCTTTTAAACACGTTTTCCATAAATACAGGTATTTTATCAGCCAGCACATTTGAGTTCAACCATAATATTTGTTCTATGTTTTCAGGGGGATGAAATTTAAATACATATGAACCAGCTCTGTAATGCTTGTTTGAAAAAGAGAGATAAGAAAAAGGTTTGATTTTCAATTAAATAAAAAATTTGACATGTCAATATGCACAAAGGCAAAAAGGCCATTTTTAAACTGAAATTGTCCCCCCCCCCCAGTTTTATGATACAAAATGAGGCACCAGAGTGCTTTAGGACCATGTGGACTCCTCCGAGCGGTTGGGTAGGCTGTTTGTCCGATTGGATAATAATTATGTCCCCCCCACTTCTAAAACCAAAATTGCACCTCTGGGTTCAAGAAAACATTTGTATAAGTGAAGCTTTTAGAGAGAGTTTTACTGCTTTTATATTTAATCATCTCAACCCACCCAGTTCATATTCATTATATATATAGGCATGTTTTATCTTGTCTGGTTTAGCATCCCAGACAAAGCAAAATATTTTTTGCTCATATGATTTGAAAAACAAATCATTAGGAGTAGGCAGCGCCATAAGTAAGTGAGTAAATTGAGATATGACTAAGGAGTTAATCAGTGCAATTTTTTTACCTCTCCATGGTTGCTATTTTTTACTAGTTTTCTATTGAAATTCATTGTGGAGAGCTCATATCTGTTGTGATATGAATACCAAGTATGTCTACTTCACCGTCAGCCAATTTTATAGGTAAACTGCAGGGTAATGTAAAAGTTGTATTTTTTAAAGATCCAATACGTAATACTGTACACCTTGGCTTTAGTCCAGAGGGTCCAGAAAAGTTACCTAGATCTTCAACGAGACATTGCAGGGATCTAGCTGGCGGACTATAAAACTTGAGTCATCAGCATACATGGACACCTTTGTTTTTAAGCCTTGAATTTCTAATCCTTTAATGTTGTCATTTGATCTGATTTTAATAGCTAGCATTTTGATGGCCATAACGAATAGATATGGTGACAGCAGACACCCTTGATTAACTCCTTTTGACAATTCAAAACTCTGAGAATTAGCCACTATTTACTATTTTACACCTGGGGTTGCTATATATACTTTTAGCCATTTTATAAGAGACTCATCAAAATTGAAAAAATCCAGGCATTTATAAATCTAATCCAGTATTACTTTGTTGAAGGCCTGGCATCTTAGATGTTTAATGTTGTTCTATTATTTCTAGTAGTTGTCGTATTTTATCTCCAATGTATCGTCCATGTAAAAAAAACTCTGATCAGGATGAACAATATCTGGTAAAACCTTTTCATTTCTGAGTGCTATGCATTTCGCTAGTATTTTTGCATCACAACATTGAAGTGTAAGGGGCCTCCAATTTTTTTCGATCTTTATATTTGCTGACCGGGTCTTGTTTTAATAATAGAGAAATCAGACATTCCTGCTGAGTACCTGAAAGACCAACATTTCTATAGGAGTAGTTAAAACAAGCCCAAACATGGAGCTTTGAGTATATAAAAAAAGGTATGCCATCAAGCCTTGGTGTTTTTACAGACTGAAAGGATTCAATAGCCTCAAAAAGTTAATAAAAGGTTACTTTGTCATTTGGCCTTCGCACTGATCTTTTTGTATGTTTGTTACTTTTCCATTTTTTTATTATTTGGAAAGAATTCCTTACAGTAATCGTCATTCATAGGGGGAGGGGGAGACAGAAAAGAAAACGTCTGCTTAAAATATTTAGCTTCCTGTTTTAAAATATAATTCAGAGAATCATAGATGACTCCGTCTTTAGTAACTCGTTTTTGCTACTTATTTTTGGCAGCATCACTGAGTTGGAGGTTCAAGGAGAATTTGGTGCATTTTTCTCCATATTACATCCAGTTTGCTTTATGTTTGTAATAGATTACGTTAGATCATTCTTGAATAAGGTCCTCTATTTTTGGGGGTTTTCCTCTAACTTATTTTGTATCTTTGTAGTACCGTTTTTATTGCTATCTACCTGTAGTATTTGTCACATCTGCTCCTGCAACGTCCTCTACTGCTCATCCTGTGTATCCTTGACCTGTCGCCACTCCCCCAGTACTCTCTCCCTCTCTCTGTGTGTATGTGTTTGATTGTGTGGGCGGAGACAGGTGTGCTGGAGTCAGAGCAGATCCCCACCAGCTGCAACCTGTTCCATAATCAAGAACTCTACAAATACTCAGCCCTGCCACTTCCACACTGCCAGATCGTAATCTCTGCTCATTCTGCCCACTCTGACTCTGGTCCCTGTCTCCTGTCCCACGTCTCGTCATCCTGCTACTCTGTCCTGGATTCCCCACTCTACTACTCCCTTGGATTCCCCTCTGGACCTGCTTACCTTGTCTCAACCCCTCTCGCTCCAGCCTAAGCCTCCGCACCTGGTTTTCAGCAACCCGCCCGAGCTTCCCCTGACCTGTACTCCATCTCCCACCTGTGTTTCAATAAATTCCTTGGTTACTTCATCCCAGTCTCCTCGTCTGAGTCTGCTCTTGTGTTCCCCTGTTCCACTCCGTGTAACACTATTTGTTCATGTATTTCCCTTGTTAGTCTTGTCTCATTAGACAGAAACTGCTTTCTTATTATTATTATTGAATGATCTCTGAAGGTATATTTAAAGGTATCCCAAACAACAAGGGGATTTGTTGAACCTACATTGTTCTGGAAAAAATTAAGTTATAAATTATTTTGTCTTGTCCACATTCTTTTGTAAATATAGTGTGTATACAGTGTATTCTTTGTGGAACTATTGAAACCAAGCAACTCAGATAAGGCCCTAGGCAGCCAGCCTGTTAGCTAGAAATAAACGTCGATTTCAGACGTTTGAAAAGGTCCTGAGAACGTTGATATCTGCCTTGCTCGGTGCTCACCAAATGTTTGTAAAACAATACTTGTGATGCTCGGAGTTCGAAGCACGCTGCTCAGACCACTGTGCCACCACACTTCACAATGCTCTAGCAAGCCATGAGAATACTGATGATACCTGATGGTAATAGCGTATAGTTTTTTATTATTATTCTATTAGCCTTCCCCAAACCATAGCCCTAACCCCAACATCAGGCCATGCCAGAGACCATTACACACACACACAGTCTTGTACAGCTAACCTTGTGGGGACACACAATTCAGTCCCATTCAAAATCCTATTTTTCCTAACACCTAACCCGCAGGTAGCCTAGTGGTTAGAGCATTGGACTGGTAACTGAAAGGTTGCAAGATTGAATCCCTGAGCTGACAAGGTAAAAATAAGAATTTGTTCTTATCTGACTTGCCTAGTTAAATAAAGATAAAAATAAATAACCTGTATGCTTACCCTAACACAAATTCTAACCCTAAACCCCGTAAAAATAGCATTTCACCTTGTGTAGACTAACAACATTTCTCCAGTTGGTCATATTGTGGTTTGTTTACTATTCTTGTGGGGACTTCTGGTCCTCACAAGAATAGTTAAACACGTCCACACACAGACACAGAACAGTTAGACCTAGCTAGTGATATCCATGACAGATTTGACCCTGTTGTGCAAGCCCGCTATTCTGAAGACAGGAAGATGCACTGAGCTAGAAGAAGAGGCTTGCAGAGAGCTGCTGGGTTCAAAGGTCAGAGCTCTTTTTCTATGGTGGGCTGGGGACATGTTACTACTGTCAGGCTCTTCTTCTATAGTGGGCTGGGGCCATGTTGCTACTGTCTGCTCTTCTTCTATGGTGGTTTGGGGCCATGTTGCTACTATCTGCTCTTCTTCTATGGTGGGCTGGAGTGTCATGTTCGTCGTATGAGTGAGACCAAGGCACAGCGTGGTATGCGTACATTCTCTTTTAATGAATGAACACTTAACAAACCAACAAAATCAACGACCGAAACGTGAAGCTATACAAATAGTGCAGACAGGCAACTAAACATAGACAAGATCCCACAAACACAAAAGGGAAATGGCTGCCTAAATATGATCCCCAATCAGAGACAACGATAAACAGCTGCCTCTGATTGGGAAGCATATCAGGCCACCATAGACATACAAATACACATAGATAACCCATCCAAGTCACCATCACGCCCCAACCAACACAGCGAAAAAACAGCTTACTATGTTCAGGGCGTGCCACCCTAACACAAATTCTAACCATAAACCCCCTAAAAATAGCATTTCACCTTGTGTAGACTAATAACATTTCTCCAGTTGGTCATATTGTGGTTTGTTTACTATTCTTGTGGGGACTTCTGGTCCCCACAAGAATAGTTAAACACGTCCCCCCACACACACACACACAGAACAGTTAGACCTAGCTAGTGATATCCATGACAGATTTGACCCTGTTGTGCAAGCCTGCTATTCTGAAGACAGGAAGATGCACTGAGCTAGAAGAAGAGGCTTGGAGAGAGCTGCTGGGTTCAAAGGTCAGAGCTCTTTTTCTATGGTGGGCTGGGGCCATGTTGCTACTGTCTGCTCTTCTTCTATGGTGGTTTGGGGTCATGTTGCTACTATCTGCTCTTCTTCTATGGTGAGCTGGAGCCATGTTACTGCTGTCTGCTCTTCTATGGTGGGCTGGGGCGATGTTGCTACTGTTTGGCTCATCTGGTAGACTGGGTGGACTAAAGGCATTCAGGCACACTTGGAGGGAAATAAGAGTACGGCTGCCTCCCAAATGGCACCCTATTCCCCACATAGTGCACTTCTTGTGACCATAGCCTATTCTCCATGTAGTGCAATACTTCTGACAACCAGGGTCCATAGGGTTGTGTAGGGAATAAGGTTCCATTTGTGAGAAAACCTAAAATATAACGTATCAGATTGTGCTGTTAAAAACAAATATATAGGTTTTTGTTGTTTCTCTGTAATACTACTAGCCACCTAGCAATTTTATGAAGTTGGCTTTAGCTAGCTCAGATAGGTTACCAATCTCTCAACCTCTAATGCCGTGTGTGTAGGTGGCAGGGAAGTCAGGCGCAGGAGAATCGAACTTATATCATAGACTTGACAAAACTCCATAATCAAAAATACAAAATAAATAAAAGTGGGTACAAGAACCCGTCGCGCACCAATACATAATACACGAACATACAAAACAAACAGTCTCTGACAAGGACATGAGGGTAAACAGAGGGTTAAATACACAACATGTAATGAATGGGATTGGAACCAGGTGTGTAGGAAGACAAGACAAAACCAATGGAAAATGAAAAATGGATCAATGATGGCTAGAAGAGCGGTGACGTCGACCGCCGAGCACCGCCCGAACAAGGAGAGGCATCGACTTCGGCAGAAGTTGTGACAACCTCATAACTAGCTATCAAGAAGCCATTGCAGGCTATCAATTTAGAGTAACTAGCTTGTCTAACTCTCTTAGCTGGGATTGCCCTGCTGGCAAGATTGGTAAACTTTAGATAAGCATGCAATAACTAAATGTACTGAATAAGACTCACATTCCTTTCAATCTTTGACCAAGATTTTAGCAGAGAAGCATATTTAGTTTATTTTTAAAAAGACAGACAGCTCAAGAGGTATGCTTAGATATGCAGAAAATAAACATATGCTTGTCATAGAATTAAGCATAATGATTATGGCTCTATATTGCAGGAAAAGGCTGTTTAAGGTGTTTGACAACCCCCTACAGACCACTCACCAGCCATCCTCATGTACTTCATGCCCCCTCAGATTTTTGGCCTGTGTGTGTGTGTGTGTGTGTGTGTGTGTGTGTGTGTGTGTGTGTGTGTGTGTGTAAGTAGTCAGGGAGTTTAAATACTCAGGAAGAGAAGGACATTCAAATGTAAAGAATACAGTCAATTACTTCTCTCTCATTTTTTCTTTATTTGCATTTCTAAACTACATGTCAAACATCCAGGTCTTGTTTAATAGGGCACTCAGCAGAAAACTGAAAATAAAAAGCACTGTTTCAGTCCGTTTGGACCCTAATGGGCATGACCCAGTATAGCGATACTCGGTCAGCCACCACTGTGAGATGAATCCTTGTACTGCCACATATTGAGACTGATTAATTTGATTGGTTAAAGGTCAGGGCTCAAGGGGTTAAAAGGTTTTGAAGTGTGCGTGCGTGTGTGTGTGTGTGTGTATGTGTCTGTGTGTGTGTGTCTGTGTGTGTGTGTGTGTGTGTGTGTGTTTAGGGTTGGGGAGTTACATGTCATCTGATTACAATTTTCTTTTGACTGTAATCAGTTACGTTACCAGCAAAGATATTGTCTCACCTAGCTATCTTAATTTACTGCAGTGGGCTAAATCAGTGTCACACGGGGTTTCTTGGTAGTCTTAAACAAATCTATTTTGAATCTACTAGAAATAGAGTTGAAATGTATTGCATCCCGATATTACAACTTTATATATAACAGAAGACTGAAATATAACAAAGTGACAGATATGACAACTATAAATAACATTTCACCCATGAGGCCACTAGAGGGAGATTTGGTCATTTGCCTGCAGGAAAGGGCTAAAGGGATACTTCGGGATTTTGTCAAGGAAGCCCTTTATCTACTTCACAAATGGTATCCACGGGTTCATCCGACTCTGGGGAAGTAGATAAAGGGCTTCATTTCCAAAATGAAGTATCCCTTGAAGATGAATGCACTAAACTAAGTCGCTCTGGATAAGTGCGTCTGCTAAATTACTAAAATGTACATGTAAAATGTAAGTGAAGAGAAAAGAGAAAAGTTGAAAAAACTGACCCTCCGTTACATCGTGACGTGTCATGCCGTAACGAACAGCACGCATTAAGCAACTATTTCTGTCTTACAATCTCTCTCCACCAGGTGTAGCACTTCTCTCATCGTTTAAAAACAAGAAATGGACAGTGACGGGGGTAAGGGTAGTAATAGTAATTTTTTGCATCATCACTGTAAACGATCATGACTCTCAAAGCCGCTGTTTACTTCTGAACTAACTTTAGCACCGCCCTAAAAACCCGATTCAAATTCGACACAAACCTTCAAATAGGTATGTAATGACACATTATATAAACTCTTTATAGTGTTTTATTTACATTTTAGAGGCGATAAGGTGATAAGTTGGACAGATCGAGTGAAGAAAAGCCATTTTCCCACACATCTCCTCTTCTCTCACTACCACGCATTAGTTTCGCTTCCCCACCCGCCATTTTTAAAAAGACCCGACGGAGCTCATTGCCTTCTTGAATAATGCAGAAACGGGCAGCTTGGAGGTCATGTCATTAATTTTGTTGGAAAGGGGAGAAATTGTGCTTTACAATGGTATTGACATTACAGTTGATCTGGAAGTATTACGTTTTTAGGGCGCTAAAATAAGGTCAATTGTACGGACCAAGGCGATGTACAAAAGTGAGTGAGTTTACGTTAGTATCTGTAATGGATTACATTTAGAAAGTCAAGTGTGTCTAACGGAGGAGGTTGGGGGCAACGACCAGATTCACAAATAAAAATTCCAGGTGCCGAGGAATTTCTCATTATCAGAGCACTGTACCCCCAGGTGTCCTAGTGTGTTGTCATTTCTGCGTCTCTCTTCTGGTTATGTGTAACAGTCTTGCTTCCATCCCTCTCCTTGCCCCAACCTGGGTTCGAATCAGGAACCTTCTGAACACATCAATAACCTGCCTCCCGCAAAACATCATTACCCATCGCTCCACAAAGCCGCAGTCATTACAGAGCAAGGGAAACAATTACTCTGAGCGAGTGACATCACCGATTGAAACGCCACTAGTGCGCACCGCTAATTAGCTAGCCATTTCACACCGGTTACACTCACCCCCCCCCCCCCCCCTTTGACCTCTTCCTTCTCCATAGCAACCCCAGCTGCTGGGCAGAGCCCAACTGAATGATCCGGGTCAACAACATTAATGTAACAGTATTGCTTCCATCCCGCTCTTTGCCCCAATCTGGGCTCAAACCAGGGACCCTCTGAATACATTGACAACAGTCACCCATGAAGCATCGTTACCTATCGCTCCAAAGAGCAAGGGAAACAACTACTTCAAGGTTTCAGAGCGAGTGACGTCACTGATTGAAATGTTACTAGCACAAACCTCTAACTAGCTATCCATTTAACACCAGTTACTTGTGTGTGTGTGTGTGTGTGTGTGTGTGTGTGTGTGTGTGTGTGTGTGTGTGTGTGTGTGTGTGTGTGTGTGTGTGTGTGTGTGTGTGTGTGTGTGTGTGTGTGTGTGTGTTCTGGGGGAACTGGGCACTCCCTAACCTCTGGTGCAGGGTTCCCCAACTGGAGTTTTCTGGGTCCCAAAAATATATTTTACTTTTATTGATGGACATAAAAGACTAAAAACACCAGCAAATCAGCTCCAAGTGATTTTAATTATGGAAATCTGTTCCAAAGTATTCCCGCACATAATAGATATATACTGTATATACAGTATGTGATTGTATACAAATGTAAACAAGGTTTGATATATTATATCAGTTTCGGCTTCTTGCGGTCTATTTGCGGTTTTCAAATTATTTGTAATTATGTTCCGGCCCCCTGACCATCCGCTCAAGAAAAGAAATCACCCTGCGGCTGAATCTAGTGGATGATCCCTGCTCTGGTGTGTGTTAAACTCTGACACAGCAGATAGAGGTGAAAGGTCATGAGAACTTGTGTGCATCCCAAATGGCACCCTATTCCCTATATAGTGCATTCCTTTTGATAGGCCCTGGTCAAAAGTAGTGCACTATATAGGGAATAAGGTGCCATTTGGGACGCATCCCATGTCTCTTCCTTTCCAGACTCATATAAAAAACACAGACAGAAAGATACATCTGTAGGACATACAACCGCCACATATGTTACCTTAAAGGGGCCTGAGTAGGGTTGCAAAATTCCTGTAATTTTCCCATAATTCCCAGGTTTTTCTGAAATGCTGGTTGAAGGATTCAAAGTGTCCTGCTTATTCCCTCCTGATTCCAGGAATCTTCCAACCCTAGGCATCACAGTGGTTTGATGTAGGATGGAGTTTCCCCTAAGAACTGGTCTGTGGTCAGTTTTATCTATTGCCTTCCTGATGGTTTAAGTTAGGGTTGGGGTAGGGTAAACTGATCCTGTGGTTAGTGACTGTTCAGGGGAACCAAGCTGGCATAGATTAGTACAGACCAGGATGTCAAGGACTGTGGTTGAGTGCATTTTTTTGCGATTCAATTAAATTAAGCATGGTCCGTCCATGTTTTAAATGTTTCATTGAGAAAATACATAGGTTCCATCTCTAATGCTATAATATAGCCTAGAGCACTATAATATAGCCTAGAGCACTACCTTTGACCAGGGCTCGTAGAGTGCCATTAGAGATAAAGACTCCCTTCATTATAGGTAATCTGTGATACCAACATAATTTTTCTTTGCCTCTGGGTACAGTTTATTTTAGATTACATTCTTTAAATACAAATGTATCAAAAGCAAGGAAAGTTGACTACTGCATGATCGCTTAGTACAAATAGCGATCTCAGATAAGCCTACGATTGGTCCGTTAGACCTGTCAGTCATAGTCTGTTTTTCAGTCTCCTCAGTCACCATTGGTTGAATCGGCAGACAGGCTTGTGATATCACATACCACGAAGCCCACTCCTTTGCTGGAAGCGTTTGGTCTTGCTGTCTCTGTGCCATTCCTTCCACAAGTGGAATATAGATTTCCTTATCTCAACGTTCCATTCCAATAGAATGAAATAGAATATAGAACCGTTTATCTCTTCTCTCTGTTCCATTGAAACTGTTCCATTGAAACTGTTACATTCATTCTCATACAATGACATCACAAGAGAGTCAACTGGGCTAAATCAATAATTCCAATTCTGGAACCAGAACTAGAACCATCGGAACCAGAACCAGAATCATCACAGCGGGGTAGTGGAAGACTTCCCCTTGGAAGAGAGCACCTGTCGGAACCTTCTTTTGAGCTCTTGCATGTTGGGGGACTTAGGCCGAGCTAGGTGCAGCCCTCTCCTCTTCTCCCCGTTCCCCCCGCCCAGCGCTCGGCTCACCTCGCCACAGAGGTGCAGGAAGGCGGCGTGGACCCCCTCGTGGTTCTCCCGGGCAGAGACCTCGAAATACGCACCACCCAGAGAGGCTGCCAAAGTCTCACCCTCATCGGCTGGCACCTGGCGGGCACGGAGGAGGTCACTCTTGTTGCCCACCTGGGAGGAGGTGAGAGATGGATTAGACCAATGTTAAGGCAATGTCCAGAAATACTTCCAGATAAAACGAAGGTTATCGAGCCACCAGTATGACGAGGACATACACCGGGAGAGTTAAATATAACATATAATTTAATGTATCGCTATGGACACGGATGTAATAGATGGGTAACAGATACTGTATAGTTAAATAATACTAATAATAGCATCCAGCTCCCGTTACTAATAGATGTAATACAACGGTCAAACTCACCAGTATGACAGGTATATTCCCTGCAGGGTGGATGCGTCTGACGTGCTGGTAGAGAGGCTGGATGGTCCTATAGCTGCTGTCATCTGTGATGGAGAAGACCAGGACGTATCCATCCGCCCAGTAGATAGACCTGTTGATCTGCTCCTGACAATAAAGTCCCTCTGCATCGTCCTGGATGGAGGGTTGAGGGGGGAAAGGGGGGTGGGTAGAGGAGAGAAAGAGAGGAAAGAGAGAGGGGAAGTCAATGGTATGTAGCTAGTGATGTGTTCATCCCGAACTCCCACAGTAGTCGGCACGGTTATTATTATGAGATTATGGAGCAGACAGAAAGACAGCACACACTCTCTATCTCAGGCATAGTCTGTTTACAAGACCAGGCCTTTGAACGGGCGGTGGAAGTGAGTTTGATAAACGAATGGGAGCCTCCCCCAGGCCTGGCACTGAATTATCAAAAACCACTCTAGAGGGAGAAGAATAATTGAGATATGCCCTGATACTGGATGTAGGCCTGTTCTACTGTAACATCATAGCTTCTTACTGGTAGTGATGAACTGTAAATAAGGAGATGTTTCCACTTGTTATATCCAGACCGGGATCAAATACATAAGCTACTGTATGTATGTCAAATACTTTTTTGCGATGGAGCCAATACAATGGAATCGTCCCAAAAGTGCAAACCGAGATACTGTTTTATTTACGGGAACTTTTATTTTATTGAACCAGAAAGTCCCATGGAGGTTAGAAAACCTATTTCCCAAGAGAGACTTGGCAAGTAATTTAAAGTACTTGACATTTGAAAGTATTTCACAAATATTTGACCCAGGTCTGGTTACATATACCCTTAGACTGTAGAGAGGACTAGGAATTACCTGTAGAGAGATACAGAGGCTGTGTTACAAATGGCACCATACTCCCTATGGAGACAAGGTCCCATAAGGCTCCATAATGCCTGAGACTCTAGTCACTCTGTTATCATTTGGCAAGCGGTATCGAAGCATCGCGTCTCAGACCAACAGGCTCTGAGACAGCTACTAGCACCTGGCCATCAGACTGCTGAACAGCCAACCCTAGCTGACTCCCTGCACAGACTTGTACCTGTGACTATTTTTACCTAAGAGACAATCTGCACCTCAGACATTATTTGCACTGACTAAGCAAAACCCTCACACACAAACACACAAACCTACATAAACACACACCCAAGCACCCACACGCACTCACAACTCACACACACATATAACACAACCAATGTTGCTGTCCTATTATATACTATTTACAGTATTCCACTGTGTGAACAAGTCCCTGCCCACTACAATGTAATACAGTCCATCTCTTATTACTTCTATTACTTGTTATTTTTGACTTGACTCTTTTTATTGTTATTAATGTTATTGACTGATGTACTGCGTTGCTGAGGGAGCTTGCGCATAAGCATTTCACCGCACCTTTTATACCTGTTGTAAACTGTGTATGTGATGTGACTAATAAAATGTCATTTGATTTGAAAAGTAGTGCACTATATAGGAAAGATTTCTGGATCGAATCCCCGAGCTGACAAGGTAAAAATCTGTTGTTCTGCCCCTGAGCAAGGCAGTTAACCCACATTTCCTCGGGCGTCGAAGACGTGGATGTCGATTAAGGCAGCCCCCCTCACCTCTCTGATTCAGAGGTTGAGTTAAATGCAGAAGACACATTCTGTTGTACAACTGACTAGGTATCCTCCTTTCCCATTCCTTAATGTGCTATTTGGGACTCAGCCCTTGTGTGGAGAGAGAGAGAGACCGACCTGTAGAGAGACGCAGGGCGTGTCCTGAACCTGTAGTGAAACCTGTTCTCCATCTAGATTGATCTTTCTGGAGTACAGGGCCCCTGGGAACAGAGATAAGCAAAACATTACTGACTACGCACAAGTGATTTCTATGCAACAAATGAATGAGGATGTAAAATGTATAAGTTGCCTGTATTATTAGGGTGGGTGTTTACAGTATAAGTTAATAAAGAGAGACATTTGTTGGGTAAACCACCAAAGTGTCAGCATCACAGTGCCTACTTCACAGTTTAGTGCCCTGTATAGTGCCCTACACAGGGATGCCGAAACGTTGGTATTTATCCAATAAATTACTGGGAGTCTATCGAGTGTGTGACTCCATTTATTTTTATAGCCTACAGTTAACTCGCCATTAGTCAGCACTTTTTTGGGTGTGCGCCAGCTCAGGCTTTTCACTGGGTGTTTACAAGTGAAATTGTTTCTAAATGTGTAGTAAACTAGTATGGGGTTCTTACAAGGTTATAACAATGTGAAATGACAAGTTCAAGTTTTACTGTCACATGCACAAGTACAGTGAAATGTTTCACTTGCAAGCTCTACCCAACAGTGCAGTAATCAATATCAAAATAGTATAACTAATACAAAATAAATATACATAACAAAGAAAAACACGAACATAACATACATTACAGGGTGACTGGCAATACCAAATTTACAAGACTATGCATATTATGCAGGGGTACTGGAGTAATTGGAGGTAGATATGTACATGTAAGCAGGGGATTAGGCGAAAGTGACTGGTTGTCATGGTTCCACCACCAGAGGGCAGCAAAGACCATCCTAGAGGCAATTACGACACTCAGGTGTGTTCTATTACTCATTATGATTTCCCTGTTTAAAAAAAGAGGTGTGTTTTCTGCTGTACATTGCAGAAGCTTGAATTGTTGACCGTGTGCGGTCGTTTCCTGAGTGAGTTTTCGAGACTTAGTGTTTGTTTTCAAGTGTACTGGGATCCCGTGGCTACCGTTCTTAGTAAACTATTATGTTTATCCTTAACCACTGATTCCTCGTTTAATCTCATCTCTGCACCTGGGTCCAACCTCGCCACGTCACACTGGTAGCAGGATAAATAATGATAATAGTAAACAGTATGGCATACGTGGTAGGTGAGTGCATGGTGGTGAGTGTGTGTGTGTGTATTTTATATGAATGGGACTGTTAGAATGATAAAACCGTACCTGTGTTTGCCTCATAGTCCCCGATGAACCTCTTAGTCAGAAACCTGACTATCAGCGCTGTGAATGAAACAAGGAGAAGAATAGTCACCAATGAGAAACACCTTGAGAATAATAATGTAGTTGACTACATATTTTTCATAGTTGCCATTGAAGAATACTGTACTCCTAGTTGGCATAGGCCAACAACATCCTAAACATGGAAAAATATCGATGTACCCTTGATCAAGGCACTTAACCCTAATTACTCTTAAATTGCTCTGGATAAGAGTGTCTACTAAATGAGACAAATTGAAATATAAACACCTTGAGAAGAATACTAGAAGGCCACATATCTCTCATAGTTGCCGTAAAAGAATACTGCTCCTTAGTTGGCATTGGCTGTCTGCATCCTAAACCAAATAGTACCCTATTCCCTACGTACTGCACTACTTTTCAAAAGTAGGTCACTTTAATAAGGAATGGGGTGCCATTTGGGACATGCGCTCAGCCTGTCTGTCCTGATCGAGTCTGTGAACGTACACGTCGCCCCCTGGCGAGATTGTTTACCTCTCACTGTTCAACTGGCACACCAGTGTGTCGCCTATCCCAAAGACATAATAAAATATTTTGGTGGAACTATTAATACGTAGACATTTTTCCAAAATCGAAATTTGTATAGGCTACTTGTATGGCCAATCCGTTTGTGCCAAAAGGATGCAAATAAAGTATTTCCATTCTAGTATACATTTTCTATTTGGACCCGATTAATACTCCTCGATAGATTCATTCAAAGAGTCGGAAACAAAAACCTCCGGACTTTCACGACAACGGTGCTATCCAGACTACTTTATCACACTTCTCGTAAAGCTTGATCTCCTACCTGTTTTCCCCACGTTGCTCGCTCCCAAAACCACGATCTTGACGTTTTTGTTGGGTACGCAGTCTAGAACGGGATACTCCTGTATTGGAACTAGCAGAAAGTTGCTAGAACCACTATTCATTGTTGTCGTTGGGTCGACAGGAAGACGCATTTAGGAGTCCTTATCGGTCCAGTCTGGGAATGCCGTGCCTCTCTCTTCGTCCCCCACTGCTAAAACAATCCTGAGCCTCGGGAGCTGAGGCTTAGTGTGTCTCGCCCATGATGATAACTGAAATTATAATCGTCCACTTTGGCTGCTACTCGAAACAATTCTAACTACCACTTGTAGTTCCACTGCATTGAGTGCGCAACAAGTTGACAGAATCCTGTTATTTTGGCCCACCCTGACCAGACCCGTTAGCTGACCGTAGGTTTTATATTGTCTCGGTTATTTCACATCGGCTAAGTATACCGAGACAGAGCAGCAAATATTTCACATAAGCCAAAGGGGTTAGAGTAGCCTAGACAAGTCTATCCCTCCTGTTCCAGAGCCCGCAGCAGTGGTTCGTTCGTCTAGTGAGAGACAGTAGCCGGAGAGGGATGAGAAGAATGAGTAGGCTAGAGCTGCTGAAGAGGCACAACTCCGAACTGAAATACATGTTTTTGTATAAATGGCACCCTATTCTGTAGCCTATATAGTGCACTACTTTAGACTAGAATGCTATTGGTCCCTGGACCAAAGTAGTGCACTGTATAGGGAATAGGGTGCCATTTAGGACACATCCACTTAACCATCTCAAGGTGTCATAAAAAAATGCACACCCCTCCCCAACATAAAAAGTATTTTCACACCACCCTTCCCTTGTACTGTAAAATAAATGTAACACCCACCCGCCTCAAAGAATTAACTCAAAATAATGTTAATACCCACAAATAGGCTCCCGAGTGGCACAGCTGTCTAAGGCACTGTATCTCAGTGCAAGAGGTGTCACTGCAGACCCTGTTTCAAATCCAGGCTGCATCACATCTGGCTGTGATTGGGAGTCCCATAGGGCGGTGTACAATTGGCCCAGCATTGTTAGGGTTTGGCTGGGGTAGGCTGTTATTGCAAATAAAAATGTGTTCTTAACTGACTTGTCTAGTTAAATGAAGAAAAAATAACAATACTACAGTTGATGCCACACAGAGCTACGGGCCAGAAGGCTGAGGGTTTGCCAACCATCACAGTTGAGCTCACTCTCCCTGACTGTTTCCTTACTTCACGATCAGAGCCGGTTACAGACAATGGTCAACTAGGAGGGAGTCAGATTATCATCATATTGTTGTCATATTTATAATTATATAAAATATATGCAACACAAACCAACAGGTTTCTGTGCCAATGAACCACACAACCGATAAACAAAACATACTGACTTCAGCCACTTCAATAACATGGTTAATGTTTTCAACACCACAATAAATAGACTATGTCAATCTCGACAAATAGAAAATATATCCCTCCCTTCCTTGTAGGTTTACCAAGTATCGAAGGCTTGGTTTGACAATCTCCGAATGTCACGACATTTTTTGGTGTATTGTAACAGATGTCTCTTTCACCAATTTGCCACTGCACAGTTTGGATTGATTTCTTTCTTTCATTTGTCAGAAAATAAAAAAAGACGTACAGTACCAGTCAAAAGTTTGGACACACCTACTCATTCAATGGTTTTTAAAATAATAGTAAAGATATCAAAACTATGAAATAACAGATATGGAATCATGTAGTAAGCCAAAAAGTGTTAAACAAATATATTTAACATTTTATATTCTTCAAAGTAGCTACCCTTTGCCTTGCTTTGCAAACTCTTGGCATTCTCTCAACCAGCTTCACTCTGCGGTCCAACTCATCCCAAAGCATCTCAATTGGGTTGAGGTCGGGTGATTGTGGAGGCCGTCTGATGCAGCACTCCATCACTCTCCTTCTGGGTCAAATAGACCTTACACAGCCTGGAGGTGTGTTGGGTCATTGTCCTGCTGAAAAACAAATGATAGTCCCACTAAGTGGAAACCAGATGGGATGGTGTATCGCGGCAGGAAATGCTGTGGTAGCCATGCTGGTTAAGTGTGCCTTAATCTAAATAAATCACTGACAGTGTCACCAGCAAAGCACCCCCACACCATAACACCTCCTTCATGCTTCACTGTCGGAACCACACATGTGGAGGTCATCCGTTCACCTACTCTGCATTTCACAAAGACACGGCGGTTGGAACCAAAAATCTCCAATTTGGACTCATCAGACCAAAGGACAGATTTCCACCGGTCTAACTTTCATTGCTCGTGTTTCTTGGCCCAAGCAAGTCTCTTCTTATTATTGGTGTCCTTTAGTCGTGGTTTCTTTGCAGCAATTCGACCATAAAGGCCTGATTTCACGCAGTCTCCTCTGAACAGTTGATGTTGAGATGTGTCTGTTACTTGAACTCTGTGAAGCATTTCTTTGGACTGCAATTTCTGAGGCTGATAACTTAAATGTACTTGTCCTCTGCAGCAGAGGTGTCTGGGTCTTCCTTTCCTGTGGTGGTCCTCATGAGAGCCAGTTTCATCATAGCGCTTGATGGTTTTTAAGACTGCACTTGAAGAAAGTTTCAAAGTTCTTGACATTTTCCGGATTGACTGACCTTCATGTCTTAGGGTAATGTTGGACCTTCGTTTCTCTTTGCTTATTTGAGCTGTTCTTGCCATAATATGGACTTGGTCTTTTACCAAATAGGGCTATCTTCTGTATACCACCCCTACCTTGTCAGAACACAACTGATTGGCTCAAACGCATTAAGAAGGAAAGAAATTCCACAAATTAACTTTTACCAAGGCACACCTGTTCATTGAAATGCATTACAGGTGACTACATCATGAAGCTGGTTGAGAGAATGCCAAGAGTGTGCAAAGCTGCCATGAAGGCAACGGGTGGCTACTTTGAAGAATATCAAATATATTTTGATTTGTTTAACACATTTTTGGTTACTAGAAAATTTAAAATAAAAAAAAATCAGACTGTATACCACCTGTATGACAAAACATGAATTACTTTGGTAACCAGTTCATAATAGCAACAACGCACCTTGGGGTTTTGTGGTATATGGCCATTATATCACGGCTAAGGGATGTATCCAGGCATACCGCATTGCGTTGTGCATAAGAACAGTCGTTAGCCATGGTATATTGGTCATATACCACACCCCCTCACGACTTACTGCTTAATTATTCAAGCATGTCATTACAACGATGAAGATCAGGACAAATAAACATTTCATTTCGGGTAACTGTTGAAAGCGAAGAAAGGAATGAAGCAACAAAAGAGAAAGGAGGTAGGAATGTCAGACAACATTAGGGGAAATATTATGAAAGGTGTGCATGTGTCAGAGTACTAATTATAAAAATGTAAAATAAGCCCTATTATATTTCCAAATCTAAATCGCTAGCCTAAAATTGTAACTTTGTAGGCACATGTCCTGCACCAGCATCACATGTTTTCTCCCAGGTTCATGGTTTGAAAGAGGTGTGTAACTGCAGTCCATATACAGTACCATTCAAAAGTTTGGTTTTTCTTTATTTTTACTATTTTCTACATTGTAGAATAATAGTGAATACGTCAAAACCATGAAATAACACATATGGAATCATGTAGTAACCAAGAAAGTGTTAAACAAATAAAAATATATGTTAGATTCTTCAAAGTAGCCACCCGTTGCCTTGATGACATAGGGGCGGTATACAGGGGTGCTATACAGAAGATAGCCCTATTTGGTAAAAGACCAAGCCCATATTATGGCAAGAACAGCTCAAATAAGCAAAGAGAAATTAAAGTCCAACATTACCCTAAGATATGAAGGTCAGTCAATCCGGAAAATGTCAAGAACTTTGAAACTTTCTTCAAGTGCAGTCACAAAAACTATCAAGCGCTATGATGAAACTGGCTCTCATGAGGACCACCACAGGAAAGGAAGACCCAGAGTTACCTCTGCTGCAGAGGATAAGTACATTAGATTTACCAGCCTCAGATTGCAGTCCAAAGAAATGCTTCAGAGAGTTCAAGTAACAGACACACCTTAACATCAACTGTTCAGAGGAGACTGTGTGAATCAGGCCTTCATGGTTAAATTGCTGCAAACAAACCACGACTAAAGGACACCAATAATAAGAAGAGACTTGCTTGGGTGAAGAAACACGAGTAATGGACATTAGACTGGTGGAAATCTGTCCTTTGGTCCGATGAGTCCAAATTTGAGATTTTAGGTTCCAACCGCCGTGTCTTTGTGAACAGAGTAGGTGAACAGATGATCTCTACATGCGTGGCTCCCACTGTGAAGCATGGAGGAGGAGGTGTGATGGTGTGGGATTGCTTTGCTGGTGACACTGTCTGTGATTTATTTAGAATTCAAGGCACACTTATTAACCAGCATGGCTACCACAGCATTCTGCAGCGATACGCCATCCCATTTGGTTTTCGCTTAGTGGGACTATCATTTGTTTTTCAACAGGACAATTACCCAAAACACATCTCCAGGCTGTGTAAGGGCTATTTGACCAAGAAGGAGAGTGATGGAGTGCTACATCAGATAACCTGGCCTCCACAATCACCTGACCTCAACCCAATTGAAATGGTTTGGGATGAGTTTGGCCACAGAATGAAGAAAAAGCAGCCAACAAGTGCTCAGCATATGTGGGAACTCGTTCAAGACTGTTGGAAAAACATTCCAGGTGAAGCTGGTTGAGAGAATGCCAAGAGTGCGCAACGCTGTCATCAAGGCAAAGGGTGGCTACTTTGAAGAATTTAAAATATATTTTCATTTGTTGAACATTTTTTGGCTTACTACATGATTCCATATGTGTCATTTCATAGTGTTGATGTCTTCACTATTATTCTACAATGTAGAAAATAGTAAAAATAAAGAAAAACCCTTGAATGAGTAGGTGTGTCCAAACTTGTGACTGGTACTGTAAATCAAATCAAAGTTTATTTGTCATGTGCGCCAAATACAACAGGTGTAGTAGACCCTACAGTGAAATGCTTACTTACAGGCTCTAACCAATAGCGCAAGAAATGTGTTAGGTGAACAATAGGTAAGTAAAGAAATAAAACAACAGTAAAAAGACAGGCTATATACAGTAGCGAGGCTATAAAAGTAGCGAGGCTACATACAGACACCGGTTAGTCAGGCTGAGGTAGTATGTATATGTAGATTTGGTTAAAGTGACTATGCATACATGATGAACAGAGAGTAGCAGCAGCGTAAAAGATGGGTTGGCAGGTGGTGGGACACAATGCAGATAGCCCGGTTAGCCAATGTGCGGGAGCACTGATTGGTCGGCCCAATTGAGGTAGTATGTACATGAATATATTTAGTTAAAGTGACTATGCATATGATAAACAGAGAGTAGCAGCAGTGTAAAAAAGGGGGTTGGGAGCACACAATGCAAATTGTCCGGTGTTCAGGAGTCTTAAGGCTTGGGGGTAAAAACTGTTAAGAAGCCTTTTTGTCCTAGACTTGGCACTCCGGTACTGCTTGCCATGCAGAGAGAACAGTCTATGACTGGGGTGGCATGGGTCTTTAACAAGTTTTAGGGCCTTCCTCTGACACCGCCTGGTGTAGAGGTCCTGGATGGCAGGCAGCTTAGCCCCAGTGATGTACTGGGCCGTACGCACTACCCTCTGTAGTGCCTTGCGGTCAGAGGCCGAGCAATTGCCGTACCAGGTGGTGATGCAACCAGTCAGGATGCTCTCGATGTTGCAGCTGTATAATATTTTGAGGATCTCAGGACCCATGCCAAATCTTTTTAGTTTCCTGAGGGGGAATAGGCTTTGTTGTGCCCTCTTCACGACTGTCTTGGTGTGTTTGGACCATTCTAGTTTGTTGTTGATGTGGACACCGAGGAACTTGAAGCTCTCAACCTGCTCCACTACAGCCCCGTCGATGATAACGGGGGCGTGCTCGGTCCTCTTTTTCCTGTAATCCACAATCATCTCCTTAGTCTTGGTTACGTTGAGGGATAGGTTGTTATTCTGGCACCACAGGGCCAGGTCTCAGACCTCCTCCCTATAGGCTGTCTCGTCATTGTCTGTGATCAGACCTACCACTGTTGTGTCGTCTGCAAACTAATACAGTAATACAGTACAGTAATACAGTCCACACTCAAAAAGATTAGCTTGCTAGTGCTTGTTTCATTTACTTACCCAGTGGAATAGAACATTTGTAAAATGCAGGGAAAATATTCACCCCTAATATGTAGCTTATTTAGATGTTTGGGGCTGCTGGTGAACCATGATGTTTTGGGGCTGCTGGTGAACCATGATGTGCAGGCATAATCAAAGTGACACTGGACTAGCACACCTGCCACAGTCTTTAGGACGTCTATAGCTATGTTTCCATCAAATTGGCAACGGACTTTTACGTGAATATTCTAAAATCTGCATGTAAACAATATGCGCATTATGAGCAAAAAAAGATATAGCTTGTATAAAGAAAGGAAGAGAAGCTTAGGCCTATCCCCAGAGAGATAGAGATATTCCAAGAGCATGCTACCACACTGACTGAGTCTGCTATATACACTGCTCAAAAAAATAAAGGGAACACTTAAACAACACAATGTAACTCCAAGTCAATCACACTTCTGTGAAATCAAACTGTCCACTTAGGAAGTAACACTGATTGACAATAAATGTCACATGCTGTTGTGCAAATGGAATAGACAAAAGGTGGAAATTATAGGCAATTAGCAAGACACCCCCAATAAAGGACTGATTCTGCAGGTGGTGACCACAGACCACTTCTCATTCCTATGCTTCCTGGCTGATGTTTTGGTCACTTTTGAATGCTGGCGGTGCTCTCACTCTAGTGGTAGCATGAGACGGAGTCTACAACCCACACAAGTGGCTCAGGTAGTGCAGCTCATCCAGGATGGCACATCAATGCGAGCTGTGGCAAGAAGGTTTGCTGTGTCTGTCAGCGTAGTGTCCAGAGCATGGAGGCGCTACCAGGAGACAGGCCAGTACATCAGGATATGTGGAGGAGGCCGTAGGAGGGCAACAATTCAGCAGCAGGACCGCTACCTCCGCCTTTGAGCAGGAGGAGCAATGCCAGAGCCCTGCAAAATGACCTCCAGCAGGCCACAAATGTGCATGTGTCTGCTCAAACGGTCAGAAACAGACTCCATGAGGGTGGTATGAGGGCCCGACGTCCACAGGTGGGGGTTGTGCTTACAGCCTAACACCGTGCAGGACGTTTGGCATTTGCCAAAGAACACCAAGATTGGCAAATTCGCCACTGGCGCCCTATGCTCTTCACAGATGAAAGCAGGTTCCCACTGAGCACATGAGCACATGTGACAGACGTGACAGAGTCTGGAGACGCCGTGGAGAACGTTCTGCTGCCTGCAACATCCTCCAGCATGACCGGTTTGGCGGTGGGTCAGTCATGGTGTGGGGTGGCATTTCTTTGTGGGGCCGCAAAGCCCCACTCAGGCTACCTCTGTGCTCGCCAGAGGTAGCCTGACTGCCATTAGGTACCGACCGAGATGAGATCCTCAGAGCCCTTGTGAGACCATATGCTGACACATGCACATTTGTGGCCTGCTGGAGGTCATTTTGCAGGCCTCAGGCAGTGCTCCACCTTGCACAAAGGCGGAGGTAGCGGTCCTGCTGCTGGGTTGTTGCCCTCCTACGGCCTCCTCCACGTCTCCTGATGTACTGGCCTGTCTCCTGGTAGCGCCTCCATGCTCTGGACACTACGCTGACAGAGCATGGTAGAAACAAAACAATAACATAATGAAACAAAACAATTGCGAACTTGTTTAAACCTTCACAAAAGTTTGGAACAGGCAATATTGCAGCAATTAGCAACAAAGGCAAGTGCCTACCATACCCAACAAATGACAGAAATAGGCTAATGTTATTTATTTTACAACAGACCTACTTAAAACCTATAAACCTTTTAAACTAAGCATGGAGCACACAATTAAAAAGACAGAAGAAATGTAATTTAGCCAATGAAAATGTCTAAACAAAATTAAACAAAACCGGTTTTGCATATTTAAACTGGTTTCAATTAATAAATAGGCTTACAATAATAACAATTATATACAGTAAAAATAATGCTAAAAAAATGATAAATAAATGTAAGTTTCAAAATTGCATCCTTCCTGAATAGGGAGTTGCACAGTAGCCTGCATTTGGCCTGACCAAACTTCTCATCTTCCACTACAATATTAAAACATATTTTAGACAGCCTCTCATGGACAATTTGGCCCACTACACTTTTATCTATTGGCTTTTCATTTTTTTATCAGCCAAAAGCCAGAATTACTAAGGGAAACCCTGGAGCATTTTCTAATCAGAGTTGTGCTCCCAATCAGAGTTTTGGTTTTGTTACAAAAAAAATGTTGCATAGGTTTAGTGAATGTGCCCACTCTGGTATTGCCACGGCCGTTTAAAGGAGAGGACCAAGGTGCAGCGTGGTGAGCGTACATTTTCTTTATTAAATCAAAATGACGCCAAACAAAAACAATAAGCACTACAAAAACAAACCGTGAAGCTCAAAGGCAAAGTGCCCTAAACAAAGTTAACTTCCAACAAACACAGGTGGAAAAAAGAGCTACCTAAGTATGATTCTCAATCAGAGATAACGATAGACAGCATAGAAATAAAGAAACTAGAATGCCCACCCTAGTCACACCCTGGCCTAACCAAAATAGAGAATAAAAACCTCTGTATGGCCAAGGCGTGACAGGTCTTGGCACGTGTGCTCTAGCCAACAGCTTGCAGATACAGTGCAGGTATAGCCTACTACATGATGAGATTATTATGGACAAAATTGCTAGATTATTTTTAATTGTCAAATGGCAGCCAAGCATCGATCATCATGTCACCAGAATAAGACCAATTGAAAGGAGCATCAACCTCATCACTGCGCACTTTCACCACCCTCTGAAGTTCATCATCATTTATTTCATCTGTAGCCTAATAAATTTCATGCTTTTTCATGATGTCTTGACATTTTCTATCCGACACGTAGGTTTCTTTACTGCATAAAAAGGTTGGATGGAAACCTGGTTAATGTCAAGACATTATGAGGATGCTGAAGTCATTTTTTGAACGAACGTGCGTATGCCTACAGGAGACTTTTGAAGTAGCCTAATCAGATTAAAACACCGTGACTGGTTGTGTTCATGTCACATAAAAGGTAATACATTTTAAAAGTTAAATGACAAATATTTAGGCTATATTAAAGCATTAGGTTCTCGGTGCGCGAGGAATAGCCATTTGAATTGGAGAGGAGGCAGAGCACATGTTAAGCTTTCCTGAATAACTGTGCCTGCCAGGAGCATATGTGGCACATTACTATGGGAGGACTTGGGATAATGATGATCTGAAACAGACAGTGATTCTTCTGATACTTTTACTTCAGTATCAGAAGTAAAAATACAGTCTTACTGGCCTGCTATAGTGCCTTTCTAGAACCTTATAAACGTTTGAGACTAGTCCCACAATTGATCCAAATCGAATTAAACAGACAAATCACACAACTTTTGCGCCATTATTCAAATGACATTTTCACTGCAGCCTAGAGTAGAATGTTGTACTCACTTGAATCAATAACGCAATTATTCATTGTATTGTGGTGTTGTATACTACTATCATAGTCTAGGTAGGATAATTGTATTGTTTCCAAACGAGATCAATAGGGGAGCTGTGTGTTACATGTCTTCACTGCTCTTTCATGCACAATGATGCACCTGGCCTGTCTGCTGCCTATCAGCTATTCCTATTGGTTCTTATCGATTCAAATTGATGCAGCTTTGAATGCTTTTATGTGTGGTATGATTGCTAGTCAGCCTATTGTCACTATGAATGGCGGATAGAGGGCAGGATAGACCTTAGACTGGTAGATTATACTGACCTGTAGTAAAAATTTGCACACAGAAAAGAGTAGTGCATGAGGGAAGTACCAAAGGGGTGGCGCATGCAAGCAGGTGAGAAAATGTGGCTAGGATGGAAGAAATGCTGTAGTAAAACCTGCAAAAGAGCAAATGTTAACCAGGAAAAAAATAGGCACAACCCTCCCCTGTGCTCCCCCCAAAAAGGCACAACCCTCCTCAAAGCAAATAAACAAGTCTGACAACTCTCCCCTGTTTTGGATCACTTCTCCCCCCGAATAAATTGTAATCTGTCCCTAATTTAGTTCAACCAAGACAGTTCCACGTATTTTACGGTTTTGCCTCTCTGTGACCATGCATTCTTGGAACTGCATTCTTGCATGACTGATCTATTAAACATCCTGAGAGTGAGTTGCATAGGCTACGATTTAGCCTGCTTTGATTTATTATCTGCGCAACGACCAGTCAATTATAATCCACCCAGTGCACAAACGTGTGTGCGCGTGTACTTTATCTGCGAGCCTCGTTCTCGCCATGAAGCTGGCCTGAGAGGAAACAGTGCAGCGTCAGAGCCGTGCATCAACACTCCCTCATCCCCAAACTGGACGGTGCAAAAGGTCTCCCCTGAACTCCAACAGCCGCAGCGGCTGTCAACGTTTTCAAATTGGGGTTCGGTCCAATATGGCGACAGACGGATGGAAATACTGATGACAGTCCGAAAGATCGCCTCGATTTGTACGATGGTACGGTATTTTTTCTGTTTAAAATCCGTTATTTTCTATGCGACTAGCTAGTTGGCTAATGCTAGCTAACCTGTCGAACAGGACATGACTGAGGTTTTCCAGAAAGTTGGTTAGCTAGCTAGGCACATCTCTCTAGAGAAGCAAACATAGGTGGCTGTTATTGATGCGTTTAGTTGTTGGGTTTCAAGAAGTCAAAGTATCACTAGACTGCACGGTCTTTAGATATAGGTGGATCAACAGGGATAGCTAACTTTAGCTAGTTAGCAAATAAGAGCCAGCTAACTAGTTAGCATTTAACGTTAGCCTAGCCACAAGCTAATGCTAGTTTTATCAATACCACAAAGTGTTGACAGAGTTAGCTAAATTTGGCGTTACTTGTCAAGCTAACTAACTTAGGTAGTTATGTTGCTTTCTCCGTCGTCTTAGGCGTTTTATTTGATAAAGTGTTTTATGTTACTAACATTATCTAGCGAAATCATATTGGTCAACCTTTAAACTTCAACTAGCTAGTTACATTAAGGTAACTAAAATATTAGCCAGCTAATGTTACTGAATAGATGCTTGCCAGCAACAATTATCTGGCAAGTTAGCTACCTACATAGTGAGTTAGCTGTGTTCTGCTAATCTCGCTCTATATGTATCGTTTTCATATACCTCAAGGCAGCAATGAAATGTGAAATCCGTTGCAGAGGTCAGTGCTTGTTAGCTAGCTAACGTTAGCTTGGGCTTCATTGGTTTGTTATGTAGCTATCAGCAGTAACTGAATTCTATGGATTGAAAGAACGCTGGCTGTGTCATTCAATAATTCCTGGAGAGATGCTCCACCTGAAATGCAACTCAACCAATTTCCTCACCTGTCCCTCTGCCAAAACATAAAAGATGCCAGGGGAAGTGCCACCCTGTGTGACATAATCTTACTCTCACGGATCCCCACATTGACAAGTGACAGGTTATCTACTCGCCTACCAGTCGCTGATAAAGAAGTGCATTATCCGGTGACAGATTAATTTTGAACACGCATTTCATTCCTCTGCCGCTGCACTAAGCTGTATCAGACCAACAGCTAGTTGAGATGAATGGCAAGGGTGTATTCATTACGGCGATTCTGTAACAAAGCATTTTGTCTGTTGCACAACCTTTTGCAACAGAGGCCTTTTACTCCAAACAGAGAACATTTTGCGAGTTTCTATTGGACAAATTCAGTTAGTTCTCTCCCAGTGATGTGCATATATACATCATTAGTTCCTCCCCGTTTCTTTCAATTTATACTCGGTTTGCAAGACGTAATGAATGCACCCCAGATGTCAGGGAGAAATCTTTCAAGCAGCCTTTTTTTAAATTAACAGTGTGCTGAGTGTGTTTAAGCCCTGCTACTGCTAGTCATATTCATAACCTTTGGTTTTCATTCACAGGGGTAAGCTAGTCAGTTCACCGGCATCTTCTGTCTGCATCTTGTAGATCAGTTGTATCGTATGGAAACATCACACATATGAGACACACACCTTTTTTAGTTATTTCAGTCAGCAGTGGTAATTGTTATATGATGACAGAGCACCATAATGAATTCATAAATGTGTAATCATGGATAAGGATTAGGAGGACCACGCCTTCTGTCCCAAGATGATACTGGACAGGTCTCAGGCAGACGGTGCACTCGATACCGTGTAAAATCATTACATAACGATACGTACCAGACCTAGGGGTCAAATGGGATTGGTGGGGATACAGTCCAAGCAGTGTGTTGGGCAGGCCTTCAGTCAATCTAACTAGGCTATATCACAATATTAATACTAGTAGACCTACTACATGATATGCTAGTATCCAAGCATACGAAATAGTGAGGGCAGGCCAATAGCCAATCTAACTAGGCTATATCCCAATATTCATACTACATGAAAAGTTATTAGAGCATACTAAAAAGTATTCTAGTGTGGATATTATTGGCACTCTTGGCTAGAATACATGGCTGATGGTATGCACTCCCTTTGACTCTTACTGATTTGTAAGTCACTGGACAATAGATTGTCTATTAGCAGACACTATGTAAATGCAGTACTTTACTTTCCAGGGCGCCAATGCCTCAGCTTTGGAGAAGGAGATTGGACCGGAACAGTTTCCAGTTAATGAACACTACTTTGGATTGGTCAACGTAAGTACCAACACAACAATATAAACCATAGCTGTTGGTCAATGTACAGTTGAAGTCGGAAGTTTACATACACCTTAGCCAAATACAGTTAAACTCATTTTTTCACAATTCCTGACATTTTAATTCTAGTAAAAATTCCCTGTCTTAGGTCAGTTAGGATCACCACTTTATTTTATGTGAAATGTGAAATGTTAGAGTAATAGTAGAGTGATTTATTTCAGCATTTATTTATTTCATCACATTCCCAGTGGGTCAGAAGTTTACATATACTCAATTAGTATTTGGTTGCGTTGCCTTTAAATTGTTTAACTCGGGTCAAATGTTTTGGGTAGCCTTCCACAAGCTTCCAACAATGTTGGGTGAATTTTGGCCCATTCCTCCTGACAGAGCCGGTGTAACTGAGTCAGGTTTGTAGGCATCCTTGCTTGAATGCTTGGGGTCATTGTCCATTTGGAAGACCCATTTGCGACCAAGCTTTAACTTCCTGACTGATGTCTTGAGATGTTGCTTCAATATATCCACACTTTTCCTCCCTCATGATGCCATCTATTTTGTGAAGTGCACCAGTCCCTCCTGCAGCAAAGCACCCCCACAACATGATGCTGCCACCCCCGTGCTTCACGGTTGGGATGTTGTTCTTCAGCTTGTAAGACTCCCCCTTTTCCCTCCAAACATAACAATGGTCAGTATGGCCAAACAGTTCTATTTTTGTTTCCTCAGACCAGAGGCCATTGCTCAAAAGTACCATCTTTGTCCCCATGTGCAGTTGTAAACCGTAGTCTGGCTTTTTTATGGCGGTTTTGGAGCAGTGGCTTCTTCCTTGCCTAGCGGCGTTTCAGGTTATGTCGATATAGGACTTGTTTTACTGTGGATATAGATACTTTTGTACCTGCTACCTCCAGCATCTTCACAAGGTCCTTTGCTGCTGTTCTGGGATTGATTTGCACTTTTCGCACAAGTACGCTCATCTCTAGGAGACAGAAAGCATCTCCTTCCTGAGTGGTATGAAGGCAGCTCTGGATAAGAGCGTCTGCTAAATGACTTAAATGTAAATGTAAAAAGGCTGCGTGGTCCCATGGTGTTTATACTTGCGTACTATTGTTTGTATAGATGAACATTGTACCTTCAGACGTTTGGAAATTGCTCCCAAGGATGAGCCAGACTTGTGGAGGTCTACAACTTTTTTCCCAGGTCTTGGTCTTGATTTCTTTTGATTTTCCCATGACGTCAAGAAAAGAGGCACTGAGTTTGAAGGGAGACCTTGAAATACATGTACACCTCCAATTGACTCAAATTATGTCAATTAGCCTATCAGAAGCTTCTAAAGCCATGACATAATTTTCTGGAATTTCCATCCCTTTAGCGGGATCATTTTCATCAACAACTGCTAAATTGCAGAGCGCCAAATAAATAAAAATTTGCAAAAAATATTTATATTCATGAAATCACAAGTGCAATATAGCAAAACACAGCTTAGCTTGTTGTTAATCCACCTGTTGTGTCAGATTTTGAAAATATGCTTTACAGCGAAAGCAATCCAAGCGTTTGTGTGAGTTTATCGATCACTAAGCATAACATTAAGAACACCTAGCAGGAGTGTAGATTAGTCACGAAAGCCACAAAAGCAATACAATTAATCGCTTACCTTTGATCTTCGGATGTTTGCACTCACGAGACTCCCAGTTACACAATAAATGTTCCTTTTGTTCGATAAAGATTATTTTTATATTCAAAAACCTCCATTTGTTTGGCACGTTAGGTTCAGTATTCCACAGCCTTAGACAGGTCATCAAGGCTTGACGAAAATTCCAAAGAGTATCCGTAAAGTTCGTAGAAACATGTCAAACGTTTTTAATAATCAATCCTCAGGTTGTTTTTAACATCAATAAATGATAATATTTCAACCGGACTGTAAACTATTCAATACTGGAGAGAAAGAAAATGTCGAGCAAACAGTGTCGAGCGCATCAACTAATGGAGGGACATCCGTGTATCCACTGACGCGTTTTGATAAATCTCACTCATTTTTCAAAATAAAAGCTTGAAACTATGTCTAAAGACTGTTCACACCCTGAGGAAGCCACAGGAAAAGGAATCTGGTTGATATCCCTTTAAATCGAGAAAAGGCAGGCAATGGAACAGGGATTTTTCAAAATAAGAGTCACTTCCGGGTTGGATTTCCTCAGGTTTTCACCTGCAAAATCAGTTCTGTTATACTCACAGACAATATTTTTGACAGTTTTGGAAACTTTAGAGTGTTTTCTATCCTACGCTGTCAATTATATGCATATTCTAGCATCTGGACCTGAGAAATAGGCAGCTTACAATGGGAACGATATTTTTCCAAACATAAAATTTCTGTCCCCTAGCTCTAGAGGCACCTTCAACCTAGTGTATGTAAACTTCTGATCCATTGGAATTGTGATACAGTGAAATAATCTGCCTGTAAACAATTGCTGGAAAAATTACTTGTGTCGTGCACAAAGTAGATGTCCTAACTGACTTGCCAAAACTATAGTTTGTTAACAATAAATTTGTGGAGTGGTTGAAAAACGAGTTTTAATGACTCCAACATAAGTGTATGTAAACTTCCGACTTCAACTGTAAGTTTCCCAGCATGCACCTGCACAAACACAATATATAACCATAGCTACAGTACCATGGATTTTAGTGTTAGTGTGTTTGCTTTTGAATTAAGATTGAATTACCTTTTTTCCAACTATCATAACACAAGATTTATCAAATGCTCTCACACTTCTACCTCTCTCTCCTCTCCTTTCGTCTCCTCCCTCTCTCCTCTTCTCTAGTTTGGAAACACCTGCTACTGTAACTCTGTGCTGCAGGCCCTCTACTTCTGCCGTCCTTTTAGGGAAAAGGTCTTGGCCTACAAGGTCCAGCCCAGACGTAAAGAGTCCCTGCTCACCTGTCTGTCTGACCTCTTCAACAGGTAAAGGGGAGAGAATGTGCACATGAAAACATGAAATGGTTCTTGGAACCAAAAATAGATCAGAAATGGGGGTGGGGGGGGGGGAGTTACAATTGAAACTTTGTTACAATTTTCTTCAACTCATGGCAACATGTCCTGTTCAACAGCATCGCTACACAAAAGAAGAAGGTCGGCGTCATCCCTCCTAAGAAGTTCATCTCCCGTCTGAGGAAGGAGAATGGTGAGAAGGATGGGAGGGGTGCAAAAGAGAAAGAAAAGTTAATCTCGCTCCTGAAAAAGAAAGGATAGATGGAGATTGGAGAAAATGTAGCAACTTTAGACAGCTCATTACTCTTCCTTCATCCCCTCTTTCTCTATCCTCTTCTCTCTCCAGAGCTGTTTGACAACTACATGCAGCAAGATGCCCATGAGTTCCTCAACTACCTCCTCAACACTATCGCTGACCTGCTCCAGGAGGAGAAGGGCCAGGAGCGACAGCAGAACGGAAAACTGGTGCAGAACGGAGGAGGTGGGGGGAGCAGCGGGACAGGAGGAGGAGAGGGAGAGGAAGGGGAGAAGATACAGCAGACCTGGGTCCATGAGATCTTCCAGGGAACCCTGACCAATGAGACGCGTTGCCTCAACTGTGAAGCTGTAAGTGGAGGGAGATCCAAGATGGAGACTGTTAATGGGTTGATGAATAGGCCTGAGAGCAGTAATGGATGCCGGGCTGTGCTAGTTTCTCGACACTATTGTAATGGTAAGGGGAGATTCAAAATGGAGACTGTCATTGTTTTTTAAATGAAGGAGAGGAATGGGGCCAGGAGCTGTAATTTATGCCAGTTTCCTATTACTGAACAGTGTTTAAACAGAGGTAGATGTCACCAATGTTGTGCTTGTCCAGGTGAGCAGTAAAGATGAGGACTTCCTGGACCTGTCTGTCGACGTGGAGCAGAACACCTCCATCACGCACTGTCTTAGGTAGGTGTGTGTGTACTGCCAGAGAGAGAGAGCCACTGTGGGGATGGAGAAAGGGATAGAGGGTAAAATATAAATTAATGAATGGAGGAAAAACTGAAGAGTTCAGTAGGCCCAAATAGGAGGAAGCGTTATGAAAGTCCAAGTCTTGCTCCAGGATATGCCTGATATACATATGCCAAAGGACATCACTTTGTGGATGCTCCAGAACTCATCTGTGTGTGTGCGTCTTCTTTTCTCTCCACAGGGGTTTCAGCAACACTGAGACACTATGTAGTGAATACAAGTACTACTGTGAACAGTGTCGGAGTAAACAGGAGGCACAGAAAAGGTGAGCTGGCTGGTCTCTGTGGAAAAACGTGGCCAAAAAGTGCATTTAAATGGCAGTTGGCGCAAACATACAGTAAGTAGGTGATTAGTAGACAGGATCGAAGCTTGCCGGTGATACACCTAAAGAGGTTTAAATACTAACATTAAAGGCCCAGTGCAGTCAAAAAAAAAAACATGATTTCTTGTGTTTTAATGTTTCCCCACTGAGGTTGGAATAATACTTTGTGAAAGTTATAATAATGCCCTTTTTAGTTTAAGAGCTGTTCGAAAAAGTCCTCCTGAAATTTCAGCCTGTTTTGGTGAGAGGGAGTTTTTCCATTCCATGTTGACATCACCATGTGGTAAATTAGTTAACAGACCAATAAGAAAGATTATACAACCCATTGTTTGGATGCTGATTGGACAAGCAGCGTTCCAAGCCGTGCTCTATTGGCCGTCACAGGCACGCTATGCCTGCTAACAGTTCCATCTGAAAATGATCACTCCGCCGCCATAAGAATCTCATGTTGCTGTCTGAACCATCTCTTGTGTTTATCACACATTATTTCCCCTTGCTTCCATCCCTGCATTTAGTTTGGTACAGCGAGGTTAATATAAGTCTCCCTGTCTAGACTCGGAAACGATGCTTCACTTTTGAGTGTTCATCTCTGTACCATACATGGAGATTGAATGGTCCCCAGACAAGATGAGACAAAAAAAAAATGGAGCCAGGCAAAATCACACATCGACATCATGATCATGGACATATCCAAGTAAATGACGCTGTCGCTTCGGGCCGAACAATGCCTTTTACCTTTGACTGTGTTCATGATACAGCACTGCCTCTTGTGCCTTTATTGCTTAAGTGTTCCAAACCTCTCTGCCTATAAAAGCTAATTTTATTTTACCCAGGAAGTGATTTGTTATTGAGATTAAAAAACGGCTGCGTTGGATCTTTAACCCTACGCCTTCCCTCTCCATATCATATATTATTATGTTCTTTATTATTATTAGGATGCGTGTGAAGAAGCTCCCTATGATCCTGGCGTTACACCTGAAGAGGTTTAAGTACATGGACCAGTTGCATCGCTACACCAAGTTGTCCTATCGCGTCGTCTTCCCCCTGGAGCTCCGCCTCTTCAACACCTCAGGAGACGCCACCAACCCCGACCGCATGTACGACCTGGTCGCCGTGGTCGTCCACTGTGGAAGGTAAAGGGAGAGAGAGAGACTGTGTGGTCGCTCGCTCAGATTGTGCCAGATCTGTGTGTGTGTCTGATTTTAGATTGTTTCTCTCTCGCTCTTCCCTTGTCTGTCACCTTTTCAATAGTTCTCTGTTTCTGTCCATCTCTCTTCTCTCCTGCTCAGCATAGACTTTTAGTTGTACCTCCTGTCTATAACGTGTATGTCTATGTTCCTCTCTCTCCAGTGGTCCAAACCGTGGTCATTACATCACCATAGTGAAGAGTCATGGATTCTGGCTCTTGTTTGATGACGACATAGTAGAGGTAAGGAGAGCTTGTCTATACTCTATATTATTTTCTAGTGATAACTCTTATCTCTTTATATTCTAAGGGTTGTTTTCCTTCAATGAGTATATTCCGTATGTTCAAAGAGAAGAGTGAGATGCGGATTGGCTGTGGTTCATGGGACCCTCAAACACGCCAGCTGTATTTTCAAAGACAGTTTTTAATGGCATTACGGTATGAAAGCTGGAGACGGGCAAAACAGAAAGGCTAAATTAACTGTAGGTACTCGCAAATTCCCAATAAATGTCTCCAACGGCGCCTCCAATAACGACCTGTTGTCAACAAATGACACCATCTATTTTTATGGTATAAACTGTTAGTTTGATTCTACTCACTCATTCATAGAGACCCATCAGAGACCTATTCCAAGCCGCATTCCAGTCCATCCCCCTACTACATACCAGACCTGGGTTCAAATATGATTTGCAATCATTTTAAATATTTGTATCTGTGCTTAATTGAACTTGCCTGGCACAATATAACCAATAGAATACTCTGAAGGAGTGTAAACACCAACCATCTGGCACTCCAGGCAGACTAGAGCAAACGCTAAAAGTATTTGAACCCAGGTCTGATCCCTACTCGCTTCCAATGTTGTCTGGAATTCCATCCCTCGCTCCGCTTCGGTCGACCCAGATAGCTCCAGGTGGCTGTGTTAATAATGTGTTATCTTTATGAATAGGGAGCGGGAGACGGACTGGAAATACCAGTTTTAGATAAGTTAGTAGGATGAGCCGAAGGGGGGAGATCTTTCTGTCCGTGTATGGTAGTCTAGCTTTCTCTGTCCTCTCTCTCTCTCTCTCACACTCCCCATAATCAACCTGCTTTTCTCAGGAAATAAGAATGCATGTAAACATGGCATAGCACACACTATGAAATACTTGAAAGTCAAGTAGGCCTACTGCGTCTGAAATGTTTTCAGTCCAGATCACATTCGGGGAATGGGTCCACACAGTAGACTATGTTATGTTATGTTCTTTATTATTATTAGACGTGGCTCTGTTTCAAATGTACCCACAGTGTAGAGGTATGTTATAGCAATCGAGGGGCCTGCTTTTTCCACTCCAGGTAGACACTTTCCATAGGCACAGACCTAGAATCAGCATACACTCAGTTTACCCAGTGTAACCATTAGAGTGGAACAATGCAAAACTGATCTTTGATCAGTGTCTAGGGTTTTTCCGCTATGGAAAGAGTCCCATTGTAACATCTGGTGGATGAGCAGAACCTGGCTGAGTGTTGACGTTTCCACTGGGCTTGGAAAGACACTGGTCTCAGATCAGCTGTGGGTTTACCGTCTAATGGTTAAAGGGATAGTTAGACGTTTTGGCAGTTAAGCCCTTTTTTCTACTTACCCATAGTCAGTCTAGATGTCCAGTCATGAGCTTATACTAGGTACAATGGCTCCAGAAACTACCTTGAAACTGCACGTGGAGACATTAAAAGGGTATCCATGAGATAATCTGACTCTGGGTAAGTAGAAAAATTGCCAAAATGGCAAATTATCCCTATAACACTAGAACTGCTGGGCCTCGAGGGAGCCCCTTCAAGCGAATCATTCTGACTGCAACACTCTAACAGTATAATTAATACATTTAATTGGGGATGTGCATCTTTCCCTTTCAAGACTATTTGATACGTATCTAGATACATCGGCTCCGATATGATATAGGAACGTAATGTTTTACTTTGAAACGATTTGATTTGATTGGAGAATGAACCGATGTGATACGATTTGATGCACGAACATTTCTCGCATAAGCACGTTAATTTTCCTTTCTATACTGAAAAGTATATATAAACGCAACATGCAACAATTTCACCAATTTTACCGAGTTACAGTTCATAGAAGGTAATCAGTCAATTGAAATACATTTATTAGACCACTAATCAATGGATTTCACATGACTGTGCAGGGTCGCAGCCATGGGTGAGCCTGGGAAGGCATAGGTGCACCCACTTGGGAGCCAGGCCCAGTCAATCAGAATTAGTTTTTTCCCCCCAAAAAGGCTTTATTACGGAGAGAAACACTTCTCAGTTTAATCAGCTGTTTGGGTGGCTTGTCTCAGACGATCCCGCAGGTGAAGAATCTGGATGTGGAGGTCTTGGGCTGCCTTGGTTACATGTGGTCTGCGATTGTGAGGCCGGTTGGACGTACTGACAAATTCTCTTAAACAACGTTGGAGGCAGCTTATGGTAGAGAAATGAACATTCACTTCTCTGGCAACAGCTCTCAACATTCCTGCGGTCCACATGTCAATTGTACCCTCTCTCAACTTGAGACATCTGCACATTTTAGAGTGGCCTTTTATTGTCCCTAGCACAAGATGCACCTGTGTAATGAGCATGCTGTTTTAATCAGCTTCTTGATATGCCACACCGGTGGATGGATTATCTTGGCAAAGGAGAAATGCTCACTAACAGGGATGTAAACAATTGTGTGCACAAAATCTAAGAGAAATAAGCTTTTTGTGCATATGGAACATTTCTGGGATCTTTTATTTCATGAATCATGGGACCAACACTTTACATGTTGCATTTTTAGATTTTTGTGCGGTGTAAATAAAAATCTGATGTAGCCCATGAGCTGGGCCTCTGAGCTGGATCTGTCTAACTATTTTGTGGATATGTCTGAGCTTGTTGAATTATGTATGCCTATGGTGTATGTACCATGTGGGAACCTGATGTGAGCCCTAGGGGAGACTAGGTAGGCATCTACCACCCCACTATAGTGTTATAGGGTATACTACCCTATCAAGCAAAAAGGCAGTAACTAATAATTTGGTCAAAAGTGCGCTATGTCATTTTTGCTACATTAAATACATGTATCCTGCCTCTATTGTGTTTTGGAGAAAATGGACGTCATGTTAGCAGTAACTGCATTAAGTTACTGTGAAACCAAGGTAAATAAAATACATTTTTCTCAGTTCCACACTTATGAGCAGCAAATTTGACAAACTGACTTGTTGGGAAGGTGGCACCCTATGACGGTGCCATGTTGAAAGTCACCAAGCTCTTCAGTAAGGCTCTTCTTCCGCCAATGCTTGTCTATGGAGATTGTGTGCTCTTTCATACACCTGTCGGCAACGGGTGTGGCTGAAATAGCCGAATCCACTAATTTGAAGGGTTGTCCACATAGTTTTTTGTGTGTGTGTGTGTAATATATATATATATATATATATATATATATATATATATATATATATATATACTGCTCAAAAAAATAAAGGGAACACTTAAACAACACAATGTAACTCCAAGTCAATCACACTTCTGTGAAATCAAACTGTCCACTTAGGAAGCAACACTGATTGACAATAAATTTCACATGCTGTTGTGCAAATGGAATAGACAAAAGGTGGAAATTATAGGCAATTAGCAAGACGCCCCCAAAAAAGGAGTGATTCTGCAGGTGATGACCACAGACCACTTCTCAGTTCCTATGCTTCCTGGCTGATGTTTTGGTCACTTTTGAATGCTGGCGGTGCTCTCACTCTAGTGGTAGCATGAGCAGTATGTGTATATATATATATTAGTGAATCGCCCCAAAAAACGTAGATTTCTATGCCATTTCCCCCAGCCCTACCTGCATTGTACAATAATTGTCCGTTATTCTTTTAAAAATTCTTCAAGCTTTGTCAAGTTGGTTGTGATCATTGATAGACAGCCATTTTCAAGATGATTTGATTAAGTCAACTGTAATTAGGCCATTCAAAGTCGTCTTGGTAAGCAACTCCAGTATAGATTTGGCCTTGTGTTTTTAGGTTATTGTCCTGCTGAAAGGTGAATGTGTCTGTTGGAAAGCAGACTAAACCAGGTTTTCCTCTAGGATTTTGTCTGTGGTTAGCTCCGTTCTGTTTCTTTTTATCCCCAAAAACTCCCTAGTCCTTGCAGATGACAAGCATACCCATAACGTAATGCATCCACCACCGTGCTTGAAAATATGAACACAATAGTGTTTTCATTCGTTTGGTACTGTAGGCTATGTAAAAAATTATAAACCACAAACACATTCAAGGGCATATGTCTTGGAATGTGGTAACAGCTACAAAATGTAAACTAAACCATCCACCAAGATGCACGCTCAACAAGACGCACGGTCAAATAATAACGTCAGTAGCCTACACATCATTATAAGCGCCAAGTGAGCTTGATAAATAGTGAAAATCAGCACACAGGCAATAATGGCATTCTATTTAATAGGAATGTCGAATTGACGGCAGTCCAAACTATTAAATTATTGTCAACTCGTGCTTTCGTGTGTATACTAGGTTCACAAATCTCCGGGAAATTTAGTTTTTCCCGAAATTCTGGTTGGAAGGTTTGCGGAATAGTTCCCGGAATTTTGCAACTGTAGCGTCTTCCTGTCACGCAATGGCATCAGTTGGAGCATATCCATGTCACATAAACAAACAAACAAACAAAAAATGTGAGTGTGATGCTGGTGTAGTTTATTTTTATATATATATATTTTTTTTGCTTGATATGTCGGGCTTGCTCTCTGTGGTAATCAACCTGTAGCACTGTCACCAGCTTGTTCTATCCAAATGGTGCCATCCCCTCTTCTGTCCCTGCCTCGCAGTTTCATGTGGTGGCATCAACGGCTGTTCAGTGCGCGTTTTTCTGCACTTGGGCCTCGGCGGTGTAGGTCAGGCTAAGGCTCAGAATCAGAATCAGAAGAATAGTCATCAGAGATGTTTTCATTTTCATTCAGATTTTGTAGCAACTTGAACGCGGCAGCATGTGCATCTGTTTGTCTTAGTCTTCCTGCCATTGTGAATGACGCACGCTCTCGCTGTGTACTCCCAAGTAGGCCGGTGTAGACAGAATCACGGAATCCAGACATTAAAGCGGAGTTCAAACAATATAAAGACATTTATTGAAGTTATTAGAACATTTTATTAATATGCCCAAATTTGATAAGACATTAACAAAATGCATCAGTGATTGACATTTTCCTTCAACTTTCTTTAGAGGCAATGCAGGAATGCCCGGGTCTCTGTGTGTGCGTTCGTCTAGCACTTTGTGTAGCGTCTTCTGGTAAATGGAAAGGCTTTCCTAAAAACCTTCTAATTTGAAATGTTAACTACAAAGTAGCTAGTGCCTACTTGATATCAGGATTGTTTGCGTCAATGCAGTGGCGATTTTGTTTAGCAAACTCTGCAATCACATGTATGCTACAGAAACCCCACTAATCAAAGAGTCTCTTGCTGGTGTGCAGTTAAATTAAAGGATATCTACACTCATAAATGAAAAGTTCTTAATTTCTTTTCCAGACCTCAAGTGTTCTCCTTGTGTGGTTTAAGCGTTGTTGAGGACTTAAAACATCCAATTTGGTTGTTTTTCTATTTTGAGAGAGCGTAAACCTAAAAAAAAACATGGTAAACAGAAACCTGGCAAAAACAGCACTTTGGGGAGAAAAATTATGGAATTAGGCAAAAAATAGAACTGATTTTAATAGGGACCTAGAAATAGCATACATGCGATTTTTGAGATTATAATTAGAACAGATCAATACAAAAGAATGGACCTCCCTCTTATTCATTCCCAATTGGTGTTTACATCATTTAGCATTGTTTGCTCTCCCACTCATCAACTCGCACATTCTCCTCCATCATACTTTAAGTTAATTTATTTAATCTGTTAAACTGTATGTGTAAAAAAATGTAGGTTAAGTTTCAATGCAGTTATCAACTGAGCAGCTTCAACTGTCGGGGCGACGGGGGAAAACCATTTAAAAAAATGACATTCCCTCCTAAAATGGATTTATAACTCCAGTTCTGTTATTGACATTAAGATTCTAGCAACGACCATATGTTATATAGACTTATTTACGAAAAGTCAAGGAAGGAGGGGGCCATAACTTTAAAAATGGCAGTAATAATTATTGTAATTTCATGAGCAGTCAAATTTCTGCTGTAGCGGTTCTAGTGTTAAGGTTGGGGTTTTGAGAAGGTAAACTGATCCTAGATCTGTAGCTAAGGGGCAACTTGGATTGGGAGGGGATAGAAGAGTAGACATGGCTGCTGTGGGTTTGTTTTGAAATTCTTCTCTTCCTCTTTTCCTCCTCTCGCACGCAATCCACTCCAATTTCAGTTTCCAGGAGAAAGGGAGAAGTACCTTTTTTCTCCTGGAAACTGACATTGGAATGGACTGCAAGTAAACATTGTTGCCTCACTACTCTACCCTCACAACCGGTAGACGCACAACCAATTTATGCTCTCTTTCGTCTGAGGGGATCCACATTTGTTGTACCGCAGACCGTATAGTCTTACAGATTTCCAAAATGTATATGACAAGTAACACAGAACACAGTAAAAAGATAGGGCTCTGGCCAAAAGTAGCACACTATATGGTGAACTCTGTCGCTATATGTTTGTGTCGTGACAGACAAACATTTGCGATTTGGTTCTGCGATTTTTATATGGGGAATAGTAGGATGTCATTTTGAGATTCGGCCTAACCTTTAACTCTTCTCCTTTATAGAAAATCGACGCCCAGGCGATCGAGGAGTTCTACGGTCTAACGTCTGACATTTCTAAGAACTCTGAGTCAGGTTACATCCTGTTCTACCAGTCCCGGGACTGAACCAGCAAATGGCAGCGGCCCAAGGCTGAAACGGGCCATTGGGATTGGGACTCAGCATAGAGGGGAGGGGCTTGGGCAGCCACAGGCCCTGCCTAGCCCGCCACCTGTTTTAAATATTCAGGCTTTACAGCGGAAGCTGTGGAGCGCCGAGAGGATACAGGGAGGAGGATCTTCAGCAGACAGGAGCCAACGATGCCCGAGCAACGGATCAGTTGATATGACATCGTAGAACGAAGAGCAGGTACCGGGGATTGTTATGTTTCGTCATCCTCTCTCCTCCGTTTCATCATCATCGTACTGATTGTCTTTTTTGGGGATCTGACAGCAGATTAGCAATATATGGTGTGTTAGCTTGGCTAGCTCTCTGCTTACATGGTGTGCCGTTACTGATGTGGCACCATTTTACTGGTGTTTCATCAATTATTGGTGTCCTTGTCATATTTAGTGCCACTCAGAGGGGCTAAACAGGTTTTGGGATTGGTGAAAAGTGGATCTGCCATTTCCTGAATGTTCTCAATACTTTGTTGCCAGTTGTTGTTAGTTTGGAGAGCGGGGTGGAGAGTTGAGTTTGGTCCCTTTGCAGCTCACCGGCCCAGATCTGGCAGTGTTTTATTATATCATGGTGCAGCTTTCAGCATCTGCACATCTATATTACCATCTGTTTTAAAGGGACACACGCATATATGCTCTCTAACTTCCCCTTCTGGCAACGACAGCAAACTACACCACCAACTACAAATAACCTGCCAACCAGATGTTTATCTTATATCTGTCTCCTAAGCAAGCAAGTATCTCACTGGTGTCAATGGCTGTGCTTCAAATGACAGCATGTTCCCTATGTACTGCACTCTATAAGTAGAGCACTATATATGGAGTAGGCTGTCATTTGGGACATAACCCAGCCATCCTCTTTGTGTCGTCTTTAACGCAGTATAAACCCGATTGGCTGCTGCAACATTTCGCTTCTCTTCCTGTCACCTGATATGAACCTTCCAATCAGAGCCTGAGGTATACACGCATTTCCTGTTAATTCTTTTTGACCGTAGAAGTAAACCAAACATAGCGGTTGTTTGGTTTATAATATTAAGTATGTGCTACACTGCCAGTTGGGGTAATAAACCTAACTTCACTCTTTTCAAAAGGCTTTGTCCCAATATCTATTCTAGCACAATACCAAGTATGCAAGTCCCAATACATTCTAAGTAATACGCTGGTGTAGGTATTGGAACAGAGCCTGTACTCTCAACAGAAAGATAAGTTGATTAAGGCCCACTGTTCATAAAATGTCTCAGAGCAGGAGTGCTGACCTAGGATCAGTTTAGCCTTTTAAATCGGATCCTAGATCAGCACTCTTACTCTGAGAAGCTTTATGAATACAGGCCCTGATCCATAGCTCTGACACGGGAGGCGTTTATGTTAGCTAGGCCCAGAGTGGGACCTGTATTAAGTTGAATGTAAGATAGTCTGCCGTTTTTGAAATGTACAGTACGAAACTGGCTGCTTATTGGTTGGCCCATATTTAGGGCCTGGAGTTTTGACCAATCCTGACCAGTACTAGATATATAGGTTGTGCCTTAATGGCACCCGATTCTCTAACAAATATTGGGCTATTTTTGACCAGGTCTCCTTGGGACTCAGCTGTAGTCTATGACTAGGGCCCAGCTGTAGTCAAACACACCCCACCAGTTGGAGACCTAGGCACCCTATTCACTACATAGTGCACTACCTTTGTCCAGAGCCCTAGTGGGTATAGAGTGCCATTTTGTGTTTTTAGGCTATACTCTGCAACCATATATTAATTTGTTTTTTAATGCATAAACCATTCCTTTGGGAGCTCAAATCTAACTGTCTAAGACATGCTGCTTGTTTTTAGGGTTAACTAATTACTAATATGAGGTTGACATTGGTGAAGGACTAAAACGAAACATTTTACGTTGTGTGTAGAGTTGCAGAACTCCGGTAATTTTCCCAAAATTCCAAGGTCTTCCGGAAAAATCCCGTCTGGAAGATTCGCAGAAATCAAGAAGAAATAAATACCAGGAATTCTGGTTTTGCAAACCCTAACTAAACTGATATTGAAGGGGCAATTCAACCACATTTTCATTATCTTCAGCACAATACCATTGTCTACCTATGTGAAAAATGCGCATTTCTACATTTTGTAGGAAAAAATATAAAGTTAAGTTCTACCCAATGACATCATTTAAAAGTTAAAACTGTGATTTCGGCAAGGTAGCCTAGTGGCGTTGGACTAGTAACCGAGCTGACAAGGTGCAGATCTGTCGTTCTGCCCCTGAACAAGGCAGTTAACCCACTGTTCCTAGGCCGTCATTGAAAATAAAAATGTGTTCTTTAATGACTTGCCTAGTTAAATAAAGGTGAAATACATTTCCTAACTCATGAGATTTGCAGTGATGTGGGGAGCAAGAAAATACCCTCCCTCTGGCTAAATCAAAAATATTTGTAACATGCTTGTTTTCCGACAATGCAGAGCGGAGAAAAAGGAGAACCTGATAGAAGAGGAATATAAACACAATGAGTAACGATAACTTGGTACCAGCACCGAGGCTAGAAAGTCTTTGCAGGTTTTGAAAAAAAATGTTTTTGTACTTTAATCCTACCGTGTGATGTCACAGAAGTGTATTTTTCCCCCTTGTTTTTTTAACCAGAGATCATGGAAATGCGCTGTTTTCGCATATGTTGACACTAGTATGATGTTGGAGATATGAGGTTGAAAAGTGGAGGAATTGCCCTTTTTTAAATGTTATATTGTGTGACTTGCTACTCTACTTAGAACGTGTTTGGATTGTGGGGGATCTAAACTCATGAATGATTGAAGTTAGGCTATTACGATCTAGACAATTTACCTAGTACACTCTTCTAGCCTATAGGGTTCACTCTCACTGTGGGAGTCCCCAATGGAACACTGTATATTTTGTAGTGCACTACTTTTCACCAGGGCACATAAGGAATAGGGTGCCATTTGGGACGCACACTCTGTCTTCCCTGTCTGTCTGCGTCTCTGAACTCCCTAACTTTTGGTGTGTGTCTGTAGTAGGTGAGTGAAGTGAGGCGTCAATTATCACGCTTGGGTTGATTTGTGTTACAAGTGAGTGATCGTGAGCACACGCCACAGGACACGCATGGCTGGACACAGTACAGAGAAACGGGTGTCACCCAGCTTTCCATCGTGTGCATTTCAGGCTAACTGACAGAGGGACATGTAATGTAGACTCAGTGAAATGATGTTGCCACGAACAGCACTGCCGATATTTGCGACGAGCGAGACGCAAGACATCGCTCCCACAGAGTCGGACGCAGAATTTGCGACTGTGCATGGGTTCGCTTCACGCTGAGCTGTTTAGCCTCGCGCTTCAGCGCTCTTAGTTGCGGGAATTGACCCACTATGCTGTTTGCTTTGTGCACCTACGTCATATCCCTGAGTCTACCTTTTAGCAGCAGGAAATGGTGTTTATATCTAGCAGCTTCGTATGTAACTAACAAACTACACTGGTCTGCAATGTGTCCCGTTTTGCTTCCTGGGTGCGTATCAATAGTCTTAACGTGGCTTCCTCGCCTCGTCTCCTTTCCTTCATCTGCAGTGATGTGTAAAACCTGGGTAGGGGACAGCAACATTTTCTATCCATTTCTAGGTATTTGGTTTAACCACTCCAGTTCTTTTCACCTCGGTGTAGATCATTGGTAGTTACTAATATTTCAGAGGGAGACACTTTAGTAAAACAAAATCGCTGGGCGAACCGCATTCCAATCAGATAATGGGGGTAGGGGGTGGTCACAAAGTCAAATTGTACATTATATTAAATTGATCTACACATGATATTTAAGATACTATTAACAGACCATCAATCTATTTGATTATCTGACTCTCTATTTTTGGGCACTTGGAGGTATCAGGAATGTATTGGAAAGTTCAGGAAAATATCAGGGATGATCATCAAACAATGCTATAAGATCATTTGTGGCGAATCAATTAATTTCCCTCGGTTATTCTGTGCAGATTCATCACTCACCCTTCTAACAAGCCCTGCACAGCTTTGTAGGTGGTAATCACTCTAACCGTTCAAAATCAACAGCAAAATCTGTAGGAACAACGATTTCAAGATGCGCTAGCAACTATTTTTGCATGTCCCCGCGGTTAATAAGGTTACTCACGCAACCAATGACTATGACCGGTTTAGGCGAAGGAAAGGACACGAGGAGAGATGATGGAGAGGAGGCTGTTCATTTTCTTCTAAAGAAATTCTGTGTATGTACTGACACATACCGGCTGTGTCCCAAATGGCACCCCATTCCCTATGTGTTGTACTACATAGGGAGGAGGGCACCATTTGGGACGCATACACCACCATACTTCCATAAACTTGATGAGGGGTAGTGATGGTTTAGGAGACACGGGTGGGAACAACACAAATTAAAACTAGGGTCTGAAGTTATTTTATTTTGAAGTATTATTCACTTTTTCCTAGATCACTTTTTTTATATATATATTTTACTAATTTAGACCTACCATTCTTGTGTAGGCAGCTGAGATGAATGGGGTTGTGATTTATTTGGGGTTATATTTGAGAGAACGTTTGTGTCCCAAATGTCACCCTATTCCCTATGTAGTGCACTACTTTTGACCAGGGCCGTCAAAAGTAGTGCACTATATAGGGAATAGGGTGCTGTTCAAAGGTAGTGCACTACATCGGGAATAGGGTGCCATTTGGGATGGAGACATTGAAAATGTGTAAATATAAAGATGTTGTTATTGGAGTATAATTAATTGCTTGCTTGAAATAAGAGGTCTATACGATTGATCATATTCCATTATGACCAGGACGTTTTTCCTGATCGGGAAAAATCCCTGGTCCTAATTTTATTTCAATCCCAGTCAACTGAACTTGCCATGGGGGATTTGTCCACAGATGTTCATTTCACTTCTTAAACTCGCCAAGAATGTAATAGGAATTGAACCCGGCACTGCTCTTATGTGTAAAGTGATTTAAGTTGAAGTGCACTTTGAGAAGGGGAGGAGTGTTTATTGGGGTGCAGAGTGAGATGTCGTGGCCCGGATGCAGTGAAAATTTGTATGTTTTGGGGGGGCGGGGGAAGAATGTTTGTCTAAACTTTCTCCAATAAATAACTGGTTTAAGATGGAAAAAGTGTCTCTTTCTCTCTGTGTGTGGTGGTTCTGGTTCTGTTACATTTTCTAAGTAGAACATTTACAGAACTGTACTGGTAAAGCTGATGCTTTTTGTCCATCAGGGGTTGCTGCTGTTCTACACGGCCATGTCTTTTCCATAAGTAGATGACCTTCCAAAAATACAGAACATTACACAAGGGATATACAAGTTTCTTCTTGCTTCAGTAAGCTATGAATCAACAACCCTATTTTGTGTTGCTAAATCTGTTTTACCCATACGGGTTTTTCCCCCACTGGATTCAATAAAGGATAACGAAGCAACAATTGTACATTTAATTCAGATCTCGTACATAGATACATTCCAAGATACAAGAAACACCTGTAAGAAAATAGACAGTTTGAAATCTAGCTACACCTTGAGGGGATATTGCTTGCTTGTTTACAAAGTATAGAAAAGTATTGCCAAGAAAAAATGTCTATACTGTATATCTAATGGTACAAGAGTTAAGTAGAGAGGTTCATATTTACAGGATAGCAAGCACCTCATGGAACAAGTCTTTTGTTGAAGATCAATACTGCAATTCAATAAGGTCCAGAACAAATACAGAGACTGGATGCACACAAGCCTACATATTTTTTATATACATACAAAAAACAGACAATACTGCATTTACATGGTAGGGACAGGTTGACTAAGAAGTTGTCTCAATCCTCAGACCAATTGAATTCTCATGTAGTTATTTTAGTTATTGAATATATGGGCTCTCTATGGCCACATTGTCCCTGGTAGTTAATTAAAATAGTCCTGTGAAGCGTGATAAGTTCCAGACAGAAACAATGTGTGGTAAACACCCCCCCCCCCCCCCTCCATGGGGTGACCTTTTACCAGGAAGATGACGCAAACACATTGAACGATTATATACTTTTCTGTACATATGAAAAATGTCACCTTGTCATGGCAACCAATGTTTCAAACCCAAAATATATGAGATTCGAGAAAGCACTTGGGATTGAATTAATTTCCCGATTGAGCCGGCATATGAAGCGGTTAATGTGAATGCAGTCTCCGCTAGCATGGCAACGTTGTCTTTAAATGTCAATCGGGCTACAACGCAGAACTTTACGAACTGAATCGAGCCCGTTAGTCTTCACGGTTTAAAACGCTGATGTATTTACAGAGTGTTGCCCGTCGTCTCCTTGGTCTTCAGCCGCATAAAACATTAAGTGTTCAGTTAGCCAACAGAGGGTTCAGAATATAGATAAAGGATACATCCACTGATGTTTTTTCCTGTCTGTTTGGATGGAGCTCAGCGTAGCATCACGAGAGATCATGGAAAAGTTGAGGGATAGAGGGGATATAGGCTCTATAGTAAAAAATAGGTTCACACGTTACAACAATGTGTATCTAGGTTTGCACTCATATGAATAGTATGAACACTACTCTACACCAGTGTCCCTCAACATGGTCCAACCACCTCCCAGCCACCCAGAAATGACATTAGGGCAGACCAGACAAAGGCCTGGTGTGCCAGTCCAACCATTTCTAGTCCCAATCCACCCTGCCCCCCCCCCCCCGCCCCACAGTGTTCTATCCTGTCATACCATGGTCTCAGACCCTGAGCCCTTGCCTGTGAAGAAGTCCCAAAAATGACTTGTATGACTAGGAGAGGGCTTCTCTTTCTCCTCCTGGGGTGTCTGCCTCACCCAGATACTGTTTTCCCCCTGTCCTCCCAGGCTGGAGCATGAGGCAGCCCCCATGGTGAAGCTCAGACCTTCGCCCAGCGGAGCCCTCCGTTCCTGGGCATGGTGTTGGCTGTCCTCTGGGTGGACTCTGGAGCTACTGGAGGGCTGGGCCAGACTCAGTAGGTTGTGGTGGGAGTGGAACTGTCTCATCTGACCAATGGACTTGGACGGGGTCTCGTTGGAACCTGGTGAGGGAGAGGTTTTATTTTTTATTAAGATCTCTTTTAGTCCTGAATTGGACTAATCTTCCAAGAGTCCTTAAACATTAAAATACAAGTTATAATACGATCACATTTTCACATAACACACTGTTACAGACATAATACACTGACATATTGACCAGATAAATACTCTAAACAGTCTGAAAATATAGATTGATTCCTTCATCTACCATAGTCCTGCACAACCTTCCAATTTATTATATTTGGGGGGAAAAAAGTATTTGAAAGTTTGAAAGTATTTATTGAAAGGTTTCTGGTTTGCTCAGATAAGTGATTCAATTTCTTTATTGAATCCAAATGTTATTTTGCCTATTTTTCTTTTATGTCTAACACAGATGGTGGACAATCTATTCCTAGCATTTACTGAATGACTGTCTCTTACCAACTGAATACTATTGTGAATGGAGTTTGGCTGTTTTAAATGGTGTACATTGTGAAATAAAATAAGCATTTTTTCCCCTCCAATTATCTTGTTGATTGATGACCAACCGAGAGCATTGTGCACGACTACAACAGAATTACCATATCTCCACCTTAAAACAATCCTTGCTGCTTCTGTTCAGTCTCCATCCTCCTAATTTCACTTGCTGATGAATTTCCCCAGACCACAGAACAGTAGTTCACCTGACTCCCAATTAATGCCTGGGTTGTTTGCTTAAGAATCTTTCCCGGTAAATATTTAGCTATCCTTCTGATCATGCATGCAGTTGTAATATTTTTTTTTTACATTGAGTTATTTGAGACGACCACGATAAGCAGTTGTCTAGCTGGACCCCTAGTAGTTTGGTTTCTGACACTCAATTTGTACACACTCCATACTTAATTGTATCACATTCTGTGTTGACCTTTTCCTGGTGGAACAGACCAACATAACCTTGGTTTTCTTGGTGTTCAAAACAAGTTTGTTCCAGCAAACCCACTCTCTGATATTTCCCAGATCTACTTGTAGAGCTTGGTGTACCTGTTGAACCGATTATCTTGCTGTATAAATTGTAATTTCATCTGCAGATATAGTAGCTTGAGTTTCAGATAAGACATAAGGAAGGTCGTTGGTATATATTAAGTAAAGAAGTGGCCCAAGGCAGCTGCCCTGCGGTATTCCACAGTTTAAATCACGAGGGGAAGAAAACGACCCATTGATATAGGTGGACTGTTTCCCATCAGTTAGATATGATTGTACCCAATTCAATACTGCCTCCTTAAACCCATAATGAAATCATTTTGACAAAATTATTTCATGATCCACAAAATGAAATGCACTAAAATCTAAAAGTAGTACATCCACAAACCTGCTATTGTCTATAGCATAGAGCCTGTGGTCAGTCATGTCAACCAATTCAGTGGTAGTGATTTTTTTGTTGTTGCAATAAGCATGCTGATTGGCTGTGATCAGATCATTCTTTTCCATGTACTCCCATATGTGTCCACTCACAATACCGTCCAATATCTTACTGAATGAAGGGAGTAGACTAATTGGTCAACTATTGGCAGGAGTAATGGGATCTTTGCTGTCTTTCAGGGTTGTACACAGTTTAGCATGCTTCCATATATTTGGAAATGTCCCCTTTTCCAATGATCCAATTAAATATGTATTTCAAAGGAGCTGCAATCTGGGGAGCAGCATAGCGAAGTAAAAAATTGTCCATAAGATCATAACCAAATTTACCATTGGGTAATAACTTCAATAGGATGATTGGCAAAATCAGCTGGTTTTGTTATTGTTCTGCCCTCACCCTCCACACTAGATGGTCATGATGAGATATATGTACCAAGTAAGCCCTTAACTGTATTCCATACCTTTTTAGAATCATTTTTACAATCAATAAAAGCATTGTTGTAAAATTAAAAAAAAAAATCGTACGATTTAATTTAACTGCATAATTACGTAGTGTTCTACAATTCTGTTCATCAATTTCCAGTTTAGATTTGGCTGCTAAGACTTCTGCCATATTTTTGGAGAAAATGTCTCACCCAATCCATGGAAATGGACAAGCCCCAACAGTACTCTTTCTTACTGGGGCATGATGGTCCGTTACCTCAGTGAGCAAATCAATAAAACAAACATGAAGCGTGATTTAAATCATCCTCTAGATAAATCAGCTCCCACGGTACAGCAGCCAAATCATTTTGAAATAGATTATGATGAAATGTTTTAACATTTCTCTTGACCAAAATCCTTGGGGGTTTCTTTGGAACCGTGGTGTTCATGGTTATGGTCACAATATTATGGTCTGTCCAGCCCACTGGCATTGATCTGGCTCTTAAGATATCGGACCCTTTTTTTCAATTTTCGCCTAAAATGACATACCCAAATCTAAATGCCTGTAGCTCAGTCCCTGAAGCAAGGATATGCATTTTCTTGGTTAAGCATTGCAATGGTATATTACAGAAGATCAGATCAATGCACGTGTCCGAACGGTGACCTAACTTAGTTCATGATACTAATAGTATCATTAACCATTTGTTTCAAACCACAGCTCTCGGGATATCTCATTTTTTTAGTTCTATTTGAACTATTATGATCCTTCCAATTTATATTAATATCACCCAAGATAAATACATCTCTGTTGCTATCTGTGGCCTGGTCAAACCCAGTGCATAAGTCATCCAGATAGGACACCTTAGAGCTAGGAGGTCTGTACACACATCCTACCAATATGGGTGCCTGGTGAGGCAGATGTACTTGAGCCCATAGTGCCTCTATTTGACATACATTAAGGTCATCCCTCCTCTTTAAATGTATATGATTCTGAATGTACAGTGCTAGACCCCCACCATTCCTATTCCTGTCCCTTCTCAGTAGACTATATCTATGATTCCTGTCCCTTCTCAGTAGACTATATCTATGATTCCTGTCCCTTCTCAGTAGACTATATCCATTAATGTTCATTTGCCCATCATTTACAGATGCATCCAAATGCATTTCGGTCAAAGCTAAAATATGAATATTATTTATGTTGACCAAGTAAAAAAAATGGAATGTATTTTGTTAGGAAGACTACATACATTAACCTGAGCTATATGCAGCCCTTTCCTTGTCAAGTGAAGATCAATAGATCATGTATTCATTATAGTTGAAGTTGTCATGATACACTACAGCACACAAACATGAACATTGGATTAAAATAACCAGGGAGTTACTCTCGAGTCCCGATACAGTTTCCCATTGATGTAAGGTTTATCCATCACCAAGGAAACGCGTTGGTTCAGGCAACGCTTTTCTTTCATGATGGGATACAGTTTTTTTCTCTTTTCATTTATCTCCGTGGGGGAAGTGATCATTCATTCCAAAATCAGTCTTTCTGAGTTCTCTGCCGCTGCTCTTTGCCATTTCCTTAAAATGTTCAAAACCTGAAATAATAGCCTGTGGCCTTTTCCCAGAGGCCTCTGGGAAAAGGCTAAGGACTCTGGAGAAAGTGGACATTTTAAGGACTCTGGAGAGGACTCTGGAGAAAGTGGACATTCTAAGGACTCTGGAGAAAGTGACATTATGCACGACATCTGTGGGCAGTTTCAGTTGAGTTAACATTACATTTTACATTTACATTTTAGTCATTTAGCAGACGCTCTTATCCAGAGCGCCTTACAGTAGAGTGCATATATATATATTTTATATTTCTGTACATTCAACTGTTAAAAGTTGATTGTGATGTGATTATGATTTTAAAAAATGATGTGGGGGGGTGGGCCTTAACAGAATAATAAGATCAGTATAGTAAGAGCGTGATAACATTGTAATAACAAAGTAACACTCTAAAATGACGTTGGAGGCAGCTTATGGAAGTTAACATTAAATTCTCTGGCAACAGCTCTGGTGGACATTCCTGCAGTCAGCATGCCAATTGCACATTTCCTCAAAACTTGAGACATCTGTGGCATTGTGTTGTGTGACAAAACTGCACATTTTAGAGTTGCATTTTATTGTCCCCCAGCACAAGGTGCACCTGTGTAATGACCGTGCTGTTTAATCAGCTTCTTGATATGCCACACCTATCAGGTGGATGGATTATCTTGGCAAAGGGGAAATGCTCACTAACAGGGATGTAAACAATTGTGTGCACAAAACTTCAGAGAAATAAGTTTTTCGTGCGTATGGAACATTTCTGGGATCTTTCATTTCAGCTCATGAAACATGGGACCAACACTTTACATGTTGCGTTTAGATTTTTGTTCAGTGTAGTATACCTGCTGATGGTATTGTAACTGAAATCCAACCCCTTTATATACCGTATGTGTGACTTAACTTTCCTGTTGTGGTTGTGTCTACCTGCTATGGGTGTAATAAAAGAAGTGGGACCCTGTAAGAATAAGTAACTTCCTTTTCCTGTTGTGGTGGTGTCAGAAGACATCCAGGACGCTGTTTAAACCTAATCAAACCTGAACCTTAACCTAAACCTGATCTCAAACCTAAACTCGATGACTTACGTTTCTTGTTGTTATGGTGGCGTTGGAGGATGTCGAGGTTGAGGAACACCTCTGTGGTCAGCCTGCTGTCCCCGGGCTCGTCGGGGTTGAAGAATTGCGAGGGGGGCTCCAGGGGTGACAGGCTACCACTAGACGCCCCTACAGAGTCCAGAGATGCCCCCGTGTCCCGCCGACCCCCCGCTGTGTCTACCGTCTCCACCATCAGGTGACTGCCACTGTGGGAGGAGGAGAGTAGGGGAAAGAAAGGAGAGGAACGAGAGAGAGGGAAAATAGGGGAAGGAGAGCAAGCAGAGGGAGTAGAGATTAGAGTACTTTGTTATCCATGTTGCAAAAAGTCTTGCAGCGCCACAAATAGAGATATTGAAACACACTCAATAAACACACAACACTAAGACTCAGAGACAACTTAAGTGCTGATCCAGAATCAGTTTAGCCTTTTAGATCATAGTAAATAATAATATATGGACAGGGGGGGACCTACTCCGAGACTGTATGTAAATATGGGCCCTGAAGTGTACACCTACCTGAGTTTCCTGCGGAGGAGATAGTCGATGATGTCAGGATCTGTCTGGATGAGACTCATCAGCACCTCCTGCTGGAGCTCTGCTGACACCTGGGGAGAGGAGGACAGGAGGGTGACACACACACGCTCGCGCATGCTAACACGCACAGTGGTGTAAAGTACTTTAAAGTGCTACTTAAGTCGATTGTTTTGTGGTATCTGTACTTTGCTATTTATATTTTTGGACAACCTTTACTCCACTACATTCCTAAAGAAAATAATGTACTTTTTACTCCATACATTTTCCCTGACACCCAAAAGTACTCGTTACATTTCGAATGCTTAGCAGGACAGGAAAATGGTCCAATTCACACACTTATCAAGGAAACATCCCTGGTCACCCCTACTTCCTCTGATCTGGCGGACTCACTAAACACAAATGCTTTGTTTGTGAATTATGTCTGAGCGTTGGAGTGTGCTCCTGGCTATCTGTAAATGTAAAAAAAAATGAAATCCCCCCCCCCTCCCGACCCACACACTCCAACTACCGTGAACAGTCGCCTGTAGTTCTGTATAAGGTGAAGGGTGACGTTGATGATGGCAGTGCTGTCCTCAATGCCCATGGCGTGGGGACTCATCTCCCTGTCCCCTCCGCCCCTCTCCCCCTGCAGCAGGTTGGGACCAAAGATCACTGCCAGGTTGGTTGCTGTCATCTTGTTGCCGGGGAACTGCAGGTAAAGAGAGGGATGAGATGGGGAAAGAGAAGGAGAGAGAGAGGTTAGGGGAAAGACCGCATATTAGGTCTACCTACTGTGTATTCTAGGCTAGTTAGTGTAGAGCTACAGAAAGAGAGAGGCGTTAGGAGACGGTATATAATATAGAAAGGGTCCGGTGAGACAGAGAAACCGAAACAGGAGAGAGGGTTAAGACAACCCAAAATCTATGATGTGCTCTCCTCTTGAGAGAGAGAGAAGGTAACGTGTTGATGACGGACAGATGAAACAGACAAACTGACAGAAAAAAAGATGGACAGATGAACAGAATGATAGACAGTTCCATGACACACAAACACGGACCCCCACTTCCCCCTCACCCCACATTGGGACTAACCTCCTGGTGCTGTGGTCCTGTGGTGTCCTGTGCGTGGCTCTGTACGGTGTGTAACAGGGTGAGGAGGCGGAGCAGGGTATCACAGTTACAGGGGGGTAACAGATAGAGCAGCTGCTGGAGGTACAGGAGCTGGTCTGTCCCTCGCAGAACTGAAAGAGAGAGAGAGAAGAGACCTTGTTGAGCACCTTGTGAATTTACCAGTAGAAAATGATAACGTTAGCATTCGTATGGCTAGTGTGTGTCGTATGGGTTACTGTGCGCGTGCGCCTTACGGTTGGCGTGTAGGAAGGCAGCGTAGAGCTCTCTTGGCAGTAGAGGGTCGGGCATGTCTCTGAGGAACTCCTTCAGCAATGCCGCTACATCGTGGACACTGTGCTCCTCATCCAAACACACGTCTGTCCCTATGTCAAAGTCCTCACGCAGCTAGGTGGGGCAAACACACATCAGCACCATATCAGAACACACACACACACGCACGCACTCACACACACTAGAACGAGCAGACACACACACACTTAAAAGGCAGTGGCAACAGATACACACACACACAAGAACGCACAGTTCGAGGCAGCACCCATGTGAGAGTCAACACACACACACACACACACACACATCAAAACCAGACACATACACAAATAAGTTCACATGCGCCGGCCACACACACAGTATAAGGTCAGTTTCCCATGTGACGCATTTCTTTTTAAACAGGAAATGACAGGGATCAACGGCCCTGAGTACAAAGTACACAGCTGAAGAGAAGTACACCTGCCACAACATCAACACACTGGCTAGTACTACCGAGTAGGGATAAATAACTACTGTATGAAGTGAAGGTAATGCACAATTCTGCTGTAGTTGGGCTAACATGTGTAATATGGAGAGCAAATGTACATCGACACACTGGCTAGTAAATAGGTCTAAAGCAGGGGAGAGCTAACTGTAATGTCGAAGACATGAACATTTATGCGTGAAGAGCAAAAAGACTCACCTGCCGAACTCTCTTTTTGGAGCTCCCAACACGAAAGATCCCCACAGTTTGTAGACCTGTGGAGAAGGAGAGAATGCCACTTCAGATTATTGTGAAAGAGCAAGATCTCTCAATATTCTATCCCATATATTTTACACTTTATAATTGTCAGAGAGATGGTTCAATGAACCACACTCGCATGGTGAGTGACCTTGCTTGAGACCGGAAGATTTACGTTGGTTCCCCTGAGCTAATGCCTAAGCTTTAGCTAGATGGGCTAACATAGTCACATCAGCAGACCTCTGTGTCTCACCGTGTCTCTCTATGTGGCAGCAGCACCTCTCCAACACACGGGGAACCTGTCTATAGATGGGGTTGAGGCTCAACTTGGTCTGGGTCCGCCCCCCGGCACCTGCTGCAGTCTTCTTCAGCTCCAGCTCTGCAGGGTGGGACAGCTGCAGCGCCTCCAACAGGCGGGACTGACTCTCGACAAGATCTGAGATGGAGTCCACTGACAGGCCACCCTGTCGGAGGGAGAAGGGGAAGGCAGGAGGAGAGGGGGGGGGGGGGGATTAAGCATTTCAAGTTCAAGTTTCAAGACCTTTAGGAGTTGATTAAAAGGGAGAGTGAAAAACAGAGGTGAGGGGAAAAAGGGCGAGAAAAGAGTAGGAGAGAAACGATAGTAGGAACGAAGAGAGGGAGACAGAAGAGAGTGAGGAGCAGAGGGAAGAGATGAGAGACAGAGGGAAGGAGAGTGGATCATTAGGGAAGTATGGATGAGAAGGAAGGAGAGGGAGTGAAGGAACAGAAGAACGAGGGAGTGAGAGGATAAACAGAAGGGTGATGGAGAAGGGGGTACAAGTAAAGGGAAAGCAAAATGATTTCAACAATATTTTTCCTGGCTTTCAAAAAAGTTTTCCATTAGTTGATCATGTAACAAAATTCTGCCAGTTGCCGTGAAAACTTTCTTGCAAAACTATCCAGTTAATCTTGGGATGAGTATGACATTTTTCCTGGGTAACATAATGAAGTAGATTTTATTTTAAGAGAAATTATACAAATGGAGTTTTAAGTTTTCATTTTTGGGCAAAATGTTCTGTTTTTTTTCAGGATAGTTTTCTCATGACTTTATATGATTTATTTAGTGCATTAGGCCTTTATTACTCCAGTATGAGCACAGAACAATACTTGTCAGTAGAGCGGAGAAGAAGCCTCCCCAACCCAAAACATCTTCCCGCGGACATGATCTCAATAGTCCAAAGCCGTTTCCTCTCTACTTCCCTTCCTCTGTTTTGATTTGAAGGTTTTTCAGTTTTCCAAGTAAATCTGAATAAGACGTGTAAAAAGCGTCGCAACACCAAATTATTATTCAACTCAACTTTCTTGTCTCTGTCTCTTAGACGTAGAAATTACAATCGCACACAAATCTCCCATCAACATCAATAAATAATTTATTACACATAATTCAAGTTATGCATAAGTAACCTGGTCCCAGATGTATGTGTGCTGTCTCTTATTGTCTTTGTCACGTTTGGCAGCACATGCAGTAAATTGCTTATGTTAGGTTCAGGCCCTAATTAATGGGTGCATCTCAATAGTAATGGGTGCATCTCAATAGTCTCAACCATGCCTTCCTCCACTAGTCTCCATCCCTTCATTCTGTACTGACGTGGAATGACTACAGACAAACACTCAGTGAAAACAAATACAGTATCAGGTCCCGCTAACCCTGGCTAGTAATGACAGTGTGTTGGAGCCACCAGCAGAGATGGTGTCTGAGCTCTCACCCAGCAGGACCGCAGGTTAGAGCGCAGCACGACACAGACATTAACACAGCAGGGGCTCAACTTAAATACACACACACGGACTACGCCCCAAATGCAGGCACGAACGTGCACACCGTTTTTGCTCTGCTAATATTTTTACTGCGCTGCTGCAGCAAACAACGGTTCCGACTCCATACCAGGAAAATGAATTGATTGTGCGAATGATTGTGAATGGAGAGACAGCCAGACAGAGGGCAGACAGATTTAACTGAATGTTCCCTTCGTGCGTGTGTCTCCCGTGGCACCCGATTCCCTATATTGTGCGCTACTTTTGCACGATACGGAGCCATTTGGAATGCAGACCTTTTTTTCATTTCCCAATATCAACTTTGATTACCAGGGTCGAGGTTCTGAGAGAGTAACACCGATAGTCATCGTTGAACTTCTACACCCCAGATTTCTGTTGAAGTTGGCTATATTGTTATCGGGTTCAAATAAAACAACTCAAGATGTATTTTTGAACGGATATGTTCGGATCCGTTTCACCTACGTCACAGTGTTTCACAGTTCTCAGGGCTGAGGTATGTGCTGGCTAGTACGTTCAAGTGCCAAATGCATACAATAGACATGTTTGATTGTCTTGGAGGAGATATGCCAGCGTGGTCATGCTTTGAAACCGTAGTTTGAAGTCGACAAGTCATGGTTGACAAATGTTTGTTGGATGTTCGACTGCTCTTTTGATAGCCGAAGAGAGGTCTGCGTATTTCAGACCAAAGTAAAGCCCAGACATAGAGACAAGCGTCTACATCTACTTGTCTCTGTGTGTGTGTCTGTATGTGTGTGTGTGTGTGTGTGTGTGTGTGTGTGTGTGTGTGTGTGTGTGTGTGTGTGTGTGTGTGTGTGTGTGTGTGTGTGTGTGTGTGTGTGTGTGTGTGCGTGTCTGCGCTCTCCAACTCACCCGTCTCTGCACTCTAGCTTTCTTATCCAGGAACCTGGGTGAGAGTGGCTTGCTGTGCAACGCCAGTGCTGCCGATGATGATGAGGATGTAGCACCGCTGAAGGGTGATGAAGACGTGCTACAGAGGGGTTTATTCCCGTTGCTCTGCTGTTGTTTCTCAGCCCGGAACCTCAGGACGCTGGCCTCGAGATCAAGGCAGTCTCTCCGACTCTCCTTCAGAGCAAATCAAATCCAACTTTATTTAAAGTGCTTTTATAGTCAATCACAACACACTTTACAGGAAATAGACCTAAAGTAAAAGTGTATTTTCTAGTGTGCGGTTTTTACACTTGTATTTGGATACATGTTGTTTTCTGTATTTATTTTTTATACACTTCACAGTAAAACAATCTAATGAAGTAGATGAACAAAAAAAACCTTCAGAGCATCCTGACGCTGCTTGTATGCCCGGTCGTTGGCTATCGCCTGCGAAAGAGGGATGCCAAACGCCTTGGCGGCTGTCTCTGTGGGATGATGGAAAAGGTAAAAAGAGGTATGGATGGAGGAAAAGAGATTGGGATAGATAGGGAAGGAAAGAGGGAGGAACAGATATTTCATTTCAGTAGCATTTCAACTATCTCCTAACCCCAGCTCTAGCCCTAACCTTAACCCTTATCCTAACTCCAAACTTCAAAATAGACATTTATGACCCATCTCCACACAATACCCCATCATGACAAAGTGAAAACGTGTTTTTAGAAATGTTTGCAAATTTATTGAAAATGAAATATCTAATTTGCATACACATTCACACCCACGAGTCAGTACTTTGTAGAAGCACCTTTAGCGGCGATTACAGCTTTGAGTCTTTGCTTTGCACAATCTGGATTTTCTCCCACTCTTCCTTGCAGATTTTCTCAAGCTCGGTCAACTTAGATGGGGAGCGGCAGTGAACAGGAATCTTCAACTCTTTCCACAGATTTTCAATGGGATTCAAGCCTGGGCTTTGGCTGGGCCACTCAAGGACTTTCACATTCTTTTTCTGAAGCCATTCCAGCGTTGCTTTGGCAGTATACCTTTGGTCATTGTCATGTTGGAATGAAAATCTTTGCCCCAGTCTAAGGTCATTTGCACTCTGAAGCAGGTTCTCAACAAGGATTTGGCTATATTTGGTTCCATTCATTGTTCCCTCTATCCTTACAAGTCTCCAAGTCTCTGCCACTGAAAAGCATCCCCATAGCATGATGCTGCCACCACCATGCTTCATGGTAGGGGTGGTGTTAGACAGGTGATGAGCTGTGCCTGGTTTTCTCCATACATATCGCTTTGCATTCAGGCCAGAGAGTTACATTTTTGTCTCATCAGACCACAGCATCTTTTGAATTATGCTCTCAGAGTCTTTTATGTGCCTTTTTGCAAACTTCAGGAATACAGTCATGTGCCTTTTTCTCACGAGTGGCTTCTGTCTGGCCACTCTCTCCTAAAGCCCAGATTGGTGAAGTGCCGTAGAGACTGTTATTTGGCAGCTTCTCCCATTTCTCCCAGAGTGCCCATTGGGTTCTTGTTCACCTCCCTGACCGAGGTCTTTCTTGCCCATCAGTTTAGTCGGATGGCCAGGTCTAGGCAGAGTCTGGGTAGTTCTATATTTTTTCAATTTCCCAATGATGGAGATCACTGTGCTCTTGGAAACGTTCAACACTCCAGTTCCTTGGACTTCATGGTATTGTTTCTGCTCTTATACATGTTATAATCACCTTAGGCAGTGATTATAGATCACATAGTGTTTTTGTCCAAGTCTCTAAGACTTTGCACACCTGGATTGTACAATATATGCCCATTACTCTTTTTAAAGTTCTTCAAGCTCTGTCAAGTTGGTTGTTGATCATTGCTAGAAGGCTATTTTCAAAACTAGACATAGATTTTCAAGCCAATTTAACTCACAACCGCAACCAGGCCACTCAGGAACATTGCATGTCATCTTGGCAAGCAACTCCAGTGTAGATTTGGCCTTGTGTTTTAGGTTATTGTCCTGCTGAAAGGTGAATTTGTCTCCCAGTGTGTGTTGGAAAAAAGACTGAAGCAGGTTTTCTTCTAGGATTTTACCTGTGTTTAGCTATATTCCATTGCTTTTTATCCTGAAAAACTCCCTAGTCCTTGCCAATGACAAGCATACCCATAACATGATGCAGTCACCATGCTTGAAAATATGAAGAGTGATACTCAGTGATGTGCTGTGTTGGATTAGCCCCAAACATTACACTTTGTATTCAGGACAAAACATATATATTTTTTTGCAGTACTACTAAAGTTCCTGGTTGCAAACAGGATGCATGTTTTGAAATATTTGTTATTCTGTACAGTCTTCCTTTTCACTCTGTCATTTAGGTTAGTATTGTAGAGTAACTAGAATGTTGTTGATCCATCCTCCGTTCTCATATCACAACCATTAAACTCTGTAACTGTTTTAAAATCACCATTGGCCTCATGGTGAAATCGGTGAGCATTTTTCTTCTTCTCTGGCAACTGAGTTAGGAAGGATGCCTGTGTCTTTGTAGTGACTGGGTGTATTAATACACCATCCAAAGCCTTCACCATGCTCAAAGGGATATTCAGAGGGATATTTGTTACACATCTACCAATCGGTTCCCTTCTTTGCAAGGCATTGGATAAACCTCCCTGTTCTTTGTGGTTAAATCTGTGCTTGAAATTCACTACTCAATTGAGAGACCTTACAGATAATTGTATGTGTGGGGTATAGAGATGGGGTAGTCATTCAAAAATAAATTATTGAACACAGAATGAGTTCAAGCAACTTATTATGTGATTTGTTAAGCATATTTTACTCCTGAACTTATTTAGGCTTGGCATAACAAAGGGGTTGAATAATTATTGACTCAATATATTTCAGCTTTTCATTATTATTTGTTTTTTAATTTCAACAAACAACATTCCCCTTTGACATTATGGGATATTGTGTGTAGATTGGTGACAAGAAATCTCAATTTAGTCCATTTTAAATTCAGGCTGTCACACAATAAAATGTGGGAAAAAATAAAGGCAAATGAATACTTTATGAAAGCACTGTACATGTAAACAGGGGTAATGGTGCCCAGTAGCAGTATAAATAGATAGATATAATGGTAATGGAAATCAATAATCAATGAACAGCAGTGTAATGGTAGTAATAAATTGAATCAATGATCATCAGCAGCGTAGCTGTGAGGGGTTGTGTGTGTGTGGGTGTAAGTTTGTGGCGTTAGCAATGAGTGTGTGAGTGAGGATGTATGTGAGTCTGTGTATGTGAGTATGTGTGTGCGAGTAAGAGTGCCAGTGGGGGTGTGTGTTTGAGTGGGTAGAGAGCTGTGGATGAGCATAGAGCCAGTGTGTGTAGTCTGTGGGAGAGGGAGAGCAGTAGCCATTTAACAGTCTGACGGCCAGGGGATAGAAGCTGTTTAGGAGTCTGTTTGTCTGAGCTTTGATGCACCGGTATTATCTGCTGGACGGGAGCATGGAGAACAATTTGTCAGTCTTTCTCAGATACCGCCTAGCATGTGCATATGGCTGGGAGCTCACCACCAGGGATGCGCTGACCTGTCCGCACCCCCCTCTGTAGGGCCTTCCTGTCGGTGATACAACCAGTCAGAATGCTCTCGATGGTGTAGCTGTAAAGATTCTTGAGGATCTTAGGGGCCATGCTAAATAGTTTCAGCCTCCTGAGGAAGAAGAGGCAATGGTGTGCCTTCTTTGCGACTGTGTTGGTGTGAGAGGACCATGTTAAGTCCTCCGTGATGTGGACACCAAGGAACTTGAAGCTCTTGACCCTCCCCATTGCGGCCTACCACCGTCGTGTTGTCAGCAAACTTGATGATGGAGTTGGAGATGTGCGTGGCCACACAGTTGTGGGTAAACAGGGAGTACAGGAGGGGGCTGAACACACACCCCTGGGGGGCCCCAGTGTGGAGGTTGAGGGTCAGCGTGGCGGAGGTGTTGTTGCCTACTCTCACCACCTGGGGTAGGCCGGTCAGGAAGTCCAGAATCCAGTTGCAGAGGAAGGTGTTCAGTCCCAGGATCCTGAGCTTTTCCAACAGTCTGACTGTGAACATTTGTACGAAAACCAAATTAAGGAAGTGTTATGGCTGTCGCTTTCCTCATCCTCAGATGAGGTGAGGAGAGAAGGATCTTCTGACCAAAATGCGGGTTCAGGGAAATATGCCATCTTTATTTATTTACAACGATGAAGATGGTAACACGAAACAAAACAAAACACTTTCAAAACTACAAAATAACAAAACGACGTAGAACGGAACCTGAACATAAACTCACATACATAAACGTAAACTCACGGACAGGAACGTTACATCGAAACACACGAACAGCCAAACAGTCCCGTAAGTGAAAACACATCGACAACGACGAAAGACATCACAGGAGACAATCACCCACAAACAAACAGTGAGAATGCCCTACCTAAATATGACTCTTGATTAGAGGAAAATGCAAACCACCTGCCTCTAATCAAGAGCCATACCAGGCAAACCGAAACCAACATAGAAACAGATAACATAGACTGCCCACCCAAAACACATGCCCTGACCATAAACACATAAAAACTAACATAAATAGGTCAGGACTGTTACAGTACCCCCCCCCCCCCAAGGTGCGAACGCCGGGCGCACCAGCACAAAGTCCAGGGGAGGGTCCGGGTGGGCAGTTGACCACGGTGGTGGTTCCGGTTCAGGACGCTGTCCCCGCACCACCATAGTCACTCCCCTCTTCTTTCTACCCCTTCTACTGACCACCCTAACACTACCTTCCCCTAAATAAACAGCTAGCACCGGGACAAGGGGCAGCACCGGGACAAGGGGTAGCACCGGGACAAGGGGCAGCACCAGAACAAGGGGCAGCACCAGGATAAGGACCATCACTGGAATAAGGGGCAGCACCGGGACAAGGGGCAGCACCGGGACAAGGGGCAGCACCGGGACAAGGGGCAGCACCGGGACAAGGGGCAGCACCGGGACAAGGGGCAGCACCGGGACAAGGGGCAGCACCGGGACAAGGGGCAGCACCGGGACAAGGGGCAGCACCGGGACAAGGGGCAGCACCGGGACAAGGGGCAACACCGGGACAAGGGGCAACACCGGGACAAGGGGCAACACCGGGACAAGGGGCAGATCCCGGCTGAAGGACTCTGGCAGGTCCTGTTTGGACGGCTCTGGCAGGTCCATGCAGGCTGACGGCTCTCGACGCTCATGGCAGGCTGACGGCTCTCGACGCTCATGGCAGACTGACGGCTCTCGACGCTCATGGCAGACTGACGGCTCTCTACGCTCATGGCAGGCTGACGGCTCTCGACGCTCATGGCAGGCTGACGGCTCTCGACGCTCATGGCAGGCTGACGGCTCTCGACGCTCATGGCAGGCTGACGGCTCTGGCTGCTCATGGCTCTCTGACGGCTCTGGCTGCTCATGGCTCTCTGACGGCTCTGGCTGCTCATGGCTCTCTGACGGCTCTGGCTGCTCATGGCTCTCTGACGGCTCTGGCTGCTCATGGCTCTCTGGCGGCTCTGGCAGATCCTGTCTGGTTGGCGGCTCTGGCAGATCCTCTCTGGTTGGCGGCTCTGGCAGATCCTGTCTGGTTGGCGGCTCTGGCAGATCCTGTCTGGTTGGCGGCTCTGGCAGATCCTGTCTGGCGGGCGGCTCTAGCGGCTCCTGTCTGGCTGACGGCTCTAGCGGCTCCTGTCTGGCGGATGGCTCTGTAGGCTCATGGCAGACGGGCGGCTTTGCAGGCTCATGGCAGACGGGCGGCTTTGCAGGCTCCTGGCAGACGGATGGCTCAGATGGCGCTGGGGAGACGGATGGCTCAGATGGCGCTGGGGAGACGGATGGCTCAGATGGCGCTGGGGAGACGGATGGCTCAGATGGCGCTGGGGAGACGGATGGCTCTGGCCGGATACGGCGCACTGTAGACCTGGTGCGTGGTGCCGGAACTGGAGGCACCGGGCTAATGATAAGCACCTTCCTACTAGTGCGTGGAGCAGGGACAGGGCACACTGAACTCTCAAAGCGTACTCTATACCTGGTGCGTGGTACCGGCACTGGTGGCACCTGGCTGAGGGCACGCACCTCAGGACTAGTACGGGGAGAAGTGACAGTGTGTACAGGACTTAGGAGACGCACAGGTGGCTTAGTGCGTGGGGCCGGAACTGGAGGCACTGAACTGGATACACGCACTATAGGGAGAGTGCGTGGAGGAGGAACAGGGCTCTGGAAATGCACTGGTAGCCTAGTGCGTAGTGTAGGCACTGTAGGTACTAGGCTGGGGCGGGAGGTGGCGCCGGAAATACCGGACCGTGCAGGCGTACTGGCTCTCTTGAGCATTGAGCCTGCCCAACCTTACCTGGTTGAATGCTCCCGGTCGCCCACCCAGTACGGGGAGGTGGAATAACCCGCACCGGGCTGTGTAGGCGAACCGGGGACACCATGCGTAAGGCAGGTGCCATGTATGCCGGCCCGAGGAGACGCACTGGAGACCAGACGCGTTGAGCCGGCCTCATGACACCTGGCTCAATGCCCAATCTAGCCCTACCAGTGCGGGGAGGTGGAATAACCCGCACCGGGCTATGCACACGTACAGGAGACACCGTGCGCTCTACTGCGTAACACGGTGTCTGCCCGTACTCCCGCTCTCCACGGTTAGCCTGGGAAGTGGGCGCAGGTCTCCTACCTGCCCTTGGCCCACTACCCTTTAGCCCCCCCCCAAGAAATTTTTGGGAGTTACTCACGGGCTTTTCGGGCTTCCGTGCAAGACGTGTCCCCTCATAATTCCGGTTACGGGCTTGATACTACGGCTTCCATCCACGTCTCCTAGCTGCCTCCTTAAACCACCGCTCCTGGGCTGTGGCTGCCTCACTCTTCTCACGAGAGCAGCGATATTCTCCAGTTTGCGCCCAGGGTCCTCTACCGTCCAAGATCTCCTCCCAAGTCCAGAAATCCTTATTGCTCCGTCGAGCATTCCCATACCGCTTGGTCTCTGTATTTTGGTGGGTGATTCTGTAACGGGTGACGCTCTCCTCATCCTCAGATGAGGTGAGGAGAGAAGGATCTTCTGACCAAAATGCGGGTTCAGGGAAATATGCCATCTTTATTTATTTACAACGATGAAGATGGTAACACGAAACAAAACAAAACACTTTCAAAACTACAAAATAACAAAACGACGTAGAACGGAACCTGAACATAAACTCACATACATAAACGTAAACTCACGGACAGGAACGTTACATCGAAACACACGAACAGCCAAACAGTCCCGTAAGTGAAAACACATCGACAACGACGAAAGACATCACAGGAGACAATCACCCACAAACAAACAGTGAGAATGCCCTACCTAAATATGACTCTTGATTAGAGGAAAATGCAAACCACCTGCCTCTAATCAAGAGCCATACCAGGCAAACCGAAACCAACATAGAAACAGATAACATAGACTGCCCACCCAAAACACATGCCCTGACCATAAACACATAAAAACTAACATAAATAGGTCAGGACTGTTACAGGAAGACACGCTATTAAAAACAACTGAAATGGCAATATGAAAATAAATGGGTGAAGGAGATTAATCACAATCCCAAATTGAGAACCTTTTGTTTGATTAAGAGTGCATTTGTGTGTGAGAGATATATTATGTGCAACCTACCAAAAGCAAAAGAAAGATCGCTATGTGCACCGGTATGATCAGCGATATTGCCCCTGCTATTGAAACAGATCGGTATTGTGGTGAAATGGAAGAGGAAAGACTATGTAACTATTGTGACCTCGGAGAGATAGAGAATGATATTCATTTTATCCTCTATTGCCGTTTTTACCACAATATACGCTTGTCCTTATTCCAGAAAACCCATCAGATATACCCTGGCATTATGTGGCTGAGCGATGAAGGGACAGACATGTTTTTTTTGTCCATTGTGTATTTCCGTTTGCTGAATTTTTTGATAATGCCCGGAATAAAAGAAAAAGGGCGACCTATAACTATAGTGAACAAAAATATAAACGCCACATGCAACAAACTCAAAGATTTTACTGAGTTACAGTTCATAAAAAGAAATCAGTCAATTGAAATAAATTAGCCTTAATCTATGGATTTCACATGACTGAGCAGTAGCACAGCCAGGGGGGAGCAAGGCCCAGCCAATCCCAATGAGTTGAGGAAGCCGGATGTGGTGGTCCTGGGCTGGCGTGGTTTCACGTGGTCTGCGGTTGGGAGGCCGGTTGGACGTACTGCCAAATTCTCTTAAACGATGTTTGGCGACTTACGGTAGAAAAATGAATATTCAATTCTCTGGCAATATCTCTGGTGGACATTTCTGCTGTCAGCATGCCAATTAGACACTACATCAAAACTTGAGACATTGTGGCATTGCGTTGTGTGACAAAACTGCACATTTTAAAGTGATCTCTTATTGTCCGCAGCACAAGGTGTACCTTTGTAATGATCATGCTGTTTAAACAGCTTATTGATATGCCACACCTGTCAGGTGGATGGATTATCTTGGCAAAGGAGAAATGTTTATTAACAGGGATGTAAACTAATTTGTGCACAAAATTTGAGACAAAATTTGAGACAAATAAGCTTTCTGTGCGTCTGGAAAATTTCTGGGATCTTTTATTTCAGCTCATGAAACATGGGACCAACACTTGACATGTTGCATTCATATTTTTGTTCACCATAAATTATAACAATATTTATCTCCAGACATAGGCATATGTACACTGAGTATACCAAACATTAGGAACACCTTCCTAATATTGAGTTGCACCCCCTTTTGGCCTCAGAACAGCAATTTGTCGGGACATGGACTCTACATTCCACAGGGATGCTGGCCCATGTTGATTCCACAGTTATGTCAAGTTGGTTGGATATCCTTTGGGTGGTGGACCATTCTTGATACACACAGGAAACTGTTGAGTGTAAAACCCCAGCAGCGTTGCAGTTCTTGACACAAACCAGTGTGCCTGTCACCTACTACCATATCCCGTTCAAAGGTACTTAAATATTTTGTCTTGCCCATTCACCCTCTGAAGGGCACACACACACAATCCATGTCTCAATTGTCTCAAGGCTTAAAAAACATTTTATAACCTGTCTCCTCCCATTCATTTACAATGATTGAAAAAGATTTAATAGGTCACATCAATACGGGATCATAGCTTTCACCTGGATTAACCTTGTCAGTCTACGTCATGGAAAGAACAGGTGTTCTTAATGTTTGTATACTCAGTGTATATAAATTGTGTGCGGGCCTACAATATATCTCTCTCTCAATCTTCTCTTTGGGACAGACCAGGGTTAAATGCCTTCCATTTAATTTTTATGTATTTATTTATCTGTATTTTAATTGTATTTTTTAAATTATTATTGCTTGGGTAACCTTTTCTACTATTATGTAATTATTTATTTTTCATTCTTTATGCGGTGCCCACTATGCAGAACACCGGAATAATTATCACTGTGAATCATTGTTGTCACGTTCTGACCATAGTTCTTTTGGTTTTTCTTTGTTTTAGTATGGTCAGGGCGTGAGTTGGGGTGGGCAGTCTATGTTTTCTGTTTCTATGTGGGGTTTCTTGTTTGGACTGATATGGTTCTCAATCAGAGGCAGGTGTTAGTCATTGTCTCTGATTGGGAACCATATTTAGGTAGCCTGTTTTGTAGTGTGTTTTGTGGGTGATTGTTCCTGTTCGTGTGTTCCTGGTTTCTCTGTGTTTCACTAGTTCGGGACTGTAGCTTCGTTGGTTTTCGTTCTGTTTATTGTTTTGTTCATTCTTGAAAAGTATTCTAATAAATATGGATACGCACCACGCTGCGCATTGGTCCTCCGATCCTTCAAACTTCTCCTCCTCTGACGAGGAGGAAGACGACAGCCGTTACAATTGTAATGTTTGTTTATGTGTCAATTAATCCCGTAAGGAATGGGTTGCCAACTGGCAATTTGACAAAACAATTTTTGTTAATGAATGAATTCATATAAAACACACAAGCACACACACACATCCGCACACACTCCTGCTGTGAAGAGGCCTTAAGACCTAAAGCTGGTCAGACATGGGAGACTGGCAGAGTGCCAAGAGGTAAAGCTCTAAGGATAGGTGGATTGAAACTAAAATACCTCTTAAACCTGAAATACACCTCTCTCTTTCTCTGTCTCTGTCTCTGTTGTTTTGACCCTCCCGGTCTCTCTCTCCGTCTCTCTCTCTCATCTTTACGCTCTCTCTTTCTCTCCCTCTTTCTTTTTCGTCTCTCTTTTAACTCTCTATCTCTCAAACCCTCCTCGCTCTCCTCTATCGTTCTCTCTCTATCTACCACTATTCTCTCTCTCTTGCTAGGTTTCCACCCAATTGGCGTCAGGTTTTCATGCAAATATAAAAAAAATCTGCATAAATAAAATTTGTACATTTTCCCACCAGTGACGTTTCCACCAAACTGACTTGTTGTGGATGAAAATCAGTGTGTGATGGCATAGTGCACAATGTTAATTGTGTTTCCATTGCATTTTCAACTCAACCGATAGTTTTGTCACAAAAACTGCTGCTTTAATAGCAAATGTGTCTACTCTGGTCTTGGCACCTGCTCTCTAGCTAACATATCGTAGATACAATGTGGGTAGGCTCTGCGGGTAGGTAAGTCTATATGATGAGATTATTATGGATCAGAGAGATAATATTTTTATTTGTCAAACGGCAGTCAAGCATCGATCATCATGTCACCAGAATAAGACCCTCGACATTTATTGGAAAGGAGCATCAAGCTCATCACTGCACTTTCACCACCCTGTGAAGTTCGTCATAATTTATTTAACCTGTAGCCTAATAAACTGCATGCTTTCCCAAGTCGTTATGGGAGGATCACACACCATGTCATCGCGTGACTCCAAGTTTACTTCGATATGATGGCAGTGGTGTAAAGTACTTAAGTAAAAATACTTTAAAGTACTACTTAATTAAGTCATTTTTTGGGGAATCAGTAATTTACTTTACGATTCATATTTTTGACAACTTTTACTTTTTTTTCACTACATTCCTAAAGAGAATTATGTACTTTTTACTCCATACGTTTTCCCTGACACCCAAAAGTACGCGTTACATTTTGAATGCTTAGCAAGACCGAAAAATTGTCTAATTCACACACATATCAAGAGAACATCCCTGGTCATCGCTACTGCCTCTGAAAATAAAAAAAATAAAAAACTGTGGCCATCTGCTTTGCTTAATATAAGGAATTTGAAATGATCTGTACTTTTACTTTTGATACTTAAGTACATTTTAGCAATTACATTTTCTTTTGATACTTAAGTATATTTAAAACCAAATACTTTTATACTTTTACTCAAGTTGTGTTTTACTGGGTGACTTTCACTTTTACTTGAGTCATTTCGTATTAAGGTATCTTCACTTTTACTCAAGTATGACAATTGGGTACTTTTTCCACCACTGTATGCTGGTTATTATATCAATATTTGCGCATAAAGGCTTCTCCACCACCATTTCTCGCATACTAAATTTTACCGACACAAAAAGACCCCACCATGTCGGGATTTCTAAAATTGTATTGAAACTTCCTGTTTCGGTCATAGCTGTCAAGATTTTGTTTTATACTGTATGACATTACTCACATAAAAACTGTGGATGGGAATGGGGTTTCTGTCTCCCTTTTTCATTCTCTCTCTCGCTCTCTCACCCTCTCCCTCTCCCTCCCTCCTCTCTCACCCCGCCTCTCCCTGTCTCTCAAACCTTCCTTCTCTCTTTCTCCCCCACCCTCTCTCTCTTCCCTTCACCCCTCTTCTTATCCTTTCCTTGAAGCTGGTTCAAGGTACACGAAAGCCATGGACACGTGTATGTAGGTACATCAACTGACTAAATCCTCCCGCAGATGCCACTGTTTGGTTGCAGGCCAGTGGCTAGCTACAGTAGCGAACAGGCTAACTAGTTAATAGGCTTACTGGCTAATTAGCAAGCATGTAGCTAGCCGACTAGCGTGCTAATAAGCTATATAGTGACCAGCGGACTAAGGTTTAAGAGGCACACTACACTACTAGACCATGTGTTTTGTGGTTTTTCATTGTGAGCTCAAGGGGTTTAGTAGGGTAAAGTAGGCCTACACTTTGTCATTGCAGAGCGAGAAGTCAATATTGCATTATGTGAGTATAAATTACTATGTTTCTGGTCACTTAACCCAAAATATTGTGGGACATGGACCATCATGAGAATACATTGTAAACAACTACCATGCTTTCATGTTTCACTAGTATCACTACATGTTGCTAGTACAAAACCATGGTATTATCATGGTATTTTGGTCACTAAAATGGCAGGAAAATACAATAGTAATGCTGCAAATGCCATGGTATTTTCTTGCCATGGTAGTACAATTTAAAAAATTCTATGGTACTATCATGGTGTTTTGGTCACTAGCGTGGGTTGAAAATACCATGGTATTTGCAACAGTACCATGGTATTTTCCGTCCATGGTAGTAACCAAAAAAACACGATAGTACCACAGTATTGTTTTCATTGTACTACCATGGCAGGAAAATACCATGATATATTTTCTTTGAGGATCCTGCACACTTTCTGACTACCATCAGGCGACAAATACAGTTAGCATGAATAAACGATAGAAAGTACACAACAAGACAATTAGCAGAAACACCTGAGTGTTAATGTTATTGCGATTAACAACCATCTAAATGCATTTGCTCCAGATTAGGCTACCCATACCACTTTACCCACTGTGCTACCTTCACAGATAAGAGGCTGAAGCCTTAAAGGAACAAGCACAACTGGCATCCATCCATCCATGGTTGTAGTGGAGGGTAAACAGACACATAAACACAGTATGCACAAAATTTATTTTGTGAAATGTGCTTTTACACACCCGAATGGTTTGGCCTACAAACTATTATGGAAGGAGGAGACTCTCACGAACACGATGCTGTTCTCCGTTTTGTTCGACGACCCCCACCAGTCGTCTTGGGACTTGTCTGAAGTCGGTATAGCCGATCTTCCAACTTCTGTCTGTAGCATCCGAACAGTTTAGGCTAGACACTTATATGACCACTCTGTGTAAAGGTGAGACTCCCACAGGCCTCACGTCTGAATGTCCCTCGGTACCAGTCAAAAACATTTACGGAAGTATATTTGGAGACTGTTTACTGACAAAATAAGGGTTTAAATACATGTAAAAAATATGTATATATATTGGATAAATACTTCAGAACAAGCTTCCTTTAGATTTTTTCTGGGGGACTATCTGTTGTTCCATGTAGTGAATCTGTTATTCAATGCAATTATATGGGCTAATATCAGTAATTTTTCTTTAAATACAGTGCATGCGAAAAGTATTCAGACCCCTTGACTTTTTCCACATTTTGTTATGTTACAGCCTTATTCTAAATTTGATTTGATTTTTTTTTCTTCATAAATCTACACACAATAACCCTTAATGACAAATTCAAAATTGTTTTTTAGAAATGTTAGCAAATATATATATACGTTTTTAAATAAAACATAAATAAATATACAGTTGAAGTCGGAAGTTTACATACTCTTAGGTTGAAGTCATTAAAACTTGTTTTTCAACCAATCCACACATTTCTTGTTAACAAACTATAGTTTTGGCAAGTCGGTTAGGACATCTACTTTGAGTATGACACAGGTCATTTTTCCAACAATTGTTTACAGACAGATTATTTCACTTACAATTCACTGTATCACAATTCCAGTGGGTCAGAAGTTTACATACACTAAGTTGACTGTGCCTTTAAACAGCTTGAAAAATTCCAGAAAATGATGTCATGGCTTTAGAAGCTTCTGATAGGCTAATTGACATCATTTGAGTCAATTGGAGATGTACCTGTGGATGTATTTCAAGGCCTACCTTCAAACTCAGTGCCTCTTTGCTTGACATCATGGGAAAATCTAAAGAAATCAGCCAAGACCTCAGAGAATAAATTGTAGACCTCCACAAGTCTGGTTCATCCTTGGGAGCAATTTCCAAACGCCTGAAGGTATCACGTTCATCTATACTAACAATAGTACGCAGGTATAAACACCATGGGAACCCTTCAGCCACCATAACGCTCAGGAAGGAGACGCGTTCTGTCTCCTAGAGATGAATGTACTTTGGTGCGAAAAGTGCAAATCAATCCCAGAACAACAGCAAAGAACCTTGTGAAGATGCTAGAGGAAACAGGTACAGAAGTGTCTATATCCACAGTAAAACGAGTCCTATATCGACATAACCTGAAAGGCCGCTTAGCAAGGAAGAAGCCAATGCTCCAAAACCGCCATACAAAAGCCAGACTACGGTTTGCAACTGCACAAGGGGACAAAGATCGTACTTTTTGAAGAAATGTCCTCTGGTCTGATGAAACAAAAATAAAACTGTTTGGCCATAATGACCATTGTTATGTTTGGAGGAAAAAGGGGGAGGATTGCAAGCCGAAGAACACCATCCCAACCGTGACGCACGGGGGTGGCAGCATCATGTTGTGGGGGTGCTTTGCTGCATGAGGGACTGGTGCACTTCACAAAATAGATGGCATCTTTAGGATGGAAAATTATGTGGATATATTGAAGTAACATCTTAAGACATCAGTCAGGAAGTTAAAGCTTGGTCGCAAATGGGTCTTCCAAATAGACAATGACCCCAAGCATACTTCCAAAGTTGTGGCAAAATGGCTTAAGGACAACAAAGTCAAGGTATTGAAGTGGCCATCACAAAGACCTGACCTCAATCCCATAGAACATTTTTGGGCAGGACTGAAAAAGGAGGCCTACAAACCTTACTCAGTAACACCAGCTTTGTCAGGAGGAATGGGCCAAAATTCACCCATGTTATTGTGGGAAGCTTGTGCAAGGCTACCCAAAACATTTGACCCAAGTTAAACAATTTAAAGGCAATGCTACCAAATACTAATTGAGAGTATGTAAACTTCTGACCCACTGGGAATGTGATGAAAGAAAGAAAAGCTGAAATGAATCATTCTCGCTACTATTATTCTGACATTTTACATTCTGAAAATAAAGTGGGGATCCTAACTGACCTATGACAGTTTAAATGTATTTGTCTAAAGTGTATGTAAACTTCCGACTTCAACTGTATATGTATTATATTTACATAAGTATTCAAACACTTTACTCCGTACTTTGTTGAAGCACCTTTGGCAGCAACTGCAGCCTCAAGTCTTCTTGGGTATGACACTACAAGCTTGGCACACATGTATTTGGGGAGTTTCTCCCATTCTTCTCTGCAGATCCTCTCAACCTCTGTCAGGTTGGATGGGGAGCTTCGCTGCACAGATATTTTCAGGTCACTCCAGAGATGTTCGATCGGGTTCACGTCCGGGCTCTGGCTGGGCTACTCAAGGACATTCAGAGACTTGTCCCGAAGCTACTCCTGTGTTGTCTTGGCTGTGTGCTTACGGTCGCTGTCCTGTTGAAAGATAAACCTTCGCCCCAGTCTGAGGTCCTGAGCGCTCTGGAGCAGGTTTTCATCAAGGATCTCTATTTACTTTGCTTCGTTCATCTTTCCCTTGATCCTGATTAGTCTCCCTGTCCCTGCTGCTGAAAAACATCCCGCAGCATGATCCTGCCACCATCGTGCTCCACCATAGGGATGGTGCCAGGTTTCCTCTAGACATGACGCTTGGCATTCAGGCCAAAGAGTTCAATCTTGGTTTCATCAGACCTCTTTTATTGTATGACTTGGCTGTCCTCTGTCCCTTCTCCTCCATGACATCTAAAATACATCCAAAGTACACGTACACATTCTCTCTACACTCACACACACACACTCCCATGGTCAGAGTTCTTTAGGCGCCTCTTGGCAAACTCTAAGCGGGCTGTCATGTGTCTTTTACTGAGGAATGGCTTCGGTCTGGCCACTACCACAAAGGCCTGATTGGTGGAGTGCTGCAGAGATGGTTGTCCTTCTGGAAGGTTCCCCCATCTCCACAGAGGAACTCTGGAGGTCTGTCAGAGCGAACATTGGGTTCTTCCTGACCAAGGCCCTTCTCACCCGATTGCTCAGTTTGGCCGGGCGGCCAGCTCTAGGAAGAGTCTTAGTGGTTCCAAAGTTCTCCCACTTAAGAATGATGGAGGCCACTGTGTTCTTGGGGGCCTTCAATGCTACAGACATGTTTTGGTACCCTTCCCCAGATCTGTGCCTCGACACATTCCCTGTCTTGGAGCTTTACGGATAATTCCTTCGAGCTCATGGTTTGGATTTTGCTTTGACATGCACTGTCAACTGTGGAACCTTATATAGACAGGTGTGTGTCTTTCCAAATCATGTCCAATCAATTGAATTTACCACAGGTGGACTCCAATCAAGTTCTGGAAACATCTCAAGGATGACCAATGGAAACAGGATGCACCTAAGCTCAATTTCGACTCTCATAGCAAAGGGTCTGAAAACTTACAGTACCAGTCAAAAGTTTGGACATACCTACTCATTCCAGGGTTTTTCTTTATTTTTACTATTTTCTACATTGTAGAATAATAGTGATGACGTCAAAACTATGAAATAACACATATGGAATCATGTAGTAAGCAAACAAGTGTTAAACAAATCCAAATATATTTTATATTTGAGATTCTTCAAAGTAGCCACCCTTTGCCTTGATGACAGCTTTGCACACTGTTATTTCATCGTTTTGATGTCTTCACTATTATTATACTATGTAGAAAATAATAAAATAAAGAAAAACCCTTGAATGAGTAGGTGTGTTTTGTCTGGTACTGTATATATTTATTTCTTATAGGCTTCAAGGGGTCATACAATCCAAAATAAAATAGAAAAATTATCATTGGTATGACCATCTTAAAACAATACCATATAGCTTAGTAGCACCCCCCCCCCCCCCCCCCCCCCCCCTGTCTTAGACAGGGCTTAGAGTCTTATGGGTTAATCAGCATTTGTTGGCATTAGCGTTAGTGACGCTACTCGCCTCTGCTCACTTGACCGTTCGTTTACCCTCGTTTGTTTTCGACCACTCCATCCCTTCATCCATTCATCCATCCCTGCCAAACCCCTAATGTTCTGACTGAGCATTAAGTACTATCATCTTAGGAGATTTACCCAGACACAGACCTGAGAGCACCAAAGGACAGACAGGCAGGCAGGCCGGCCACTGCCCTTCGTAAAACGTTTGCTAGCTGGGTAAAACGTTTGCTAGCTGTTCATAATGCTAACACGTTGGCCAATGGCCTAGGTAACAGGCTAGCTTGCTGGCCATAATTCTAACAAGTTGTCCATTGGCTTGGGTAACAGGGTGGCTAGCTGGCCGTAATGCTAACAAGTAGATTGGCTGGCCACTGTTCTGGGGTAGGCCTAATACAACAGACTGGCTAGCAGACCCTGTCCTGTCACGGGTAAGACAACAGGCTGGCTAGATGGCTCTGCCCTGAAGGCAACCAGCTGGAGGAGAAAGAGAACATCTCTTTATTCTCCCTGATCACACCTCCACATGGCCAGGACTGGGCCAAGGAGAGGATAACAGAGCGTGTGTGTGAGGGGGTGGGGGGGGGGGGGGGGGGGGGGGGGGTGGGGGGGCGTGAGAGACTGTGTACACGTGTGTGCATGTGCCTTTTCGTTTTTTTGTCAGTGTGTGTGAGAAGGAGAAAAGCGACTGTGAAGTGACTGTGTACGCATATACTTGTGTGCACATGCCGTTTGTGTCGGTCAGAGAGTGTGTGTGCACGTGTGTCAGAAAGCGAGCGAGAGACAGACTGTGCGCACACGCTTGCGTGCGCATGCCTTTATTTTCTGGGTCACTTCGTGTGCGCGTGTGAATGTTTATGAGAGTGTATCAGTGTGTACACTCAGGAGGCAGTGTTGAAACCTTCTACAACAGACAACAGTTGCAAAAATGAGTCATCTGCAGTATAAAGAGGCCCTTGCTTCTTGGGGTGGAAACCGAGCTCACTGTCGTGAACACAATGATTTCACAGCCATTAAGCAGCTTTAGTCCCCGTTAAACAATGAAGAGGTAGAAAAGCTACTGGCCTGTAGGTCAACAGTGCTTGATGATTTGACGAGCATTAGTCACTTAATTGTCATTACGGAATAGAGAAGGAGCACTGGAGCTACTGTACTGTACGTCAACAGTGGTTGGTCATTTCACAGGCATTAGTCAATTAGTCAAGAAGGAGTAGAAGCTCCTGTAGACCTACGTCAATAGCGGTTAGTCTGTCTCAGAGCTGTGTATCTAAGTACATGACTCTGGTCTGTCTGACCTTCTGAGGTATGGTATGTGGTCTTCGGTTTTTAACAAAGAGTACTGAGTCATAGGTGTGCGTCCTTAACCAGCACCCTATTCCCTACATAGTGCACTATATAGGGTGCCATTTTGGATGCAACCCCACAGTGGAAGATTTCGACACTTCATCATCTAGTTTATGGGGGGGGTGGGGGGGGCTTACCTCGCTCTTTCTCTTTCTTTTCTTTGGAGAAGGAGTCAAACTTCCTCCTGAGCGATTTTCTCCTCTTACGGATTTCTGGAAAAAAGTGGACAAAAAAAATAGGTAGTTAATTAAAAAAGGACAAAAAGACAAAAACAGGTTGTTTGTTCATGAGAGTGAAGAGTAATGTAACGTTTGCTTGGTGACGTTTTAACTGGCTTCTTTATAATCTGCGTCTCACTTGCAGTTTATTTGAATTCACATCCCAAATGACACCCTATTCCCTATATACAGTATAGCGCACTACGCCCTATCGGCCCTGGTCAAAACTCCCCAACCCTGTTCCTGAAGAGCTACGCTCTTGTAGCTTTTTGCTCCAACCCCTGATTCAGATGATCAAACAGCTAATTATTAGAATCAGGTGCACTAGATTAGGTTTGGAGTGAAAACCTACAGGACGGTAGCTCTCCAGGAACAGGGTTGGAGAGCCCTGATACAGGGGATAGGGCGTCATTTGGCACACATCCTCGGTAATGTTGGGTTTTCTCCTACTCCTCCCACCATATCGTCTCCTTGTAAAAAAAGGAACCATAAACGATGCTAAACAAACATACACACATGTAAACCGGGATCGAATATTAGCACAAAATCTCCATCCGTGTGAAGACCAAACAAGAGAAGAAGAAAACGCATGTCCGCCCGCACGCCCCGCCAACGCACCGCGGCAAGTTGCTTTCCTGAGAATGACATCTATTCCTCAATTCAGGCGGTACTAAGAATAGACCTTTTTACAACATCAAGTCTTTGCGTGTGTGTTTGTATAGGCCACAGCCTCCTGTACTGCCTTTGTAGCCTTTAACCAGAGGGTGACACCAGAGAAACTATATGCAGATCAAGGATGTGATTTTACAACCTAAACATCCTCTGACGAGCTTTATCTGGAAGACATCACTGTTTGGGTTTCGGGGCTTTAAAGATCACAGTCGTGTGTACAGTCTGCGCGTGTGTGTGTTTGTAAGGTAGCACGCCTTTGCTGTTTAGGACTGGTTTGTTGCAGAATCCTTGATCTTCCAAGACTACAATGTATTTTTCTTCATTTCTCTCAACATGATTGGGCCTGGGCACAGATCTAGGATCAGCTTAAACTCATGGAATCCCAATCCTCACCACTAATGAGGAAACAACAGAACTGACTCCACACCAGTGTCTAGATGCAACTTCATCCTTAAGGGCTGACCGGATAGGAGTTTTGAAGGCCTCGAAATGTAAGTGATCCGAGCAGTCAAATCCCCATGTGAAGAGGTTTGTTTGTGTGTGTATGTGTGTTCGTGTGTGTGTGTGTCAAGGGTTTAAAGGGGGTCAAATTCCCATGACTACAGGAAATTAAAGTTTACTTCCACGGCAATCGTCTCCTCCCACTCGGCACATGCCAGAGCAAGGGTTAATCTTTGAGCAAACTCAACGCTCCGTGTGTGTGTATTCCCACATGCAATGTACTAAGTATGTGTGTGTGTGTGTGTGTGTTTGACAATGGAGGGCACACTTAAGGTTTGGGGATGTGTGTGTGTGTGTGTGTTTGCCAATGGCTTGCACACTTTAAGATTAGAGGACTGACACACACACACAGAGTGGTGAGAGATAGATTTCGGCAAACCAAAAAATCTGAAAGAAAGGCCCAATTGGGGCTGAGAGAGAAAGAAACAGAAGGACAGAAATAGCATGCAAGAGAAATAAAGGAAGTAAGAAAATAACGACAGACCCTGTGGGATTGCTTCCTATATCCATGAGAAAATGAGACATAAAAAGTCAGTCTCTAGAGTTGCCAAATAAGCACCACTCTGACTGCTAAGAACAGAGATTTCAGAAAGAATCCATCCATCAAGCGTAGCCAAGGCGTTGCCAGGAAACCAACAACAAACAAACACACACGCTTGCACACACACACACACTGTAAAAATAAACCAGAGGTTCTGGAATTGGCTCAAACAGCGGGATCAGAATAGAAACCTATGGCGACCTCCCTCCATCCCTCAAGCAGATAGCTCCCATAATATGAGTCTTCAGTGTGTGTGGACGTGTTTAACTACCAATAGTAAACAAACAAAAATTTGACCAACTCGGGACATTTTGTTATTCCCCACGAGGACAAATGCTATTTCTAGGGGGTTTAGGGTTAAGGTTAGAATTAGTGTTAGGGTTATAATTACGTTAAGGGTTAGGGTTAGGAGCTAGGGTTAGTTTTAGGGTCAGGAGCTAGGGTTAGGTTTAGGGTTAAGGTTAGGTTAGGTTAGGTTTTTGGGTTTAAGGTTAGGGTTAGGTTTAAGAGGGTTTATGTTTACGTTGGTATCAAACCTTCCACGGGCCTATTGGAACTTTCTGCCCTGTTTCTGTGTTGTACATCTGACCGGTCTGGAGAGGGTGGGAGAACATGAGAGGCCGAGAGCTCCAAGGGGTCACCCACAACAGTTCAAATACAGGAGGAAGATAATTATCAATAAAATCTTGAAAGTAAAAAGGTTTAATCTTAAACCAAATTTCACATAAAATCACAATAAAACATGCATACTGGAATAATTCAATAAATAAATAATTAATTAAGTAAGTACTTATTTGGAAATCACCCCAAAAAGGATGAAGGGATTACGTGCTATGTTAAAGTGCATAATATAATAAAAATTGGATTTGAAAGGGTTTCACCAGGTGTGTTTGTAATGTGTTTTTTTCAATTGTGTAGAGGTGCTGTTTGAGGCGTGTCAAGACTGTGTGACCCGTTTCTCCTTTATAAATGTTGTGGCATAATGTGCATATTATGGCATCAACAGTGTTGGTGCTCTGAATGGTCATGAGTTGTGGGATAGGACTGGAGGTTTGTGCATGTGGATTTTGAACGTGTTGAAGTTGTCTGTGGTACTGTTGTTCAATAGGTGGTTTTGGAGTGGGCTTATTGGAACATTTGACAAAAATTAAGAGATCCCTTCGGTTGGGGTTTCTGCGAACAGCTGATAAAGGTCTGAAGTCCTGGAGTGGGGGAAATGTACGTCGTGTTTGGGTGAAAGCGACTTTGAGTCTAGAATGAAGGAGTCTGTTTATGTCTGAGAAGGTGCTGGTTATGGATATAATCTGGGGTTCTGTGTCGGTTGGGGGGATAGGAACAGGGGGTCTGGGAAAGGTCTGAGGGTGGAGGACAGGGATAGGATCGGGGGGATAGGGATACGGACCCAGAATCGGGAAAGGGATAAGAATAGGTGTGGGCTGTTCTCCCAGGTCAGGAGTCAGTGCCTGGTCCAGAGTTCTGCAGGAAGAGTTATGGAGGTTAGGGTTAAGATTAGGGTTAAGGTTAGTGTTAAGGTTAGGGTTAAGGTTAAGGTTAGGGTTAAGGTTAAGGTTAGGGTTAAGGTTAAAGTTAAGGTTAGGGTTAAGGTTAGGGTTAAGGTTAAGGTTAGAGTTAGGATTAGGGTTAAGGTTAGGGTTAAGGTTAAGGTTAAGGTTAGAGTTAGGGTTAGGGTTAAGGTTAGGGTTAAGGTTAAGGTTAGGGTTGGGATTAGGGTTGTGGTTAAGGGGATCAGGCAATCTGTTCTGGGTGAGGCCTGCCAGTGTGTTTGCCAGTGTGTTTGCCTTTATGTACCTCAATGACCGCTTTGAGTATCCCCTCTTCCCCAGTGCACTAAATAGGGTCTGTGTGGCTGAATGAAAGTCTTTCTGTTGTGTACATAGTCTACGGAATCGAATGAGTTGGGATTTGACAATGCCAGTGAATGCATGTTTTGGGTGATAACGGGACTTGTGAAGTAGGGCGTGTGTGTCTGTGTCCTTGAAATATACTTTTGTTTGTGAAGAGACTGTGTGTGTGTGTGTCAGTCTCTTGAAAAAATTAGTTGTTTCCAAGAAGTTGATTGTTTGTGGGTGGATGACATATTTAACTGTTATGGTAGGATGATGGTTATTGAGTATTTCAATGAATGTTGTGAAATGTACCAGATCATGTTCCCACACTCCGAAGATATCATCCAGGTATTGTCTATAAAACATGGGATGCAATGGGCATTTATCCAAGGCCGTCAATTCCCAGTCTGCCATATAGATATATAGGCTGGGGCAAACTTTTTGCCCATCGCCGTCCCATGAATCTGTAAGTAATGTTTATTATTAAATGTGAAATCATTGATTCTTAATCCAAGTTCTAGAAGCTGTAGGAGGTGTGAGTCTGGTCTATCTGAATCTGGATTGCAGATTTCACCGCTGCTAAACCTGACAAAATATCTATGTTGGTGTAGAGAGAATCTACAGTATATCTATAGTGAATAGGTAGGCATGTGCAGGGACTGAAATGTTATGAAGTGTGTCTATGAAATGATATGCATCCTTAAGGTAGTAGCTAGGGTGCCTTTGTGAGATGGGATTGAGGAAGTAGTCAATAAATTTGGCTGCTGGCGAGGACTCGCTCCCACAGATGGAGGTTAGGGTTACGGTTAGGGTTAAGGTTAAGGTTAGGTTAAGGTTAGGCTAAGGTTAAGGTTAGGTTTGGGGTTAGGTTTGGGGTTAAGGGGATCAGGCAATCTGTTCTGGGTGAGGCCTGGTTAGGATAGGGTTAGGGTTAAGGTTAGGGTTAGGGTAAGGTTAAGAGTACGGGTTAAGGTAAGGTTTAGGGTTAGGGTTAGGGTTAGGGAACATAGAATTTTGAATGGGACTGAATTGTGTGTCTCCACAAGATTAGCTGTACGAGACTGTGTGTGTGTGTGTGTGTGTGTGTGTGTGTGTGTGTGTGTGTGTGTGTGTGTGTGTGTGTGTGTGTGTGTGTGTGTGTGTGTGTGCATGAGTGTGTGCATGCACGCGCGTGCATGTACTGTGCTTTCTCAGACATCAGCTCGCTCCCATATTTTGTACATAAGCCATCACTGAAACAGTAGTGGGCCTGATACACCAGGGGAGTTGGGTGGCTAACTAGTGGAGGCTATGTCCAAAATGGCAGCCTACTCCCTTTATAGTGCACTACTTTTGATAAGAGCCCAATGGACTTTGGTCAAAAGTAGTGCGCTATAAAATAAATAGGGTGTCATTTGGGACAAAGACACAGCAGTAACACACATGGGAGGTGGCTGGCTAGCTAACAGAGACTCTGTATGAGTTCTCCACCCCAGGGAGAGGGACAGGAATATTCCCAAACATTACGGACTCTGACTGATCACCCTCCCTGTGACAGTTATAAACACTGGCCCCCTCCGTTTTATATTTGTATGTGCTTTATTTATTTATACAGTATATTGTATATCGAGTCATGCTGCTATAGAGTTATCTGACCCTGACTGACTGATTTAACTGTTTTCTATTTACGTATTCTGCAGCTCAACAGAGAATGAAATGCAGTAAAAAAAAAAAATCTATTTTAGTCTTAATAATATAGTGTTGTCCAATAACTTTGACAGTATTCGATTTCAAGATTCTGTAAGGAATGAATTGTTGACATATAATTAGAATGTACTGGAACAGACTAGGTGAAAACTGATTTGAAATGTTTGACAGATTTTCTTTGTTCCATCCATGACTGGTTACATGCAGTAACGGTAACACATTTGAATGCTCTACAATGTACAGTATGGTTGTATAGCAACTGTGTGACAGCGGCTATGCCTTACTGAGGGGCAACAAAATAGTGATCAAATTAAGATCCCACATCTGTATTATAGTCTATTCTAATAGACCTCCATTCCTAACAACTGTGAGTGAACCGTTACACTTTCGAACACATGTTTAATTTGTACATTTATACAGTGTGTGGGAGTCCATTCTCCTGTTTTACTTCAGGATAAAAAGTCCACAATGGAGGCAAAAGGAATGGATGATCTGGATAAAGTACAGTAGGTCTTGATGAAGGTCTTTGTGAGCAAAATGTTGCACTTTCCAATTAGTTTAATTTGTGAGTCGACTCGACACTATTCCTTCTTCTATTTTAGTTCAAGGTAAAAAAATATACATAATCACACAATAAATCAATAAAAATAGATGTTTTATAATGTCTAAATGTCATCCTCTTGTTTTGACCAATGGACTTGTCAGTCGGCTTATCTTAGGTAGCGTACACTACATAGCACTGACTAGAGAGTGGTCAGGGGTCAAAGGTTGAAAAGTTTGAGAGGTTAACGATATGAACGTAGACCAAAGATGGTGGATAAATGAAGAGAGTTCACTCAGGCCGTTTACCATGGAAAACATTTGTCAGTTCGGGTCTACTTAATGGGGTGGGTCCCCCATAGACACCAATGCAATAGCAGCTGGGTCTGGTCTCCTAAGTTCATTGACTTTTATTGAACCAGAAAAAAAACAACGAGTGGGGTGACTCACTTCCTCTTCTGTCTCTGCGTAGACTGCATGGAGAAGCACTGAGATCAGACTAATGCCTCTTAAGTAACCCAGGGTGACACGAGAGAGGAATGTCGCATGCTAAGACCCCTTCAGAATCAGAAGCTTCTTACTCCTACAGTACTCTTCTTACTCTGGGGCGGCAGGTAGTCTAGTGGTTAGAGCGTTGGACTAGTAAAGGTTGCAAGATCGAATCCCTGAGCTGACAAGATAGAAATCTGTTGTTCTACCCCTGAACAAGGCACTGTTCCTTGGCCATCATTTAAAATAAGGATCTGTTCTTAACTGACTTGCCTAGTAAAATAAAAAACTCCTACAATACTATTTGTACTCTTCTTACTCTTACTATTTTTACTCCTTTAGTACTCTTCTTACTCTTACTATTTTTACTCCTTTAGTACTCTTCTTACTCTTACTATTTTTACTCCTTTAGTACTCTTCTTACTCTTACTATTTTTACTCCTATAGTACTCTTCTTACTCTTACTATTTTTACTCCTATAGTACTCTTCTTACTCTTACTATTTTTACTCCTATAGTACTCTTCTTACTCTTACTATTTTTACTCCTATAGTACTCTTCTTACTCTTACTATTTTTACTCCTTTAGTACTCTTCTTACTCTTACTATTTTACTCCTATAGTACTCTTCTTACTCTTACTATTTTTACTCCTATAGTACTCTTCTTACTCTTACTATTTTTACTCCTATAGTACTCTTCTTACTCTTACTATTTTTACTCTTATAGTACTCTTCTTACTCTTACTATTTTTACTCCTATAGTACTCTTCTTACTCCCACTCTTCTTACTCTTACTATTTTTACTCCTATAGTACTCTTCTTACTCCCACTCTTCTTACTCTTACTATTTTACTCCTATAGTACTCTTCTTACTCTTACTATTTTTACTCCTATAGTACTCTTCTTACTCTTACTATTTTTACTCCTATAGTACTCTTCTTACTCTTACTATTTTTACTCTTATAGTACTCTTCTTACTCTTACTATTTTTACTCCTATAGTACTCTTCTTACTCCCACTCTTCTTACTCTTACTATTTTTACTCCTATAGTACTCTTCTTACTCCCACTCTTCTTACTCTTACTATTTTTACTCCTTTAGTACTCTTCTTACTCTTGCTATTTTTAGTCCTTTAGTACTCTTCTTACTCCTTCTCTTCTTTTAAACATTAACTTTTATCTTAATGTTGTATCTAATCTTCTGACTCCTACTCTTTCAGCTTAAGTTGTAAGACTATATCTGAGCTGTACTGTAAAATTCACTCAGACTTATTGAGGTAATACAGTCTGGGAGTGTGGTGGAATGAGCAGAAAACATGTAGTGGGCTTCTATATCATATACAGTTGAAGTCGGAAGTTTACATACACCTTAGCCAAATACATTTAAACTCAGTTTTTCACAATTCTTGACATTTAATCCTAGTAAAAATTCCCTGTCTTAGGTCAGTTAGGATCACCACTTTATTTTAAGAATGTGAAATGTCAGAATAATAGTAGAGAGAATGATTTATTTCAGCTTTTATTTCTTTCATCACATTCCCAGTGGGTCAGAAGTTTACATACACTCAATTACACTGCTTAAAAAAATAAAGGGAACACTTAAACAACACAATGTAACTCCAAGTCAATCACATTTCTGTGAAATCAAACTGTCCACTTAGGAAGCAACACTGATTGACAATAAATTTCACATGCTGTTGTGCAAATGGAATAGACAAAAGGTGGAAATTATAGGCAATTAGCAAGACACCCCCCAAAACAGGAGTGATACTGCAGGTGGTGACCACAGACCACTTCTCAGTTCCTATGCTTCCTGGCTGATGTTTTGGTCACTTTTGAATGCTGGCGGTGCTCTCACTCTAGTGGTAGCATGAGACGGAGTCTACAACCCACACAAGTGGCTCAGGTAGTGCAGTTCATCCAGGATGGCCCATCAATGCGAACTGTGGCAAAAAGGTTTGCTGTGTCTGTCAGCGTAGTGTCCAGAGCATGCAGGCGCTACCAGGAGACAGGCCAGTACATCAGGAGACGTGGAGGAGGCCGTAGGAGGGCAACAAACCAGCAGCAGGACCGCTACCTCCGCCTTTGTGCAAGGAGGTGCACTGCCAGCGCCCTGCAAAATGACCTCCAACAGGCCACAAATGTGCATGTGTCTGCTCAAACGGTCAGAAACAGACTCCATGAGGGTGGTATAAGGGCCCGCGTCCACAGGTGGGGGTTGTGCTTACAGCCCAACACCGTGCAGGACATTTGGCATTTGCCAGAGAACACCAAGATTGGCAATTTCGCCACTGGCGCCCTGTGCACTTCACAGATGAAAGCAGGTTCACACTGAGCACGTGACAGAGTCTGGAGATGCCGTGGAGAACGTTCTGCTGCCTGCAACATCCTCCAGCATGACCGGTTTGGCGATGGGTCAGTCATGGTGTGGGGTGGCATTTCTTTGTGGGGCCGCACAGCCCTCCATGTGCTCGCCAGAGGTAGCCTGACTGCCATTAGGTACCGAGATGAGATCCTCAGACCCCTTGTGAGACCATATGCTGACACATGCACATTTGTGGCCTTCTTAAGCCATTTTGCCACAACTTTGGAAGTATGCTTGTGGTCATTGTCCATTTGGAAGAGCCCTTTGCGACCAAGCTTTAACTTCCTGACTGATGTCTTGAGATGTTGCTTCAATATATCCACATAATTTCCCTGCCTCATGATGCCATCTATTTTGTGAAGTGCACCAGTCCCTCCTGCAGCAAAGCACCCCCACAACATGATGCTGCCACCCCCGTGCTTCTCGGTTGGGATGGTGTTCTTCGGCTTTCTCCAAAAAGTACGATATTTGTCCCCATGTGCAGTTGCAAACCGTAGTCTGACTTTTTCATGGCAGTTTTGGAGCAGTGGCTTCTGCCTTGCTGAGCGGCCTTTCAGGTTATGTTGATAAAGGACTCATTTTACTGTGGATATACATACTTTTGTACCTGTTTTCTTCAGCATCTTCACAAGGTCCTTTGCTGTTTTTCTGGGATTGATTTGCACTTTTCGCACCAAAGTACATTCATCTCTAGGAGAGAACGCGTCTCCATCCTGAGCGGTATGACAGATGCGTGTTTCCATGGTGTTTATACTTGCGTATTATTGTTTGTACAGATGAACGTGGTACTTTCAGGCATTTGGGAATTGCTCCCAAGGATGAACCAGACTTGTGGAGGTCCACATTTTTTTCTGAGGTCTTGGCTGATTTCTTTTAATTTTCCCATGATGTCAAGCAAAGGGGCACTGGGTTTGAAGGTAGGCCTTGAAATACATCCAAAGGTACACCTCCAATAGACCAATTGAATTTTCTGGAATTTTCCAAGCTGTTTAAAGGCACAGTCAACTTAGTGTACGTAAACTTCTGACCCACTGGAATTGTGATACAGTGAAATATAAGTGAAATAATCTGTCTGTAAACAATTGTTGGAAAAATTACCTGTGTCATGCACAAAGTAGATGTCCTAACCGGCTTGCCAAAACTATAGTTTGTTAACAAGAAATCTGTGGAGTGGTTGAAAAACTAGTTTTAATGACTCCAACCTAAGTGTATGTAAACTTCAGACTTCAACTGTATCATGTCCCTATTGCTATCATTCTTCACCTTGTTCAATTTATTTTATTTTTTATTTTATTGTTATTTTACCAGGTAAGTTGACTGAGAACACGTTCTCATTTGCAGCAACGACCTGGGGAATAGTTACAGGGGAGAGGAGGGGGATGAATGAGCCAATTGTAAACTGGGGGTTATTAGGTGACCATGTGGTAAGAGGGCCAGATTGGGAATTTAGCCAGGACACCGGGGTTAACACCCCTACTCTTACGATAAGTGCCGTGGGATCTTTAATGACCTCAGAGAGTCAGGACACCCGTTTAACGTCCCATCCGAAAGACAGCACCCTACACAGGGCAGTGTCCCCAATCACTGCCCTGGGGCATTGGGATATTTTTAGACCAGAGGAAAGAGTGCCTCCTACTGGCCCTCCAACACCACTTCCAGCAGCATCTGGTCTCCCATCCAGGGACTGACCAGGACCAACCCTGCTTAGCTTCAGAAGCAAGCCAGTAGTGGTATGCAGGGTGGTATGCTGCTGGCAACACCATGTACTGCACAGTGAAGAGCTCTACAATCTAGACCAGGAGGAGCAAAATGTAATAATTTCCGGAATTTTATAAAAAGTGTTATGTTTAAGAAATTAAAGTCACCAAGAAGAGAGATACAATACTTTTTCAGGACGCCGACTATATATTTCAGTCCGTCCTTTCTAACACGACCATAGTAAATTCTCCTCACTTGCATACCTTTGGGGACTTCAATGTCGTATAGCACTACATATCTATGTCCTTTCTACCATGGCCATATAGTAACTACCACTACTACTTCCTCCATACCTCTGGGGATGCTGATGTTGAAGTCAAGGTCCCGCTCCCCGAGATGGTAGCAGGCCACCTCTTGCAGCCTGGCTCTCTCCAGTTCAGATAGGCTCTGGATAGGCACCGGCTGCAGACGCACACTCTGGCCCAGCATGGTCGCCCACGTATGGTCCCCCTGGAGGGAGGGAGGGAGGGAGGGAGGGAGGGAGGGAGGGAGGAGAGAATGGTTAATGTGCATTTACTTGGAGGCATTACACATAGTACCAATCACAGCTAAGAACTGAATTACTTGATATCATTTACAATGTACTCCTAGAAGGGTGAGGGGCCAGAGAGAGAAAAGGGCATGTGGGAGATGAGAGGGAGAGACGGGAAAGAAGGGAGATGAAAGGAGAGAAAGATAGGAAAAGAGATGACTTAAACATGAAAAGGCAATCATAGAAAACATTGCTGAGTAAGTTAAAACATTTCCACAATCAAGACCCTCGTACCCAAACGACTTAACATTTGAATTACTATGATGTTTTCTTTAATAGGTTTCCTCAAACCATACAATTTACTGTAGCTAAGTATCAAATGAAGAGTAAACCATGAAGGCGGCTATTTTTATGGAAATCATTATCGCTGGCTTCAACGCATCTCCACGAGGTTACTGCTGTCCTTGGGACGTCCCTACCCTTAACCCTAATCCTAACCCTAACTTCTACCCTACCCTAACCTTAACCCATGCCTAACCCTAACCTCCTTAGATTTAATCTTCCATGGAGTAGCGACGTCCCAAGGATCCCAGAAGGACTACCTCAACTATTAACCAACCATCAAATAATCTTGGACTAGGATCTACTCTACAGAGTGCGTCCCAAATGGCACCCTATTCGCTACATAGTTCCCTACTTTACATAGTTTCCTACTGTTGTCAAAAGTGCACTATAGGAATAGAGTGCCATTTGGGACGCATACATAGCCAAAGGTTAGGCCTACCGAGAGCTTAAAAACATCTTTACTGTATGTCCCTTTCCCAACAACTTCATTATAATTATGCTGTAGCTTGATAGGAATGATGATAGGGAAATTGCCTTGTCCTCTGCAGGTGGTCATTTGAGTTTTCTCTGAGAGTTGAATGGGTCAGACAAATACACACGGGATTGTATGTGCACACTCACATACACGCATTTCTTACGGACAAAGAACCATCCATCTGTTTTCTTTCTATTTTGTTTTGTTTTGGTTTAGTCAGAAGGCAAGCTTTCTTTCGACTGCTCAGGGCTATGTCTAGGGGGCCAAAGTCAGGCCATTCTATGTCTGAACAATAGAAGAAGAGAGTTCGCAACCGAAGGACAGTGTTTGAGGCCCTTTCCCTCTGGGTCTACACTGGACCCACAAAGCTTGGGAAACAATCATAAAGTGCGTCTCAAATGACACCCTATTCCCTATAGGCCCTGGTCAAATGTAGAAGAACTGTAGGTCTCAGAAAACAGACATAGACTTTGAATGTATCATCGTGCTGTGGGAAGATGCAAGCCATGCTGCCTGTTTACGCTGTTGCCAAACGCTTCATGTTCTTGCCAAACCCCATTTCTGTCGTTGTCACAACAAACATGACAAGTCCATTAGGAGTTGGCAAGGAACAAGAAAGAAACTGGAAGAAAGAGTACCAGACTAGGAAGATGCTGTCCTGAAATCAGAATCAGCTGGTATAGAACCTTAGCCCATACTCCTGCAGGATATATTGATGTTCTGGAATCAGTATCAGCTGCTGCTCTAGAACATTAGAGTAACACATGCTGTTCTAGAATCCTTTATACACTAGAAAAACAGTCTAGGGTACAGTATATTCATATGATGTAATTTTGTGGAATTTGATGTAATATACTGTAGCTGTACTTAGCCTAATCCTTTGACACTGTAAAGGAATGGATGGAATGGTATGAACATGGTAAAGGGGGGAAGAGAGAAGGACAGATTTAAGTGTTCAGATGGAATCCATTCCTACCTGGTTACAATTTCATTCCTGGGTGATTACCAGGAAGCTAGAACCTTATAAACAACCTCATGTCATTGGAATGGGTACAGGATGAAGGGAATTAAAGAGGTCTAGAATAACAAATGAAAACCAGAAACAAGAAAAAAAAGAGGGAGTAAGAGGAGAGAGAGAGAAAGAAAGAAAAAAAGAGGGAGTAAGATGAGAAAGAAAATGGAGGGAGTAAGAGGTGTTTTCTTTGATGTTGGATTAAGGTGACAACATGGTAAGTAAAAAACAAACATGGTGCTGGGATGAACCCCATCCGTGGTGGTCCACTTTGACGACCCCGTACCCTACTGGCAACAAGGGAATATATATATATATATATATATATATATATATATATATATATATATATATATATATATATTAGTCCTGCATCTGGTTGGATATCCGCGGTTCTCCATGGATGACCTGCACATTTTTTAAAACATTTTTTCAACCTGCGGTTAGGTTCTCGGTTTCCGAAGATTTCTTACAAACTCAGGAGCTTGTTGTGTTGTATTCTGTTGCGAATTCCACTCTGTGAACGGTGAGGCAGACAGAAGACCAGCCATGCACCCAGTGGATCAGGGAACTGTTTGTTATTTGTGGGGTGTTGAAACATTTATGTTTCGTCCTCCCACGTGAGAATACGTTGCCAAGTGTACTTTTCCTGGCTAGCCTAGCTCACTCAAAAATGACTAACGTAGGCCTAGGCCTAACCGGAGAAATACAAATAAGGGTTATGAAATACACCATCATGGAAACAGGTGCTGCGCGAGTTAAATCCCCCGGTTTGGTTGGGAAGGATTTTGGAGGTCATTGTGGACAAGGACAACAACCTGGTAGATGGATACCCAGCCTGCAAAAAGTGCAAGCAGGTATTTGTTTATGATAGGCTGATTCAGTTTGTTATCAGTTAATTATTCCGTTAATTCAGGCTTTCGTTCATTTAGACCATACACAGGCCATATCAAGTTTAAACCGGTGCGGCTGGTAAAAGTTTGAGTAGGCTATAGTCTACTAAAAACATTTATTTTTGCAGCCTATATTCGATTCTGGGAATTGTTTATTTAAGTTTAAATTAAACTATTTGAATATCTGAACAATATTGAATGTAAAGGTCTTGTTTTGTTTTGTCGGCTATAGGCTTTCACTAGAAGGACTTTTTTTCCAGAGCGATTTGAATTGTCAATGTGCCGCGTCTCGTTGTGAAAATAAAAAAATTAATGGCATGGTTTATCCAAGTGTTGAATATACCTGCAGACAACCTAACCTAAAGATAGCCTATGCTACTACTCTGGAGTCTGAAAAACAATGAAATAAATAGATGTTTCTCGGCGGGTCACGGATCAATTCTATGCGGGTGGGTCAGGTTGCAAAGAAAAATCAGTCCTTATATCGGGCATCGGGTGGGGCTCGGAATTGATGTGGCCTGCGTGGGGTGGCTGCGGCTCCAAACAACTGACCCATACAGGACTAGTGGGTTGGGACAAAAGAGTCCCAACCCACTAGAGTAGAGTAGAGTGGGGGTTTCATCGAAACCTCCCACTCTACTCTACTCTGGTGGTCCATTTTGACAAATCCTTACCCAGACTGGAGCTGGGGAATGTGTGTGTTTATAATGTGTGTGTGTGTGTGTGTGTGTGTGTGTGTGTGTGTACAGTCAGGTCCAAAATTATTGGCACTCCTGATGAAGACTATATGAAATAAATAACACAGATACTGAGCCACAGTATATTGTATGCTGACATTTTTTGAACCCCCCCCCCCCCCCCCCCAAAAAAAACCAATGGCTCAAAGAAAGTTAAAAAAAAAATCTAATAAAGATAGGGGTCAAAATGATTGGTACCCCTGTTTTCAGTACCTTTCAATACCTCACCTTGTGAGGATAATGGCACTTTGCCTTTATTGATTGAAGATTGAAGAACACATTGGGAGGGATATTGCAGATAGTTTGTGGCTTTCATGAAAGTTATTGTCTAAATAATTTCCAATCCCCCATATATATATTTTTTACACAAACAAAATATAACTTTTAAAATACACTGTCCGTAAAATATATATTGTACGCCTGTGCTGGAAGTAGAAGCCTACGTGTTGTTGTCAATTAGTTTACTCCAATTAGGGGAGGAATGGTAGGGTTAGGGGAGGAATGGTAGGGTTAGGGGTGAATAAAGGAACATATATTTTTTAAAGAATAAAAAATAAAAAAAATGTAAAATATATATTATCATTTTGTATTATTATTTTTAAAATATATTTTTCTTTATTATTTTCTCCTAACCCTACCACCCCTCCCCTAATTGGAGGTAACTAATGGAGAACGCCAAGACTCTGTTAAGCTGTCATCAAGGCAACTTTGAAGAATCTCAAATATAAAATATATGTTGGTTTGTTGAACTCTTTTTTGGTCACTACATGATTCCATATGTGTTATTTCATAGTTTTGACGTCTACGCTATTATTCTACAATGTAGAAAATAGTAAAAATAAAGAAAAACTCTTGAATGAGTAGGTGTGTCCAAACTTTTTACTGGTACTGTATGTGTGAAATTTGTTTTGATATACAGTGCATTTGGAAAGTTTTCAGACCCTTTCCGTTTGTCCACATTTTGTCATGTTACTGCCTTATTCTAAAATTGATTAAATAAAACATGTTCCTCATCAATCTACACACAATACACCATAATGGCAAAGCGAAAACAGGTTTGAAAAAAAGAAAATAAATAAACACCATACTTATTTAAGTATTCAGACACTTTGCTATGAGACTTCCATTGACATCCTTGAGATGTTTCTACAACGTGATTGGAGTCCACCTGTGGTAAATTCAATTGATTGGACATGATTTGGAAAGGCACACACCTGTCTACATAAGGTCCCACAGTTGACAGTGCATGTCAGAACAAAAACCAAGCCATGATGTTGAAGGAATTGTCCGTAGAGCTCAAAGACAGGATTGTGTTGAGACACAGATCTGGGGAAGGGTACCAAAAAAATTCTGCAACATTGAAGGTCCCCAAGAACACAGTGGCCTCCATCATTCTTAATTGGAAGAAGTTTGAGTGGCCCAGCCAGAGCCCAGACTTGAACCCAATCAATTTTTGGGGGATAGACCTGAAAATATCTGTGCAGCAACGCTCCCCATCCAATCTGACAGAGTTTGAGAGGATCTGCAGAGAATAATGGGATAAACTCCCCAAATACAGTTGTGTCAAGCTTGTAGCGTCATACCAAAGAAGACTTGAGGCATTAATCGCTGCCAAAGGTCCTTCAACAAAGTACTGAGTAAAGGGTCTGATTACTTATATAAATGTGATATTTCAGTTATATACACTGCTCCAAAAAATTAAAGGAACACTTAAACAACACAATGTAACTCCAAGTCAATCACACTTCTGTGAAATCAAACTGTCCACTTAAGAAGCAACACTGTTTGACAATAAATTTCACATGCTGTTGTGCAAATGGAATAGACAACAGGTGGAAATTATAGGCAATTAGCAAGACACCCCCAATAAAGGAGTGGTTCTGCAGGTGGTGACCACAGACCACTTCTCAGTTCCTATGCTTCCTGGCTGATGTTTTGGTCACTTTTGAATGCTGGCGGTGCTCTCACTCTAGTGGTAGCATGAGACACAGTCTACAACCCACACAAGTGGCTCAGGTAGTGCAGCTCATCCAGGATGGCACATAAATGCGAGCTGTGGCAAGAAGGTTTGCTGTGTCTGTCAGCGTAGTGTCCAGAGCATGGAGGCGCTACCAGGAGACAGGCCAGTACATCAGGAGACGTGGAGGAGGCCGTAGGAGGGCAACAACCCAGCAGCAGGACCGCTACCTCCGCCTTTGTGCAAGGAGGAGCACTGCCAGAGCCCTGCAAAATGACCTCCAGCAGGCCACAAATGTGCATGTGTCTGCTCAAACGGTCAAAAACAGACTCCATGAGGGTGGTATGGGGGCCCCACGTCCACAGGTGGGGGTTGTGTTTACAGCCCAACACCGTGCAGGACGTTTGGCATTTGCCAGAGAACACCAAGATTGGCAAATTCGCCACTGGCGCTCTGTGCTCTTCACAGATGAAAGCAGGTTCACACTGAGCACATGTGACAGACGTGACAGAGTCTGGTGCCTGCAACATCCTCCAGCATGACCGGTTTGGCGGTGGGTCAGTCATGGTGTGGGGTGGCATTTCTTTGGGGGGCCGCACAGCACTCCATGTGCTCGCCAGAGGTAGCCTGACTGCCATTAGGTACCGAGATGAGATCCTCAGACCCCTTGTGAGACCATATGCTGGTGCGGTTGGCCCTGGGTTCCTCCTAATGCAAGACAATGCTAGACCTCATGTGGCTGAAGTGTGTCAGCAGTTCCTGCAAGAGGAAGGCATTGATGCTATGGACTGGCCTGCCCGTTCCCCAGACCTGAATCCAATTGAGCACATCTGGGACGTCATGTCTCGCTCCATCCACCAACGCCACGTTGCACCACAGACTGTCCAGGAGTTGGCGGATGCTTTAGTCCAGGTCTGGGAGGAGACCATCCGCCACCTCATCAGGAGCATGCCCAGGCGTTGTAGGGAGGTCAGTTGGATCAGCCTGTAGTGTGGTTTTCCACTTTCATTTTGAGTGTGACTCCAAATCCAGACCTCCATGGGTTGATAAATTTGATTTCCATTGATAATTTTTGTGTGATTTTGTTGTCAGCACATTCAACTATGTAAAGAAAAAAGTATTTAATAAGAATATTTCATTCATTCAGATCTAGGATTGTTATTTTAGTGTTCCCTTTATTTTTTTGAGCAGTGTATGTATTTTTTGTAAAATTTCTAAAAACCTTTTTTTTCTCTGTCATTATGTGGTATTGTGTGTAGATTGATGAGAAGAAAAAAACGATTTCATCCATTTTAGAATAAGGCTGTAATGTCACAAAATCTGACTAGTTTCAGGAATCTAAACATATGTCGCGCATCAATACTTCACAGGAGCCATTTGAACATCAACTTTTTTTTAAATCAAAATGCGTTTTTCGGCAGAAATGCCTTCTGGAAAATTTGAACTTTCATGTACCTTAATAACAAACTTTTATGCCATCTGTAATTACAAGATGGCATTTAGCCACAGAAAAAGCGAGCAACTTTCCCACTAGCCATGATTGGCTGAGATCATGAGTGGGCTGGACATGCCGGGAGATGAGTTCCAATTGGTCTGCCATGTAACACGTTTCTGTCTATTTGAGCAGTATGTGTAGGTAATCCTGTCTAACGCAGCTTTAAAAAAAAAAATATATCGGAGGTAGAACTGAATAAATGTTGCCCTCCACTTTCTGGAGGGCCGAGTTTTGAAATCAGTGGAATTAGAGTATAATAGCTAAGAGATGGAAAAAACACCTGTCTCTGGATTACATCTTCAAACTAAGCAAGGCTAACCATGGCATCCTCGACAGGGAGAAGTGTCCATTCCATGTATACGGGTAAGAGAGTCGAGCTAGCTACATTTTCAGATATTATATGTTTCTAATTTTGACAGAAAGTCATTTTCATTTCATGTTATAGTGTACTGAATTCGGAGGGCAGAAATTATTACATGTTAAAGCATTAGACCTCTCACTAAAGGCATCAGTCATACAAAAGTTATACTTAAATCTGAACTTGTTCTCTAGCAAATTAGTAAGAATGTCTCACCCCATGTTCAAGAATGGCCTTTTTCACATTATTCAGATTTCGGTTATTTGAAAACGAAATCATCTCCAAAATTGTCACACGCTGATCTGTTTCACCTGTCTTTGTGCTTGTCTCCACCCCCCTCCAGGTGGAGGCCCATCTTCCCCATTATCCCCAGTGTATTTATACCTGTGTTCTCTGTTTGTCTGTTGCCAGTTCGTTTTGTTAGTCAAAATTACCAGTGTTTTTCCCCTTGCCCCTGTCTTCTTCTAGTTCCTGTTTTCTAGTGTTCCCGGTTTTGACCATTCTGCCTGCCCTGACCCTGAGCCTGCCTGCCGTTCTGTACCTTATGGACTCTGATCTGGGTTACTGACCTCTGCTTGTCCTTGACCTGTCATTTTGCCTGCCCCCTGTTCTAGTAATAAACTTGTGTTACTTCGACACTGTCTGCATCTGGGTCTTCTCCTGAAACGTGATAAAAATATAATTATTTTTTTAACAAGTCATAGAAACTTGGTTGCAATTTCAGTTTAATCCACCAGAAAAGACAGAACAAATAATACAACAAATATTGTGGTTAAACTATATCATCTAGTTGATGATCCCTAGCGTAGAGCATCTCAAATAGAACCAAGTTCTATTTTAGGGTTTGGCAACGCAGATACTGGCCGATCTGGTTTCCCTGTTAGGGTAAGTTTGGGGCCGCAGGTACCCTAGTGGTTAGAGCATTGGGCCAGTAACCGAAAGGTTGTTAGATCGAATTCCTGAGCTGACAAGGTAAAAATCTGTCGTTCTAACCCCTGAACAAGGCAGTTAACCCACTGTTCCTAGGCCGTCATTGTAAATAAGAATTTGTTCTTAACTGACTTGCCTAGTTAAATAAAGGTGATATAAAAAGTGTAGAAAGAAAAACAAAGAGCAGTGAGGATTCTGGAACTGTCACGACTTCTGCCGAAGTCGGTCCCTCTCCTTGGTCGACGTCACCAATCTTCTAGCCATCACTGATCCATTTTTCATTTTTCATTGGTTTTGTCTTGTCTTCGTTCACACCTGATTCCAATCCCATCAATTACATATTGTGTATTTAACCCTCTGTTTCCCATCATGTCCTTGTCGGAGATTGTTTGTTTGTATGTTCCTTGTTATTATGTATTGGTGCGCGACGGGTTCTTGTACCCACTTTTATTTATTTTGTAAATTTGGTTTTGGAGTTTTATTAAAGTCTATTAAACGACTCCATTTATACCAAGTTCGATTCTCCTGCGCTTGACTTCCCTGCCACCTACACACACGCTATTGCAGGAACATTTACTATGACTAAAAAGGTTGAATACATTCTCATATGATAATATTGTTGCTGTTCTGTTGCAAGAATACACCATGATCAGGGCCAGGCGTTTTTCCTGTCCTCGTGACCTGATGAATCATTGTACACATGACTGGTCGGATATGAATCCTCTAATCTCCATCCCTATGACGCCCGTTCCGTTTATTCTTTCCATTTCATTTATATTTCCCGTTTGTCATGTCCGCACTGGGACAGCTTTCCACTGGAGTCATCATTACTCCATACTGTACCTGCCTGACCAGGTCGGGAATCAAAGGTTGAACAGGTCATGTCCTGTTCAAACTATATCAGGACACGATCAAGAGAACATGGTGATACAGACCGCATCAAACTGTATCACCATCACACTTGTTTTATATGATGGCTGTTTACAGTGTGTGTGAAAAACGTACCAGAAAATGATTTATGAAAGGGCAGGGAAGGGGGATCTCCTGTCAAATGTTACATCACACTGCTCTTTTGCTATACAGCGTACATACACACACAAACACACACACACACACACTAGCTGGGATTCAATCAGAGGTGTCAATCAGAGACAATGGGATTCGATCACAGACTTGTTGTCGTCAGACTATTTCCTTGACAATCTAGAAAATCACATTGCGCACGGTTATATGCACACAATAATACAATTGTGGATAGTCAGATGAATATAATAGTTTGTTTATAATGTTTACATGCTTTGCAAGAATAACGATTTCCCTAATAATCCTGTTTACATGGACACATCGGAAATCAGGTTACCTGATGGGACTTTTGATAAATGCAGAAAATCACCAATCAAAATACACAGTGCATTTTCCACATTTACATAAGTATTCAGACTCTTTCCTCAGTACTTTGTTGAAGGGCCTTTGGCAGGAATTACAGCCTCGAGTCTTACTGGGTATGACGCTACAAGATTAGCACAGCTGTATATGGGGAGTTTCTTCCATTCTTCTCTGCAGATCCTCTCAAGCTGTCAGGTTGGATGGGGAGTGTCACTGCACAGCTATTTTCAGATCTCTCAGAGATGTTCAATCGGGACTCTGGCTGTGCCACTCAAGGACATTCAAAGACTTGTCCCGAAGCCACTCCTTCATTGTCTTTTTTTTAAATGTATTTTAATTTGATATTTTGAAATATTTTTTTCTCCTTTATTACCTTCCAACCCTACCACCCCTCCCCCAATTGGAGCAAACTAGTGAACAACAACTCTTAGGCGTGTATTTCCAGCTCATACTGTACATACTATATACATTTTATGGACACAGTCTATTTTACAATAGTTTTATTTTGTTTGTTTTTAACTTGTCCTCCTTCTACCCTCAACCTTTCCCATATATTTATGATGTCCATCCGATTAGATTTCTGTCTTTCAACTGTGCTGCTCTTTCAAAAAAGTTCCTAACCTGTATATTCGTTTTACGGGCACAGTATGTTTTACATTAGTTATCTTGTGGTTATTAGTTGTTATTAGTCCCAACCTTCAGCTCCATTCAACCCCTCCCATCTGTCTCTTAACACCATCTTAACACGTAAAAAAACTAAATACTGCATAGTTTTCTAGGAACGTGAAGCGAGGCGGCCATCTCTGTCGGCGCCGGAAGAAGGCGCAGCAGCGCCTCTTCAACCTCAGGAGGCTGAAGAAATTCGGCTTGTCACCAAAAGCGCTCACAAACTTCTACAAATGCATAATCGAGAACATCCTGTCGGGCTGTATCGCCGCCTGGTACGGCAACTGCTCCGCCCACAACCGTAAGGCTCTCCAGAGGGTAGTGAGGTCTGCACAACGCATCACCGGGGGCAAACTACCTGCCCTCCAGGACACCTACACCACCCGATGTCACAGGAAGGCCATAAAGATCATCAAGGACAACAACCACCCGAGCCACTGCCTGTTCACCCCGCTATCATCCAGAAGGCGAGGTCAGTACAGGTGCATCAAAGCAGGGACCGAGAGACTGAAAAACAGCTTCTATCTCAAGGCCATCAGACTGTTAAACAGCCACCACTAACATTAAATGTAACATTAAAAGGAATGAATAAGAATATGTACATAAACATATATGAATGTGCGATGGCCGGGCGGCATAGGCAAGATGGTGTAGATGTAAGGTCTGTTGTCCTCCTCTCCCTCAGACGAGGAGAGGAGAGAAGGATCAGTGGACCAATACGCAGCATTAGGGAAATAAGCCATCTCTTTATTCGACACGACGGCAACACGAAAACAAAACACTTACAAAATTACAAAACAAGAAAACGACGTAGACGAAAACCTGAACATGAACTTACATAACTAAAACGTAAAACTCACGGACAGGAACAGACTACATCAAAACGAACGAACAACCAAACAGTCCCGTATGGTACATACATCGACGACACAGGAGACAATCACCCACAAACAAACACTGTGACAACGCCTACCTAAATATGACTCTTAATTAGAGGAACGCCAAACACCTGCCTCTAATTAAGAGCCATACCAGGCAACCCAAAACCAACATAGAAACAGAAAACATAGACTGCCCACCCAAAACACACGCCCTGACCATAAACACATACAAAAACAACAGAAAACAGGTCAGGAACGTTACAGAACCCCCCCCTCAAGGTGCGAACGCCGGGCGCACCAGCACAAAGTCCAGGGGAGGGTCTGGGTGGGAAGTTGACCACGGTGGTGGCTCAGGCTCCGGACGCTGCCCCCACACCACCATAGTCACTCCCCGCTTCTGTCTTCCCCTCCCAATGACCACCCTCAAACTAACATCCCCTAAATGAACGGCCAGCACCGGGACAAGGGGCAGCACCGGGACAAGGGGTAGCACCGGGACAAGGGGCAGCACCGGGATAAGGGGCAGCACCGGGATAAGGGGCAGCACCGGGACAAGGGGCAGCACCGGGACAAGGGGCAGCACCGGGACAAGGGGCAGCACCGGGACAAGGGGCAGCACCGGGACAAGGGGCAGCACCGGGACAAGGGGCAGCACCGGGACAAGGGGCAGGTCCCAGCTGAGATACTCAGGCAGATCCTGACTGAACGGCTCTCGACGCTCATGGCTGGCTGACGGCTCTCGACGCTCATGGCTGGCTGACGGCTCTCGACGCTCATGGCAGGCTGACGGCTCTCGACGCTCATGGCAGGCTGACGGCTCTCGACGCTCATGGCAGGCTGACGGCTCTCGACGCTCATGGCAGGCTGACGGCTCTCGACGCTCATGGCAGGCTGACGGCTCTCGACGCTCATGGCAGGCTGACGGCTCTCGACGCTCATGGCAGGCTGACGGCTCTCGACGCTCATGGCAGGCTGACGGCTCTCGACGCTCATGGCTCTCTGACGGCTCTGGCTGCTCATGGCTCGCTGGCGGCTCTGGCAGATCCTGTCTGGTTGGCGGCTCTGGCAGATCCTGTCTGGTTGGCGGCTCTGGCAGATCCTGTCTGGTTGGCGGCTCTGGCAGATCCTGTCTGGCGGGCGGCTCTAGCGGCTCCTGTCTGGCGGGCGGCTCTAGCGGCTCCTGTCTGGCGGGCGGCTCTAGCGGCTCCTGTCTGGCGGGCGGCTCTAGCGGCTCCTGTCTGGCGGACGGCTCTGTAGGCTCATGGCAGACGGGCGGCTTTGCAGGCTCATGGCAGACGGGCGGCTTTGCAGGCTCATGGCAGACGGATGGCTCAGACGGCGCTGGGGAGACGGATGGCTCAGATGGCGCTGGGGAGACGGATGGCTCAGATGGCGCTGGGGAGACGGATGGCTCAGATGGCGCTGGGGAGACGGATGGCTCAGATGGCGCTGGGGAGACGGATGGCTCTGGCCGGATAAGGCGCACTGTAGACCTGGTGCGTGGTGCCGGAACTGGAGGCACCGGGCTAAGGATAAGCACCTTCCTACTAGTGCGGGGAGCAGGGACAGAGCACACTGTACTCTCAAAGCCCACTCTATACCTGATGCGAGGTACCGGCACTGGTGACACCGGGCTGAGGACAAGCACATCAGGATTAGTAGGGGGAGAAGATACAGTGTGTACAGGGCTCTGGAGACGCACAGGAGGCTCAGTGCGTGGTGCCGGAACTGGAGGCACCGAACTGGATACACGCACTACAGGGAGAGTGCGTGGAGGAGGAACAGGGCTCAGGAGACGCACTGGTAGCCTAGTGCGTAGTGTAGGCACTGTAGGTACTAGGCTGGGGCGGGGAGGTGGCGCCGGAAATACCGGACCGTGGAGGCGTACTGGCACTCTTGAGCATTGAGCCTGCCCAACCTTACCTGGTTGAATGCTCCCGGTCGCCCAACCAGTGCGGGGCGGTGGAATAACCCGCACCGGCCTATGTAGGCGAACCGGGGAAACCATGCGTAAGGCAGGTGCCATGTATGCCGGCCCGAGGAGACGCACTGGAGACCAGACGCGTTGAGCCGGCCTCATGACACCTGGCTCAATACCCAATCTAGCCCTGCCAGTGCGGGGAGGTGGAATAACCCGCACTGGGCTATGCACTCATACAGGAGACACCGTGCGCTCTACTGCGTAACACGGCGCCTGCCCGTACTCCCGCTCTCCACGGTAAGCCTGGGAAGTGGGCGCAGGTCTCCTACCTGCCCTTGGCCCACTACCTCTTAGTCCCCCCCCCAAGAAATTTTTGGGTGTTACTCACGGGCTTTTTGGGCTTCCGTGCCAGACGCGTTCCCTCATAACTCCGGTTCCTCTCTCCGGTAGCCTCTGCTCTCCTGAGTGCCTCCAGCTGTTCCCATGGGAGGCGATCCCTACCAGCCAGGATCTCCTCCCATGTGTAGCAACCTTTCCCGTCCAATATATCGTCCCAAGTCCAGGAGTCCTTGTTGCTCTGTTGAGCTTTCCCTTGCCGCTTGGTCCTAGCGTGGTGGGTGATTCTGTAAGGTCTGTTGTCCTCCTCTCCCTCAGACGAGGAGAGGAGAGAAGGATCAGTGGACCAATACGCAGCATTAGGGAAATAAGCCATCTCTTTATTCGACACGACGGCAACACGAAAACAAAACACTTACAAAATTACAAAACAAGAAAACGACGTAGACGAAAACCTGAACATGAACTTACATAACTAAAACGTAAAACTCACGGACAGGAACAGACTACATCAAAACGAACGAACAACCAAACAGTCCCGTATGGTACATACATCGACGACACAGGAGACAATCACCCACAAACAAACACTGTGACAACGCCTACCTAAATATGACTCTTAATTAGAGGAACGCCAAACACCTGCCTCTAATTAAGAGCCATACCAGGCAACCCAAAACCAACATAGAAACAGAAAACATAGACTGCCCACCCAAAACACACGCCCTGACCATAAACACATACAAAAACAACAGAAAACAGGTCAGGAACGTTACAGTAGAGTACAGTATATACATATGAGATGAGTAATGCAGGGTATTTTAACATTATATAAAGTGGCATTGTTTAAAGTGCATACATTTTTTCATTATTAAAGTGGCTAGAGATGAGTCAGTATGTTGGCAGCAGCCACTCAATGTTAGTGATAGCTGTTTAACAGTTTGATGGCCTTGAGATAGAAACTGTTTTTCAGTCTCTCGGTCCCCGCTTTGATGCACCTGTACTGACCTCGCCTTCTGGATGATAGCGGGGTGATTGTTGTCCTTGATGATCTTTTTGGCCTTCCTATGACACCAATATTGGCCCATTCCTCCTGACAGAGCTGGTGTAACGGAGTTAGGTTTGTAGGCCTTGCTTGCACACGCTTTTTCAGTTCTGCCCACAAATTTTCTATAGTATTGAAGTCAGGGCTTTGTGACGGCCACTTCAATACCTTGACTTTGTTGTCCTTAAACCATTTTGCCTCAACTTTGGAAGTATGCTTGGGGTCATTGTCCATATGGAAGACCCCTTTGCGACCAAGCTTTAACTTCTTGACTGATGTCTTGAGATGTTGCTTCAATATATCCACATAATTTCCCTCCCTCATGATGCTATCTATTTTGTGACGTGCACCAGTCCCTCCTGCAGCAAAGCACCCCCACAAGATGATGCTGCCACCCCCGTGCTTCCCGGTTGGGATGGTGTTCTTCGGCTTGCAAGCCTCCCCCTTTTCCCTACAAACAACAATGGCCATTATGGCCAAACAGTTCTATTTTTGTTTCATCAGACCAGAGGACATTTCTCCAAAAAGTACGATCTTTGTCCCCATGTGCAGTTGCAAACCGTAGTCTGGCTTTTTTTATGGCGGTTTTGAAGCAGTGGATTCTTCCTTGCTGAGCGGCCTTTCAGGTTATGTTGATATAGGACTCATTTTACTGTGGATATAGACACTTTTGTACCTGTTTCCTCCAGCATCTTCACAAGGTCCTTTGCTGTTGTTCTGGGATTGATTTGGACTTTTCGCACTAAAGTACGTTCATCTCTAGGAGACAGAACGCGTCTCCTTCCTGAGCGATATGACGGCTGCGTGGTCCCATGGTGTTTATACTTGCGTACTATTGTTTGTACAGATGAACGTAGTACCTTCAGGCATTTGGAAATTGCTCCCAAGGATGAACCAGACTTGTGGAGGTCTACAATTTATTTTCTGAGGTCTTGGCTGATTTCTTTTGATTTTCCCATGATGTCAAGCAAAGAGGCACTGAGTTTGAAGGTAGGCCTTGACATACATCAACAGGTACACCTCCAATTGACTCAAATTATGTGAATTAGCCTATCAGAAGCTTCTAAAGCCATAACATCATTTTATGGAATTGTCCAAGGTGTTTAAAGGCACAGTCAAATTAGTGTATGTAAACTTCTGTCCCACTGGAATTGTGATACAGTGAATTATAAGTGAAATAATCTGTCTGTAAACAATTGTTGGAAAGATTACTTGTGTCATGCACAAAGTAGATGTTCTGTATTATGTGTTACTAGCTTGAAGTGAAAGATAAAATTGGTGCACTCCACAGATCATATGGGAACCATGGACAAGAAGTCAGTCCGTATCAGTGTGTGTGTGTGTGTGTGTGTGTGTGTGTGTGTGTGTGTGTGTGCGTGCGTGCGTGCGTGCGTGCGTGCGTGTGTGTGTCCACATAATCAGCAGCAGTTACACTACCACAACAGCCCTATTGAGTTTCAGTGTAATAATGAGTTGTGTTGGCATCATTTCTGATCCCTAGGGTATACTTGTTTATCATCAGGCTTGATTAAATAACAGACACATGAAAAGCTGTCCTGATCACTTCAAACGTCACCAGAAGGGGAAAGAAGCCAAAGGAAAGTAGCCATTTTGAATAGAATAACTCAAATAATCCAACCTGCATTGTCCCAGATTTGTTTGTACTTTAGCAATCTTGTTTGACTATCATTGTTAGGCCATGTAAGACAACAACAGTCAGGAGTTGGATCAGAGGGGTAAGATCAATGCAATACAAAGAGGAGGAAATGAAAGAGAACATTTTAAATAGAAAAACACCTCAGAACCCAGTTTGTTCTTTAGCCAACTACTCTGACTGTAGTTGTTATGCCATACTCCCGATTATTGCCCTAGCTATATCTGTTGTTTTTGTCTGTGCCTGAAACAAAAAATGAAAAGTGTTATGGCAATAGTCATGGTAGGAATTAGATCAAGTTCCCACCGATCTGGAACCAGGCTACCAGAGTGTGTGTGTTCCAATGATAAAAAATGATGTAAATGTTCTAAACGAACCCTTCTTAGAGGTACCGGAGGAGAGCACAGGCAATGTTTTATAGGTTTATGCACTACGCTTGGTGGAAGAAAAACAAACTAACATACTAATTGATTTAAAAAAAAAACATTATTTTAAAAAAAGTTTTCAAAAGTTATCTTTTGAATTATATCATGAATAGGACTGGTGGAGTTATGTCACACATGCAGCTAACACAAATATACGGAAAAGCTGCTCTACCCAAAATTACAACCAACTAATTGCAGCATTACCACAAAAATGGAAGAGGCAAGTAGAAGGGGGAAAAAGTAAGGAACTTGTCTGTCGGCCCTGCATTAAAGATCAAAATTGGTTAAAGAAAATTGTGCTAAATATAAAAGAATACCAGTTTCATTTAAGGTACAACAAATTGACAGCTGTGCCATATATATTGCAAAAGTATTGCAGTCTGGGAATGTTTGAAGAAGTGCAACATTTACCTGGACCTAACTCTGCAAATAGCACTATTGGGTGATTTGAAAAGTCATAGTCAGTCGATCAATAATATAATACTTTTTGCAAAAATATGTAATTTACAATCTATAGAAACTATGAGCATAGAAAGGTTCAGAACTTTTGTGAAACATAACAGTACAGTTGAAAAATATATGGCAAATATATATATTTTGATTTAACCTTTATTTAACTAGGCAAGTCAGTTAAGAACACATTCTTATTTACAGTGACGGCCTAGGAACACTGGGTTAACTGCCTTGTTCAGGGGCAGAAGGAGAGATTTATACCTTGTAAACTCAGGGATTTGATCCACCAAACTTTCGATTACTGGCCCAGCACTCTAACCACTAGGCTACCTCCTAATCAATGCCAAAAATGGATGGTGTTAAGAGACAGATGGGAGGGGTTGATGGTAGCTGAAGGGTGAGATTAAAAACAAACAACATATAACTATTGTAAAATACCTTGTGTCCGTAAAATGAATATAGAATGTATAAGCTGGAAGTAGAAGCCTATGTGTTGTTGTCCATTAGTTTACTCCAATTAGGGGTAAAATACATATATTTTACCCCTAATACATATAAAATACATATATTTTTAAATGGGGAGAACAAGTATTTGATACACTGCCGATTTTGCAGGTTTTCTTACTTACAAAGCATGTAGAGGTCTGTAATTTTTATCATAGGTACACTTCAACTGTGAGAGACGGAATCTAAAAAAAAAATCCAGAAAATCACATTGAATGATTTTTAGTTATTAATTTGCATTTTATTCTGCTATTTATTCTGTTACCAATAATATTTAGATGTTAATATTGTCTTCTGATTATAATTATTAGGTCTCATCTTTTAACAAAATGCAATATAGTAACTTCCAAAATGTAAGTAGGTATATCTTGCTGTTGATAACACAAAAATGGAATGGCTTGTCCTGCTCTTTGTGAAAACCCAGAGTTCATTGAGTAAATTTTGGAAAAAGAGTCTTGGTTCCTTTCTAAACATGGCAATGTGAATGCAAAGAGGACTCCGACCACAAAATAGGTTAAGTGAAATGGCAAAAGAGTTGGGGTCCTCATTCAAAGGCATGGGCAGTGTGAATACAAAGAGAACTGAGTTATTTTGCTTTTCTTTTACCCAAGAGTTCAGTTTAAAGAGGACTGAGAGCGGTTATTTTGAAGAGGACTATATGTGAAGATAGTCACACGCAGGAGTATTTGCTTTGCACAAAGTAAAATAATTTTCCATATGTGCATTTTACTTTATTCATTTCATCTATTGTTGAAGAAGTCAGATTGAATTCAGACTATAAATGCAACCCTTGACAATACACATTCACAGAAGGCACACATTCACAGAAGGCACAAATTCACAGAAGGCACAAATTCACAGAAGGCACACGTTCCGATTGTTCAAGCGGATTGATTGAATACTTCACAGATAAATGACAGCAACCAGAGCAGAGCACTTAAGGAGACTGAGAGAACCTACTGTACAACACATGCATTGAAACACACACACATTATCTAGCTTTATTCAATACTTGACAGAGCAAGCCTTGAGACATAGCGCACATTCTCTGTGACACTCCAAGATATGGAGACAGTAGCAAACACACAATACCTTTTGACGACAAATACCTATTGAACACAAACACACTCGCTACCGGACAGAACTTATCGACACAACAAGAGTCTCAACAATTGTCACACTTTGTGACTAACAAACCGTTCTAGAGACAGTAGCAACAAACTCACACCTATTGAAGACTTAGAGAGACCACAAACGCACATTATTAAGCACACATTGACTGACTTGCCTGGTTAAATAAAGGTTGAATAAAATGGTTCAAAAACAATCTATACCTGTACGTAGGGAGTCAGCTGTCGACGAATAAAGGCCTTTATGCGGTGAGTGAGTCCACTCAGATAAGTCCTGTAGAGTGCACAGCCACTTCTCACGCTCACACTCAAACTCACACACTCACAGCAGAGACGCAGACCAGGCTTGTGTGCCCAGTCCAAATGGGGCATGAGGGAACACACTCGGGTGTAAGGAGAGCGAGCAACAGAAGGAGAGAGAGAGATCTGCTCCCTCCATCTGCTGGTGTAAATCAGTGAGCTGAGTCTCGCTGCCAAGAGATCATTTCACGTAAACACTGGGATGGAGGGGGGGGGGGGGGGGGGGGGCTGAATCTGTGGGGGGAGGGGAGAAGGGGGATAGAAGGGAAAGAGAAGGAAATAAGTGTGGATGAAAGGGTTGGAAACGGGAGAGATGTAGGGGAGAGACCTGAAAGGGAGAGAATGAGAGGAAGGGAAGGGAAGTGGTACGTAAGATGGGGAAGGAGGAGGGATAAGTCTGAACTAACTAAGCTGTCCTGGCTTGATTTAATAAGTGATTTTCCCTATCCCCTCCTCCCTCTCCTTTCTCTCTGCTCTTCTCCTCTCTCCCTCTCTTTTCTTTCTATCACGCACTTCTCGCTGATTGGCTCTTCCCCTCTCCCTCTCTTTTCTTTCTATCAAGTACTTCTCTCTGATCTGCTCAGAGAGAGAAAAAAGAGAGGGAGAGGAGAAGGGAGATAGAAGGGATAGAGAAGGAAATAAGCGTGGACGAATGGGTTGGAAACTGGAGCGATGCATGGGGAGAGAACTGAAAGAGAGAGAATGAGAGGAAGGGAGGGGGGAAGTGGGACGTAAGATGAACAGGGGATGAAAGGGAAGGAGGGGGGGATAAGTCTGTGAACTAACTAAGCTGTCCTGGCTTGATTTAATAAGTGATTTCCCCTATCCCCTCCTCCCTCTCCTTTCTCTCTGCTCTTCTCCTCTCTCCCTCTCTTTTTTCCTCTCTATCACATACTTCTCTCCGATCTGCCCTTCTCCCCTCCCTCTCTTTTCTCTCTGGCCTTATCCTCTCACTCTCTTTCCTGTATATCAGTACTTCACTTTCTCCCGCTCTTATCCTCTACTCCTGGCTTTATTCCCCTTCAGCATAGAAAAGAGAATCACAGGGAGATCTAGCTCAGCTATTTCTTCTAACGCCGTCCCTCCTTTAAAGGAGAAATAGGATAATAGGTATTTCTAGACTTTCTGCACTCTCTGGTTGTTGGAATGTATTTTACTGTGTAAATAACTCATTTGGAAGCGTGTTCGAGTCTCTTTTACTCCTTTCTTGGTTCAATTATCTGTGGATAAGAACCAAGTGCATGTTGAGTAAGAAAATATCCAACTACCAACAACTAAATCACTCATGATAAGTGCAATTATACTTGTACTGTTTTGCCTTTCTTTAACCAGGCAAGTCATTCAGAACATATAGTATGGTCTCCCGGGTGGCGCAGTGGTCTAGGGCACTGCATCACAGTGCTAGCTGCGCCACCAGAGTCTCTGGGTTCGCGCCCAGGCTGGGCTGGGTTCGCGCCCAGGCTCTGTCGCAGCCGGCCGCAACCGGGAGGTATGTGGAGCGATGCACAATTGGCATGGCGTTGTCCGTATTAGGGAGGGTTTGGCCGGTAGGGATATCCTTGTCTCAGTATGTAAAAATGTAATAAAATGTATGCACTCTACTGGATAAGAGCGTCTGCTAAATGACTAAAATGTAAATGTAGTACTATTTTATGAAAAATTACCTGTTTTAGCAGATTTAGCTATCTGGCTAAATCTGGCACATTTACAGAAATGTTGATTGATGTGCTTTATCCTGTCAAATAATTGTAATGGAAACAGTTAATGCAAAGGAAGTGAAACCAGTTGGTTCAGGGTGGAAGGTGTTTTTGGAGACTGACATATGATTCAACTGAGCTAGTTCAGGGATACAACAAAAAATGTGAAACGTCCGGGGGAGTCCCAGAGGATACGTTTGAAACCCACTGAACGAACCCCCTGTGAAAACCAACATTGTGAAGAAGAAATGTTTCCTAAACCGCATCCTGTACAGGTCCTAAACTCAAAACGCATGGCGCACACTACATAGTGTATCTCCTTACATTTTTACATTTACATTTTAGTCATTTAGCAGACGCTCTTATTCAGAGCGACTTACAGTAGTGAGTACATTTGAATACTTTTTTCGTACTGGCCCCCCACACTGTTCGTACTGGTCCTTGGACCCAGATGTATCTCTTAGTAGTATTTGTTGTGTGTTAGTATGATTATTGTGGCATCAGTAGCCTCTGAAACATTAGAAAACTGTACACCCATCTGAGACCACACTGGTTCCCTACACAAGCATATGATTTAAACCATACGTGCAAGTACATGACTTAAAATATGTTTCCTGTATTCTCTTAAGATGTAGTGTATGTATGTAGAGTATGTAGGAAAAACTCAAAATGAGAAACAAACCTTCTGAGCCTGAGCTAGAGGTGTTTTTGTAAGTGTCACAAAAACGCAACATTGGGCTACAAACATATATTGATGGACACGTTTTAAAGTTAGGGAAAGATTGAAATGTACTTGGGGGAGGGGTGGTCCAAGATAGGGGAGGGTTATCAAACTTTTGTTTTTGCTTTGGGGAGGGTTGTGTGGTTTTTTATTGGGCACGGGGAGGGTACTGAACACTTGCTCTTCTGCTCATATTTTCTCAATAAACAATGGCTTGACTTGCTTCTAATATTACCCTAATAAAGTTTAGAAACTTTTGTGAAGATTATGGATGGTGTGGTTATTATTAAGTGTGGAAGGACCACCAGGTGGCAGGCTGGTCCCATGGATAGTAGCCCAGCCCGGCATGTGAGTAAAGGCTATCAGAGAGAGTTAAGCACAGCTGACGGTACTAATCACCTATTTTCTTCCCCCTACAAGAGAGAGGAGGGAACCGGCAGTGGGGGAGACTGGAGGGGAAAAAAGTGATTGATTCACCAAAGGAGAGGATTTACCTGACGAAAGGGAGAAGAAGAGGATAAACTACCTCTTTGGAAGGGCAATCACGGATCCGCACCACCTCCCGAAAGGAGCTCTCCACGAACGGATATTTGAGGCAGTGAAACACCCGTGATTTATGTCACAGTTAAAAGTTACTCACCTTGTGTTCCTTATCCCTGTAAAGAATACGATTTGTGTTATCCTTGTGAGATCATCCTTGATTGTGGCAGATTGTTTAAGAAGAAAAAAAATACATCAATAGAGAACTTTGTTCAATGTAAGAATACCTGCTCCTGGGCCTCCCGGGTGGCGCAGTGGTCTAGGGCACTGCATCGCAGTGCTAACTGCGCCTACAGAGTTTCTGGGTTCGCGCCCAGGCTCTGTCGCAGCCGGCCGCGACCGGGAGGTCCGTGGGGCGACGCACAATTGGCATAGCGTCGTCCGGGGTAGGAAGGGTTTGGCCGGTAGGGATATCCTTGTCTCATCGCGCTCCAGCGACTCCTGTGGCGGGCCGGGCGCAGTGCGCGCCAACCAAGGGGGGCCAGGTACACGGTGTTTCCTCCGACACATTGGTGCGGCTGGCTTCCGGGTTGGAGGCGCGCTGTGTTAAGAAGCAGTACGGCTGGTTGGGTTGTGCTTCGGAGGACGCATGGCTTTCGACCTTCGTCTCTCCCGTGCCCGTACGGGAGTTGTAGCGATGAGACAAGGTAGTAATTACTAGCGATTGGATACCACGAAAAATTGGGGAGAAAATGGGATAAAATTTAAAAAAAAAAAAAAAAAAAAAAAAGAATGCCTGCTCCTGACTCGTTTATTCTACCTTCCCGCTGTAGAGCAACCTAAAAATACTTGGTCCGCTCACATTGGTAGAGAATGTGGGCATTAGGTGGACGAGTTACCCAAGGATAAGTAAGGAAAAGGAAAATCTACCTGTAGACACAGAGGAACCATACAAGAGGGATGGATAACGCTCTCCTACAACAGTTGATCACGGCACAGCATACCACCGTAGAACTCATGCAACAAGAGCGGAGCCCGGCGAGAAGAACCGAGAGTGAAGCCGAGAGCGGCTGCTCGCCTCTCAAAGGAGAGGATGATAGGAGGATGATATTGAGGCTTTTATCATGCCTTTCGAAAGGACGGCCACCTTGGATGAATGGCCCCCCAACAGAATGGGCGAACGCGTCAGCGCCTCTTTTGACCAGGATAGCCAAGGAAGCCTACTATGACCTGCACCCTGTCAAAGCTGCTGACTATGGGCGACTAAAAACCGAAATTCTGTCCCGTTACCAGCTGACTGCCCGAGATAGAGTCGTTAAGTTCCATCAATGGACCTATATGGCCAACGAACCCGTGCGGGCCCAGATCTTCGCACCCATACGACTAACAAAACAGTAGCTGGAACCCAGAAAGGGAGTTGGACATGTTGTAGAGACTCTCGTAGTGGACACGATTTTAAGGGAAATACCTATGGACTTAAAAAGGGTTGTGGGGCAAACAAACCCCTCGTCAGCAGACGACATAGCATGTTCGAATAGAAGGACGAGACGTGGTAGCCATTCTCGACTCAGGAAGTATGGTCAAATTAGTGGAGGAGCAGATGGTGACCACAGCGACACTGCTACCAGACAAAGTAACCGTATCCTGTATCCATGGAGACACCCACTATTACCCCACCGTGAGTCTGTCCATTCTCACCCCGAAAGGAAGGTGTACAGTCAGGGCAGGGAAAGTACCCCAGCTGAAGGTGCCATTATTGATCGGGAGAGCCTGTCCCCTGTATAAGGAGCTTCGGCAGACAACTTTACGAACCGAACAAAGGGGATCAGGTCTCTCTATCACATGCCATGGTCCGTCCCACCACAGGGGGGCAGGAAAGCAGAGAAAGAAAAAACCCAAGTCCAAGCCCGAGGGAGTAGCTCTACAAGGAAACGTAGCCTCGGCCTCTACCTCTGGAGCAGAGGAAGAAATACAGACCCAACGCCTCCGACAGCTATTCCAGGAAACATCAGATGAAGACACCTGCGAAGGGTTGTACATGACAGAGGAAGGAAGGCGCGACCAAAGGCTACAGGATATGTTTGAAGCCCAGTCAGAGGAGGGAACATGGAAGGGATTCTCCTCGGGCACCCCCAACAGGGATGGGGAACAACCTCCACACCCTTCTACAGAGGTCGACTTGCCCCAAGAATTAAAGGGACAGTTCTCCACAGCTCAGCATAGAGACCCAGACCTACGGGACGCCATGAGGAAGGTGAAGGTGATCGACAGGAGAAATGTCGACGGGTCAGGTGAGCCCTCTCTTCCCTACTATGCAGTCAGGCATGCTCTTGTATTGGGTCGTGCAATGAAGGGGGAAAAACAGGAATTACTAATGGTGCGTAGACCATACAGTACAGAGATACTGTCCTACAGCTAGCCCATTCCCATGTCCTAGGAGGACACCTGGCAAGGGACAAAATGATCAACAGAATGATGCAGAGGTTCTATTGGCCCCGTGTCACCCGAGATGTGGCCAGGTATTGTAGGACGTGTGATCAATGTCAGTGTATTGCCCCACGGCCACACCGGCGTAATCCTTTGATTCCTCTTCCCATTATAGAGACCTGCTTCGAACGCATAGCTATGGACCTCGTGGGACCCCATCCGGGGGGGGACCCCTCGCTGGTCGACGATAGAACATGTTATCCTGATGCGGGACCGACTGTCGGCAGTCTGGCCCATAGTAAAGGAGCATATGGAGAAGGCGCAACAGACTCAAGGTCGTGCCTACGATAAGTCAGCGACACCCAGGGAGTTCACCGTGAGAGAGAAAGTTATGGTACTCGTGCCCATGGCCGAATACCAATTGCTGGCACAGTGGAGGGGACCCTACGGAGTAACGGAGAGGGTCTCACCGGTCAATTACCGCAACAAGCAACCTGACAGGAGGAAGAAGGTCCAACTCTATCATATCACTCTGCTGAAGAAGTACAAGAGAGGAGGGTGTGGCTTTGATGGCAGTGGAGGACAAGGAAAAAGAGGAGGCCCCGCTACAGGTACGCCGTGGCCGAACTCTCCTGCAGGAGCAGTCGAGACAGCTAGACAAGCTGATTATGCAATTCGGCCAGGGTATTCTCTCCCTTCCCAGGACAAACAGATGTCCTGTTTCACCATATCCACACCGAACCAGGCAAGAAGGTGCATATCTGGCCTTTCTGGATTCCTGAGGCATGCCGAGTCATCGCTAAGAACGAGGTAAGGGAAATGCTGAGGATGAGGGTGATCGAGCCATCTACGAGTGAGTGGTCCAGTTCCATAGTCCTGGTCCCCAAACCTGATGGTAGTATGAGGCTCTGCAACGACTTTAGGGGCATAAACGCCATCTCTACAGATCGACGCGTATCCCATGCCTTCGCCACACCGGAGGGGCTTTTTCAGTATGTGAGGATGCCCTTCAGACTGTATGGTGCTGTGACGACTTTCCAATGCCTCATGGATGCCATTCTACTGCCCCATCAAGAGTACGCAGCAGCGTATATAGACGATGTGGTCATCAACTGCGAGGACTGGGATAGCCACTGCGGGCGGTGCTTGTGGGCTTGGAGGCTACAGGGCTGACAGTCAATCCCCAAAAATGCTGCCTGGGCCTGTCTGAAGCGCAATACCTGGGATGCACTGTGGGGAATGGAAAAATATGTCCACAGGCAGAAAAGACCTGGTCAATTCGGGACTGGCCTCGGCCCCAGACGAAGCGGGACGTCCGACCCTTCTTGGGAATAACAGGGTATTATCGCAGTTTCATCCCTGGATATGCAACCATTGCCACCCCCTCACAAATCTCACCAAGAAAAACCTGCCAAACCGTATAGAGTGGAAGGAAGACACGGAAGACGCCTTCCAGCCTGTGCTTTGATCCCGTCCTGCAGGCCCCCGACTTCTCCCAAGAGTTCATTGTGCAGCTAGACGCCTCAGATACAGGGCTCGGGGCCGTCCTAGCTCAGGATGAAGGTGAAGCAGAGAGGCCTATGCTCTTCATAAATAGGAAGCTCTGTGATTGGGAACAGAGAAATGCTACCGTAGAGAAAGAGGCCCTAGCCATTAAGTGGGCCCTCGATTACTACCTACTCTGGCATAGGTTTGCCCTCGTTACTGACCATGCTCCCCTCACGTGGATGGCCGGTAAGAGAAACAATAACAACAGAATAGCCAGATGGTTTCTTGCATTACAACCATTCTCTTTCCATGTCATCCACAGGGCCAGAACGAGGAATGGGAATTACGGACACGCTGTCCCAACGCGACCAAGACGGCGCGTCTGGCGCCCGGCCCTCCGGTCCAGTCCTGAGGGGTGAGGTATGTGGAAGGACCACCAGGGGGCAGGCTGGTCCCACGGATAGTAGCCCAGCCCGGCATGTGAGTAAAGGTGATCAGAGGCAGTTAAGCACAGCTTACGCTACTAATCACCTATTTTCTTCCCCCTACAAGAGAGAGGAGGGAACCGGCAGTGGGGGAGACATTGTGTTCCTTATCCCTGTAAAGAAGAAGATTTGTGTTATCCTTGTGAGATCATCCTTGATTGTGTGGGATTGTTTGAGAAGAAAAACATTTCTCAATAAAGAACTTTGTTCAATGTAAGAAAACCTGCTCCTGACTCGTTTATTCTACCTTTCCGCTGTAGAGCAACCTAAAAATACTTGATCCGCTCACATAAGCTTTAGCTACAACAGGCCTATGATATAACGGCAGTGCGTCTTTATATCTATCAATCTATCAACTGCATCTGACAGTTGAACTTGAGGTGAGGAAGGCCTACCAGATTTACTCCTATAATCTAACATTATACTGCTTATCTTTATACAAAATATTCTGATTGAAAATGTACATATTAGCCTCCTATACGTCTACATCTGTATAACAGACGCAGTAGCCATCTGACATAAAGAAATGCATGTCGGTGTCGTAGCATGCCACTGGCATATCACTATCTCTCTGGGGTTAGGCCTAAGCTTCTCTTCCTTAATATAGGCTATATGTATTTATTAAATCGTTAATATCATACAGTGGACACCTAAGCCTATAGGCCTATGCATGCAATAATCTGATCCATTTAGTGATCAAATCTCTGACAGCTGAACCGTGAGGTGGACAATTGTTGTTTTAAAAAAGTAGCCTAAAAACCAATACAAAAATTGGCTATAAAGTTTTGCATATGCTACACATTGAAGGAATAGTGTTTTTGTAATTTGTTATAGGCTGTTTTTAAGGATGGAAATGTGTGTTTAGCCAATATTGAGAGGAAACTTCTTCAACGGGAATTTCTCCTCTTGGCCTTAATGAGGATTTTGACTTGTAACCTTTTTTATAGTTTCAATATGTCTAAATTGTTTTTAAAAATCCGAAATTGAATATTGTACGTCTATTACTGATCACATTCCCTGTTTATGACCATGTATTTTGATACATTGAATGTTAATATTGTGAAACTATGTTAGAAATGAAAAATGTTTACCTTCTGTTTCAGGAAGTGATGTCACTGAGTACTGTCCCTATATATAGGACCTTCCACCCCCACCTGGGACATGGATGCCTGATGAACAAGAGTCGAATATCTCTTGTTTATTGATGGCGCTGGCTATGCCAGGTCGGATCTGAATGCATATGGATTTCCATAAAATGTCTTAAATGTCCGGTAATTTAAAATCTTGCCTGTCATGTTGTCCAAAACCAAATTTTCCTAAAGGAAACTCTGTAATGGCATATTGTTATAATGAAGATTTTTTAATATTCACACTAAAATGTGTCACCAATTGGATGGAAACCTAGCTAGTGCTCTGGTCCAGTGTCACTTTGATTATGCGTGCACATCATTGTTCACCAGCAGCCCCAAATATCTAAATAATAAGCTACCAGCCAAACAAGCTTGTAAGAATTGTACTTAAACTCTCAACCTTATTGCGCAATCCCAGTCACTTTAAAACATTTTTATTTTTTTAATTTACTGACAAATAAAATCTATCAATCCAAACTGTGCAGCGGCCAATTGATGAATGGAAAGATACATCTTCTACAAAACACCAAATCGTTTAACGACATTCGGAGATTGTCAAGCCAAGCCTTCTGTACTGGGTAAACCTACAAGAAGGTAGGGAGGGATGTATTTTCTGTATGTTGAGATTGATATAGTCAATTATTGTTGTGTTGAAAAAGCAAACCATGATATCGAAGTGCCAGAAGTCTGTATGCTTTGTTTATTGGTTGTGTGGTGCATTGGCACAGAAACCTGTTGGTGGAAAATGTGTTGCATATATTTGATATCATTTTAAATATGGCATCAAAAAACAGGTAGGGAGAGTGAGCTCCTCCGTGGTGGTCGGCGAACCCACAACCTTCTGGCCCGTAGCCCTGCGTGGCATCGACTGTGCCACAAATGCATGCCGAAGTGTCAAAGTCGATATCCACGTTTACAAACGCAGCGTCGCTACGGTTATTGTTATTTGTGATCGTAACATTATTTTGAGTTAATTCTATGAGGGGGAGGGTGTTACATTTATTTTACTGTGCAAGGGGGGCACAGATAGAAATTTACTGGGGGGAGCGTCATGTGAAAATATTTATAACATTAGGGAGGGGAGTTTTTTTTTTTCAATGACACCTTAAGTTGGACCAGCCCCTCCAGTACATGTTGATCTGTCCCTTAATTTTCGGCAATTCTACATATTTGCCATGGGGCATAGAGAAAATGTTGCAATTTTAAAGCAAGTTTTCTGCAATTCTAAACATTTTGTCATTGGGTGGAGAGGATTTAAAAAAAATGTATAACACATTTTATGCAATTCTACTGACTTTGACATTGGGCAGAGAAAATGTGTTTTTTTTTACAGCTAATTTCCTGCAATTCTATCCATTTTGTCATGGGTTTGAGATACACTTTTGCAGTTTCAAAGTCAATTTCCTGCAATTCTACACATCTTGCCATGACTTAGTATGCCATGTTAATATGATATCTGAGTGACAATGACAAAACGCTTCCGCATGCTTCCCAGACGAAACATTTCGGAACAGACAACATTTTATGATGTTTCTGTTCTCTTTTAGTCTTCGCCAAGTTTTTTCTGTTGTTCATGAACACAAAACATTTTCTTGACGCAAGCCGACGTTTGTAGCCAAGGCCCTACGCCACTTCGTCAGTTATTTGGTCAACAGTAGGGATTCTCAATAAAGTGTTTGTTTTCATTCAGTGAAAGACTAATCGTGTTTGTACTTGGGAAATACTGCACCAGACATCCTAGTTAGATGTAAAATTGCACGACTAAGATCTCCTATGCAAAAACATAAACTAAGTTACAATTTCTTGATTTGTCTTAGATGAATTCAGACTATTTTGAGGCAGTCTCAAGATGGACAAACAGTACTATTGTCGTTTCTCAAGCAAGGTCTTGTGAGGGAGTATGCGAGCACACTCGTACGGTTTGCCTAGCCAAGTTTGGCTAGGCTCCAGCTGAAGCGAAGCCTGCTGACGCCTTAACAAAATCAATGGGGGACACCTGGAGGTTAGTGCCCTTGGCACATGCCCTGTCCGGTCAGTATATGGTCATGATTACTACAAGATTAGAAAACTGGATAGACTAACTACAATCTAAAAATTCTTAGCTGACATGTCAGTGACTGACATAACAAGAGAAAAACTAAAGAATTATGCACAACCAAATTTTCAAAATGCTAAATTTAAAAATGTGACTATTCTTACTCTCAATAGTAAGTTGAGACCCCTAAAAAATACACTGAGTGCACAAAACATTAGGAACACCTTCTCTTTCCATGACAACGACTGACCAGGTGAATCTAGGGGAAAGTTTACAAACACTTAGGTTGGAGTCATTAAAACTAGTTTTTAAACCACTCCACAAATTTCCTGTTATCAAACTTTGGAAAGTCGGTTAGAACATCTACTTTGTGCATGATACAAGTAATTTTTCCAACAATTGTTTACAGACAGATTATTTCAGTTATAATTCACTGTATCACAATTCCAGTGGGTCAGAAGTTTACATACTTACATGTTGACTGTGCCTTTAAACAGCTTGTAAAATTCCAGAAAATGATGTCATGACTTTAGAAACTTCTGATAGGCTAATTGATATCATTTGAGTCAATTGGAGGTGTACCTGTGGATGTATTTCAGTGCCTCTTTGATTGACATCATGGGAAAATCAAAAGAAATCAGCCAAGACCTCAGAAAAACAATTGTAGACCTCCACAAGTCTGGTTCATCCTTGGGAGCAATTTCCAAACGCCTGAAGGTACCACGTTGTAACGGTTTCTCTCCTCCTCTTCGTCTGAAGAGGAGGAGTAGGGATCAGACCAAAATGCAGCGGGTTGTGAATACATAATGAATTTATTTAAAGACGAAGACGAACACGAAAAACACTTGGAAAATTACAAAACAACAAAACGACGTAGACTGACCTAAAGCATGAGAACTTACAAATACACGAAGAACGCACGAACAGGTACAGACTACAAACCAACGCTACAGTCCCGTGTGGTACGAACATACATACAGACACGGAAGACAATCACCCACAAACAAACAGTGAGAACAGCCTACCTTAATATGGTTCTCAATCAGAGGAAACGTCAAACACCTGCCTCTAATTGAGAACCATATCAGGCAACACATTAAACCCAACATAGAAACACAACACATAGAATGCCCACCCAGCTCACGTCCTGACCAACAAAACAAAGGATTAACACAATACCTAGGGTCAGAACGTGACACACGTTCATCTGTAAAAACAATAGTATGCAAGTTTAAACCCTATGGAACCACACAGCCGTCATATCGCTCAGGAAGGAGATGTGTTCTGTCTCCTAGAGATGAATGTACTATGGTGCGAAAGGTGCAAATCAATCCCAGAACAACAGCAAAGGACCTTGTGAAGATGCTGGAGGAAACAGGTAGCAAAGAATCTATATCCACAGTAAAACGAGTCCTATGTCGACATAACCTGAAAGGCCGTTCAGCGAGGAAGAAGCCACTGCTCCAAAACCGCCATAAAAAAGCCAGACTACAGTTTGCAACTGCACAAGGGGACAAAGATCGTACTTTTTGGAGAAATGTCCTCTGGTCTGATGAAACAAAAATAAAACTGTTTGGCCATAATGACCATTGTTATGTTTGGAGGAAAAAGAGGGAGGATTGCAAGCCAAAGAACACCATCCCAAGTGTGATGCACGGGGGTGGCAGCATCATGTTGTGGGGCTGCTTTGCTGCATGAGGGACTGGTGCACTTCACAAAATAGATGGCATCTTTATGATGGAAAATTATGTGGATATATTGAAGCAACATCTCAAGACATCAGTCAGGAAGTTAAAGCTTGGTCGCAAATGGGTCTTCCAAATGGACAATGACCCCAAGCATACTTCCAAAGTTGTGGCAAAATGGCTTAAGGACAACAAAGTCAAGGTATTGGAGTGGCCATCACAAAGACCTGACCTCAATCCTATAGAACAGTTAAAATGTGTGTGCGAGCAAGGAGGCCTACAAACCTTACTCAGTTACACCAGCTTTGTCAGGAGGAATGGGCCAAAATTCACCCATCTTATTGTGGGAAGCTTGTGGAAGGCTACCCAAAACATTTGACCTAAGTTAAACAATGTAAAGGCAATGCTACCAAATACTAATTGAGTGTATGTCCATTTCTGACCCACTGGGAATGTGATGAAAGGAATAAAAGCTGAAATAAATAATTCTCTCTACTATTATTCTGACATTTCACTTTCTTAAAATAAAGTGGTGATCCTATCGGACCTAAAACAGGGCATTTTTACTAGGATTAAATGTCAGGAATTGTGAAAAACTGAGTTTAAATGTATTTGGCTAAAGTGTATGTAAACTTCCGACTTCAACTGTAAGTGCCTTTGAACGGGGTATGGTAGTAGGTGCCAGGTGCATCGGTTTGTGTCAAGAACTGCAGCGCTGCTGAGTTTTTCATGCTCAACAGTTTTCCATGTGTATCAAGAATGGTCCACCACCCAATGGACATCCAGCCAACTTGACACAACTATGGAACACTTTAGACACCATGACTGACGAATTGAGGCTGTTCAGAGGGCAAAAGGGGGTGCAACTCAATATGGTGTTCATAATGTTTTGTACACAAAGTATACGTGTATACAGTGCATTCAGGAAAGTATTCAGACCCCTTCCCTTTTTCAAACTTTTTGTTACATTACAGCCCTATCTAAATTTGATTAAATAAATACAAATTATAATCAATCTATACACAATACCCCATAATGACAAAGAGAAAACAGTTTTTCAGAATGTTTGTAAATGATTTAAAAATGAAAAAACGAATTATGTTATTTTTTATTCAGACCATTTGCTATGAGACTCGAAATTGAGCTCACGTCCATCCTGTTTCCGTTGATCAACCTTGAGATGTTTCTACAACTTGATTGGAGGCCACCTGTGGTAAATTCAATTCATTGGAAAGGCACACATCTGTCTATATAAAGTCCCACAGTTGAGAGTGCATGTCAGAGCAAAAACTAATCCATGAGGTCGAAGGAATTGTCCGTGGAGCTGCGAGGCAGGATTGTGTCGAGGCACAGATCTGGGGAAGGGTACCAAAAAAATTCTACAGCATTGAAGGTCCCCAAGAACACTGGGACAGTGCATGATACCCAACACCAACACAATCATTTGTATATTATGTTATAAATGGTTAAACCAAATACATACATTTTCCTGAATGAACTTGAAAACATTTTTTGGGGAAAAAACAAGATGCTGTCAATTACTGCAGCAGTCAAAAAGAGAAGCAGCAGGGATTTTTTTTTCTTGCACAAAGCTTTTGGAGGCCACCAAAAAAATCCTTCCTGGAAAAAAACTCCAGCCCCCAACTTCCCATTCCCATGTTCAGATGCTTTGAGTCGGAGCGCCGGGTTGAAGTTGGAAAGTCACCGTCAGCAGTGTGTGTGTGTGTGTGTGTGTGTGTGTGTGTGTGTGTGTGTGTGTGTGTGTGTGTGTGTGTGTGTGTGTGTGTGTGTGTGTGTGTGTGTGTGTGTGTGTGTGTGTGTGTCAGCAGTGCAGCTAGACTGAGTGAGAAGCAGATTAAACAAAACAAAAATATATTACCTTTGACCTTTAGAATTGACCTCTGGAGTGGCCAGATTCCACCAGGTTCCATGAATCCTGTCGTCTCAAAATAATATTTTAGAGAGAAGTTGTTTTCCCGGCAACACACAGACAGGTCACTGACCTCCTTCCTGTAGACTGTCTCATCTTCTTCGTGTCATCAGCAAACTTGATGATGGTGTTGGTGTCCTGTGTGGCCACGCAGTCAAAGGTGAACAGGGAGTACAGGAGGGGACTAAGTACAAACCCCTTGTGGGGCCCCCGTCAACTTCTTGTCAATAGGGGGGCGCTGTTTTCACTTTGGAAAAAATCGTGCCCAATTTAAACGGCCTCGTACTCGTTCTAGATCATACAATATGCATATTATTATTACTATTGGATAGAAAACACTCAGAAGTTTCTAAAACTGTTTGAATTATATCTGTGAGTAAAACAGAACTCATTTGGCAGCAAACTTCCATACAGGAAGTGAAAAATCTGAAAACGAGGCTCTGTTTCAGGGCCTGCCTATTCAACTGGCTTTTATTTATCGATATGTATGCACTTCATACGCCTTCCACTAGATGTCAACAGGCAGTAGAAGGTTGAATGGGGTGTCTAGCTTGATCTGAGACCGAATGAGAGCTTTTGGAGTGACAGGTCCGGTATTTTGTCACTTTTCCACGGCGCGCGGGGGATCTCGACATTGTCTTCTGAAAAGCGTTCGGTATACACGGCGAATTGCTCCGGCTCTGATTTTATTTGATACATATGAGAAAAACATCATAAAGTAGGATTTTTCAACCGAGATTGATCAGTTTATTCAACGTTTATTGGGACTTTTGGAATTTTCCGTTCTTTGCGCCAAGAGTTGATGGGCATGTTCGCGCCACATGGCTAGCCAAGGTTGCTAATTCGACAGAGTAAATGGACATTCTAAAACCAAACAACGATTTATTCTGGACCAAGGACTCCTTGCACAACATTCTGATGGAAGCTCAGCAAAAGTAAGACACAATTTATGATGTTATTTCGTATTTCTGTGGAATATGTTGACTCCAACAGGGCGGAGAATATGTAAGCGCTGTCTCACAATAATACATTTTGTATGTTGTAGTAAAGTTATTTTTAAAAATCTAACACAGCGGTTGCATTAAGAACCAGTGTATCTTTCATTTGCAGTACAACATGTATTTTTTGTAAAGTTTATGATGAGTTCTTTGATTAGATTAGGTGACTGTCCAAAATATCTCCGGAGATTTTGGTGAATTGTTGCTACATATTCACAATGTATAACCACGATTTGCAGCTCTAAATATGCACATTTTCGAACAAAACATAAATGTATTGTATAACATGATGTTATAAGACTGTTATCTGATGAAGTTGTCCAAAGGTTAGTGATTCATTTTATCTATATTGCTGTTTTTGTGAAATCTATGCTGGCGGTGGATAAATAGCTTTATGTGTTTGGCTATTGTGATGAGCTAATATAAATCTATATTGTGTTTTCGCTGTAAAACACTTAAAAAATCGGAAATATTGGCTGGATTCACAAGATATTTATCTTTCATTTGCTGTACACCGTGTATTTTTCATAAATGTTTTATGATGAGTATTTATGTATTTCACGTTGCTCTCTTTAATTATTCTGTCTGCTTTGGTGCTATTTGTGATGGTGGCTGCAATGTAAAACCAGGATTTGTGGCTATAAATATGCACATTTTTGAACAAAACATAAATGTATTGTATAACATGATGTTATAAGACTGTCATCTGATGAAGTTGTTCAAGGTTAGTGATTAATTATATCTCTATTTGTGGGTTTTGTGAAAGCTACCTATGCGGTGGAAACATGGTGAAAATATGCTGTTGCGTGTTTGGCTATTGTGGTTAGCTAATATAAATACATATTGTGTTTTCGCTGTAAAACATTTTAAAAATCGGAAATGATGGCTGGATTCACAAGATGTTTATCGTTCATTTTCTGTATTGGACTTGTGATTTCATGAAATTATATGATATCCCTGTCCCGTTAGGCTAGGCTATGCTAGTCAGCTTTTTTGATGAGGATGCTCCCGGATCCGGTATGGGTATGAAGTAAAGGTTAAGGATCAGCGTGACAGAGGGGATGTTGCCTACCCTCACTATCTGGGGTCGGCCCATCAGGAACTCTAGGATCCAGTCGCAGATGGAGGTGTTCAGTCCCAGGGTCCTAAACTGGGTGACGAGCTTGGAGGGGGACAATGTTGATGAACGCTGAGCTATAGTCAATGACCAGCATTCTCACATAGGTATTCCTCTTATCTAGGTGGGTGAGGGAAGTGTCTGTGTTTGTGTTCAGTCCTCCCAAGGGTCCTCTCCATCTCTATCATAGTAAAAAAAACTCTCCAGATGCAAAGCATCACATCTGGCTGGCGTCTATGTGGCTCCCAGTTACACTGCTCACGTTACTGCTGGTGCCACTAGGCTTAAAACCGTCTGCCTGTCACCAACCAAGCTTTTTCATTCTGCGATCCAGCAAAGAACACAGACACCTTCTCTCCAACCTGACCAACATGTCTCTCAGAAGCGTTCCAATCCTCAATCCAGCCAGGAATAAATACACCCTTTGGATTATGCGATGACTCACAAACGGCTGACAAGTCAACCCTCACTGAACTGAGAGATTCTGGAAGGGAACTGTTAGAACGTTCTAATCTAAAACAGATTAATGAATGAGCAAACAAACGGATGACTCTTCACTCAAATATTTGCATCTCTGTCTCCAATACTTTTCCTGTGCCTGTTTATACAGTACTACAGGGATTATTGATGATTGTCCAATAACTTGACCCACATAAAAACTATTGCATTTCATTCTTTACGCTGTGGCCATCATCCTGTCAGGAACAACTGTCGGTCCGGAACAACAGCACAGTGAGGAACCAATTTGGCCACAAAAGCCTTCGTTATGCAAGAGATACATGTGCTGGGTACAGGAGGAGAGGAGAAGTGTGTGTGTGTGTGTGTGTGTGTGTGTGTGTGTGTGTGTGTGTGTGTGTGTGTGTGTGTGTGTGTGTGTGTGTGTGTGTGTGTGTGTGTGTGTGTGTGTGTGTGTGTGTGGTAAAGGAGAATAGAAGAAGGACAGGAGTTGACCTTGTCCCTGTGGTGAAGGAGAGGACAGCAGGGCATGATGAACACACACACAAGTCTTTCCTTTCTTTCTGCTGTGTCTGTTAGGAACAACAATTTGGGAACATAGGCTTTTGTTACGTGACAGAAACATGTACTGCAGGAAGACAGGAGAACAGACATGGGACAGTGGTTGACCTGTGTGTGTGTGTGTGTGTGTGTGTGTGTGTGTGTGTGTGTGTGTGTGTGTGTGTGTGTACGTGTGTGTGTGTGCGTGTGTGTGTGTGCGTGTGTGTGTGTGTGTGTGTGTGTGTGTGTGTACGTGTGTGTGTGTACGTGTGTGTGTGTGTACATGAGTTGACATGGTCCCTGTAGAGGAGAGGACAGGATGATGTGCACACACACATATGTTTTCTTTCTTTCTGTCTGTCAGGAACAACCGAACAGCAGGGGAAAAGCCTTTGTCACATAACAGATAAATGAGCTGGGGACAGAATAACAGAAGAAATGACAGACACACACACACACACACACGTCTATCCTGTTTTCGCCAGTAGAGTAGTGGAACATTGGTAGATATAGACTCTATGACCTGGATATAAAGTGCCTTCGGAAAGTATTCAGACCCCTTGACTTTTTCCACATTTTGTTAGGATACAGCCTTATTCTAAAATTCATTCAATTGTTTTTTCCCCTCATCAAATCGACACACAATACCCCATAACAACAAAGCAAAAACAGGTTTTTAGACATATTTGCTCATTTACATACAACAAAAAAAAATATATCACATTTACATAAGTATTGAGAACCTTTATTCAGTACTTTGTTGAAGCACCTTTGGCAGCAATTACAGCCTTGAGTCTTCTTGGGTATGACTCTACAAGCTTAGTACACCTGTATTTGGGTAGTTTCTCCCATTCTTCTCTACAGATCCTCTCAAGCTCTGTCAGGTTGGATGGGGAGCATTGATGCACAGCTATTTTCAAGCCTCTCCAGAGATGTTCGATTGGGTTCAAGGCCGGGCTCTGGCTTGACCACTCAAGAACATTCAGAGACTTGTCCCGAAGCCACTCCTGCGTTGTCTTGGCTGTGTGCTTAGGGTCGTTGTCCTGTTGGAAGGTGAACCTTCACCCCAGTATGAGGTCCCAAGCGCTCTGGAGCAGGTTTCCATCAAGGATCTCCCTGTACTTTGCTCCATTCATCTTTGCCTCGATCCTGACTAGTCCCCCAGTCTCTATTGAAAACACCCCCATGGCATCATGCTACCACCACCATGCTTCACCGTAGGGATGGTGCCAGGTTTCCTCCAGACGTGATACTAGACATTTAGGCCAAAGAGTTGAATCTTGGTTTCATCAGACCAGAAAATCTTGTTTCTCATGGTCTGAGAGTCTTTAGGTGCCTTTTGGCAAACTCCAAGCAGGCTGTCATGTGCCTTTTACTGAGGAGTGGATTCCATCTGGCCACTTTACCATAAAGGCCTGATTGGTGGAGTGCTGCAGAGATGGTTGTCTTTCTGGAAGGTTCTCCCATTTCCACAGAGGAACTCTATAGCACTGTCCGAGAGACCATCGGGTTCTTGGTCACCTCCGACCAAGGCTCTTCTCCCCCGATTGCTCAGTTTGGCAAGGTGGCCAGCTCTAGGAAGAGGCTTGGTTGTTCCAAACGTCTTCCATTTAAGAATGAATGAGGCCACTGTGTTCTTGGGGACCTTCAATGCTACAAACATTTTTTGGTACACTTCCCCAGATCTTTGCCTCGACACAATCCAGTCTCGGAGCTCTACGGACACTCCCTTCGACCTTATGGCTTGGTATTTGCTCTGACATGCACTGTCAACTGTGGGACCTTCTATAGACAGGTGTGTGCCTTTCCAAATCATGTCCAATCAATTTAATCTACCACATGTGGATTCCAATCAAGTTGTAGAAACATCTCAAGGATGATCAATAGAAACAAGATGCACCTGAGCTCAATTTCTAGTCTCATTGCAAAGGGTCTGAATACTTACAGGACCTGTCAAAAGTTTGGACACACCTACTCATTCAAGGAATTTGATTTATTTTTTAACTTTTTTCTACACTGTAGAATAACAGTGAATACATCAAAACTATGAAATAACACATGTAGTAAGCAAAAAAGTGTTAAACAAATCAAAATATATTTTATATTTAAGATTCTTCAAAGTAGCCACCCTTAGCCTTGATGACAACTTTGCACACTCTTGGCATTCTCTCAACCAGCTTCACCTGGAATACTTTTCCAACAGTCTTGAACAAGTTCCCACATATGCTTAGCACTTGTTGGCTGCTTTTCCTTCACTCTGCAGTCCAACTTATCCCAAACCATCTCAATATTTTTTTTTATTTTACCTTTATTTAACTAGGCAAGTCAGTTAAGAACAAATTCTTATTTTCAATGATGGCCCTTGTTCAGGGGCAGGAGGGGCTTCCGCCTCTTGTTCAGGGCCAGAACAACAGATTTTTACCTTGTCAGCTCGGGGATTCAATCTTGCAACCTTTCGGTTACTAGTACAACGCTCTAACCACTAGGCTACCTGCCGCCCCAATTGGGTTGAGGTCGGGTGATTCTGGAGGCCAGGTCATCTGATGCAGCACTCCTCCTTGGCCAAATAGCCCTTACACAGCCTGGAGGTGTGTTGGGTCATTGTCATGTTGAAAAACAAATGATAGTCCCACTATGTGCAAACCAGATGAGATGGCGTACTCGCCGTATGTAAATTATATTTCATTTTTTCACATTTCTAAATTTGTTTTCACTTTGCCATCGTGGGGTATTGTGTGCAGATTGCTAAGGATTATTTTTATTTAATCAATTTTAGAATAAGGCTGTAACTTAACAAAATGTGGAAAAGGTCAAGGGGTCTGAACACTTTCCGAAGGCACTGTAGAAGGAGAGATGAGAGGCAGCGAGAGAGACAGAGAAAGACAAAGAGAGACTTCCCATCCACTTCCTTCATCAGCATGTCTCAGAGAGAAGCTGCCAAAGCGTCCTCGTTCCCTCAACTGACCGCACAATTAGTGATATGCATAAATACCAGTCATGTGTATATACCACCTAAAGCGAGACCGATTCAAGTCCAAGACCGGAGCAAATCGAGTCCGAGTCAAGACCAAGACCAAAGGGGGTCAGAGACCGAGTCAAGACCGAGACAAGATCATGATTGTAATTTTGTAAAATCACCACCACAAAATGTCCAGTATTTCTATGTTCATATTTCAGAACAACATATGGATTCAGAATAGTGAAAAAATCTATGCTGAGGGAAAATAGAGCCACTCTACAAATTATTACTAACCCAAACACAATCAGGTTTCTACGCCTCCAGAGAAGGGCTAAGTATTTATAAAATAATGATAGATATATATTATTATAATAATATAAAAATAATAATTATTATCATAGATATTATAATATATATATTATATTATATATACAGTGGGAAGAACAAGTATTTGATACACTGCCGATTTTGCAGGTTTTCCTACTTACAAAGCATGTAGAGGTCTGTAATTTTTATCATAGGTACACTTCAACTGTGAGAGACGGAATCAAGAACTACAGGAAATGTATGATCTCTGTAAACAAAGGTTTCTGTACCAAATATTAAGTTCTGCTTTTCTGATGTATCAAATACTTATGTCATGCAATAAAATGCAAATTAATTACTTAAAAATCATACATTGTGATTTTCTGGATTTTTGTTTTAGATTCCTTCTCTGAATTTGTTTTTTTGTATACGGCTTATACCTGCGTATACCCACCACTACACCACTGGCCCTTTGTGTTTTACAAAAAGTGCACTCTCCTGCATGAGTGCGCTAATATTATGGTTGCTGTCCTTCCGGAATCACAAACCTGTCACACACTGAAAGCCTATAGGTTCGCCACTGCTCAAACATGTCTATAATAGATATAAAGGCTGTCAAGATATTAATGTTTCAAGAAAGGAGTGTATATATTTGGCCTGCTGAAGAGGTTTTATGCGCTGACTGAATGGAAGCTGATAATTAGGAGTTTTTTACTCTGCTGGTCTCGGCCGAGACCGAGTACAAATGTATCTGACATGGAGACAACACCGAGACACTCAATATGGGGTCTTGAGACCAAACTCGAGACCGGTACTACAACACTGATAAATACCGACACTCACTCCCTCACACAAACTGAAGGGGCTCTGAGGATCAAAGATCAATAGGTGGATCAAAGATTCATCTGGTAAATCAGAAAGTGAGTGTGTTAGCAGCTTTGATTGGAATACAGGCATAAAGGACCATTTTTTATATATTTGCTCAACCTTTATTTAACCAGGAAGTCCCATGTACTTGAAGAGGTCAATAACAGGTCAACGAGAGGTCAGAGGAGGCGAGCAGAGGTAAGTCACCGGATATCCTAACATGTGTTTGTCCTGTCATATAACAAGTACCTGACCTTTGTAAGAACACTATGAACCTATAAAAAAAGACTCACCCTCCCTCCCTCCCTCCCTCCCTCCCTCCCTCCCTCCCTCCCTCCCTCCCTCCCTCCCTCCCTCACATCATTATAGTCTAACGTATTTGTCCTGTCATATAACAAGTGAAGGCACCTGACCACTGTGGAACAATTAGGAAGCCAGCAATGGTACATTTGGCTTGAACCAGAACAGTGTGGCTTATGAGCAGCAATAGAACCAAGTATGAGCATAGAATGGCATAGCAAATAATAAATATACTGTATTGTTGAAACATCAATCCCATATGAATGTGCCTCATGAGGTCCTCCTATCCAATCTACCCTCCCTTAATGTGTCCACTGAAGTTATTAGTTGGATGTATTCCTATCTGACAAACAGAAGTCAAAGGGTTCATTTGGGTGACACTCAGTCGGACTCTCTTTACTATAACATTGGGGTCCCACAAGGGTCAATATTAGGCTCCCTTCTGTTTACCACCTATATACATGATCTCCCACTTGCTTGCCCACAAGTTAACATGCAGATGTACGCAGACGATACAGTTCTGTAAGTACACTCAAAAAACAGACATCTAGATGTTAACAAGTTAACTGAAGCTATGGTATATGTTTCTAATTCTTGCCTGCATTTAAATATCAAGACTGTTTGTATCTACTTCCTGAAGAAATCCTCTAATTCTTCCCAAAGAGCTGTTCTTGTCAATGGGGAGAATCTGAAAGTTGTGTCTAACTTAAGGAATCTCGGCGTCATTTGGACTCCAACTTGACATTTAAGAAACACGTGACTGTGGATAACACGGTCAAGTTTGGATTACGTAACTTTAGGCCTCTGGAGGCCGCCAAACCATTACATGCAGGCTATGATCTTCGCACATCTGAAATATTGCCTCACATGCTGGTCACAAGCAGGAGCTACAGTACTATTCTGAAACCAATGGAATCACTCTACAAACAAACACTTATTGATAACAAATCAAACAGTTACCACCATTGTCATATCATTTACAAACGTAATTGATTTAGTCAGGATAGCTTTAAGCACTAAGTAGTTGCAAGCCTCGTCTTTCAGATCCTTCATGATCTTGCCCCTCCACCCCTTTGCCGGCATATCATGCTCCAGGAAAGCCCCTCCAGGATAACAAGGGCAGTAGCTAGAGGGGATTGCGTTGTCCCTTTTCGACACAGTATAATCGGCCAATCGGCCTTCTCTGTTAGAGCTACAAATGTCCATGGACTTGAGAAGCTGCACTGATTATTGTACTTTAAAAAAATGTAATTGAAAACATGGCTCAAATCCATCCAAACCGGTACACACGAGTTATCTCTCGTTCCTCATCTGTAAGACGATAGTTGAGGTTAGTGTTGTTAGAATGATATATTATTGTATGTAATGTATTTGTATTTAGTATTTTGTACTGCACTGGGACTACTGGTGCATATTAGCTTTTGGCTAACCCCGGCACATGTATATGGATGTTGCATTATGTTAATATTGATGGTGATTAATGTGCATTGTCCACTAAAAATAAATACATTAAAAAATATATAGCAAAAGGCCAACTAATTATTAGAATTAGAATAAAATACAGAGACAAGGATAGGGGGAAAAGGGGGGAGAGGAGAGGCCAGTGTTGATGTATAGTCTAGCGCTCTGGAGGTCTCCGTAAAGATTGAGGAGGTGAAACTTGTTTATTTGTTCAGTAAATTCCTGATCAGTTTTGGAGCTGATTACTATGAGAAACACACACACACACACGCATGCATGCGCACGCGCAGGCACACACACACACACGCACACGCACACGCACACACACGCACACACACACGCACGCACACACACACACACACACACACACACACACACACACACACACACACACACACACACACACACACACACACGCACACCTTCACAACTACAATGACCAAATAACCACATGTCCAACTCAACTCAACTTCAAACCAAGGAAAACCATTGACTCTACTGCCACCCTTAGTCTAAGCGTGCAACCACAAGTCACTGAGACTGTGAAACGGGTCACATCTATCAACCTTCTGAGAAAAACACTTCAAATACAGAAGCCAAACATCGCAGTATCAATCAACGAAAAAATGTAAAGCTGCCAATGTAAATAGCAACCTTACACAGTGGGGCGCCATACTGCATGTAATGTCATTAAAAAGTACGTTGATGGTTGAACTTTTCTGTCCAGACTTGTGAGCAGGTGACAGTTAGTAATCGCCAATGAAAACACATTACTCAACCTCTCCTCCACTCACCCTTATAGCTATACGACCAACTCAGGTGAGCTGACAGGGAAACACACAGTACGACACAGTAAACACACAAGCGCACACATACACACCAGAGGAGGCTGGTGGGAGGAGCTATAGGAGGATGGGCTCATTATAATGGCTGTGATGTATTACATGGAACGGAGTCAAACATGTGGTTTCCACGTGTTTGATACCTTTCAAATAATTCCATCCCATCCATTACAATGAGCCCGTCCTCCTATAGCTCCCCCCACCAGCCTCCTCTGACACACACACACACACACACACTCTCTAACGTCACAGTGGTAGAGGTAATGTACCGTGTTGGTAGGTCAGCTGCTTTTAGCGACGCTAGTGTTAAAAGTCGGTTTAGTTTATGTCCTATTAGATGTTTTCCCCTCGGCATGAGGACCAACCCTACGGACAATCGGCAGAGTGAGTTGAAATGTAATTTCATTTAACTTCTGGCTTCTGGCGGACTATTCCATTTTTTTGCAAGCCAATTCCCAGTAACGCTAGTGAGTAAAGGGTTAGGCTAGGGTTAGGTTTAGGGTTGGTTAGGTTTAGGATTGGTTAGGTTTAGGGTTGGTTAGGTTTAGGGTTGGTTAGGTTAGGTTTAGGATTGGTTAGGTTTAGGGTTGGTTAAGTTTAGGGTTGGTTAGGTTTAGGCTAGGGTTAGGTTTAGGGTTGGTTAGGTTTAGGGTTGGTTAGGACTAGGGCAAAGGTTACTCCAATTCCAGAGATACATTTATCAGCTGAAATAAGATTCCAGAGAGAGACTTATCAGCTAATTCATTTCAGTTGATCTTGTTCCCAGACCATAATAATCTCTGTGCCATCGTAATTCTAACACCCTAATCTCAATCTTTCACACGGGGACATCACTTCCTTTTAGCGAAATGGAATGTAGTTAGTTCATTGGGAATCCAATAATAACCCATCTTTGGGACTCAAAAGGCAAGATTCTTTGCTTGAAAGGCCAAGTAATGAAATTAGAATCTAGCAATGAATTAGATTTACTAAACAAGGTCTCAAAGTAACTCGCTCTACACATTGCAACCATAGGATACACTCTTTTGAAGTAGCTAACCCTATACAACACATAGGTCAATAATGTTTATAGAGGATGATTAGCATCAATATAATGTTTCTGAGAAGAGAAGTCTAGTGCTTCTAGGTAGCTGGATCGCTTCACAGTGCCTTATATAACGCTAGATTAGGAGCATCACATTGGAAAATCCTGATTTATCATTGTATCTATTTTAAGATCCTAGAACCAAGCCTGGCTCAACTCCAGACCTAGTCTAGATGGCTACGACACTGGGGTTATTGTGTGTGTCTGTATTTGAGAGCGTGGTATGTGAAATACATTTTCATAGTCAAGATCAGGGGTATTCAAATCTTACCCTACGAGGCCCAGAATACTGCTGTTTTTCTGTTCCAGCTGATAATTAATTGTGCACACCACCATTTTTTTTTTTTTACTCTGCTCGTGGGAAACATTTCATGGTAAAGTCTACACCCGTGGTATTCGGCGCAACAAATACATTTTAATTGTATTTTAAAATTCTCTCTCTCTCTCTCTCTCTCTCTCTCTCTCTCTCTCTCTCTCTCTCTCTCTCTCTCTCTCTCTCTCTCTCTCTCTCTCTCTCTCAGATTAGAATGTCAAATTTGATGTTCCTTTTAATGGCGTAGAAGGCCCTTCTTGCCTTGTCTCGCAGATTGTTCACATCTTTGTGGAAGTTACCTGTGGTGCTGATGTTTAGGTCGGAGTAGATATAGATTTTTGGGTGCTCTAGGGCAACAATGTCTAGGTGGAATTTGTATTTGTGTTCCTGGCAACTGGACCTTTTTTGGAACACAATTATTTTTGTCGAACTGAGATTAACTGTCAGGGCCTACGAAAATAACAAAAGCAGACCGGATTTCTCTCTCTGTATTTCTCTCGCTCTCTCTCTCGCTCTACTCTCTCACTCTCTCTCTAACTCTGTCTCTCTCTACCCTCTCTCACTCTGTCATCCTGCTGTTCTATCACTCTATCCCCAGAGGTCTCTGAGAGGAAGTGCCAGAGGGAGAGAAAGATCCAGCGAGGAGGATGCCAGGATACCAGGGCTTCTCTAAACAGGACATACTCTAACTAACCCCACCCATCACCCGTCAGAGAACAACCCGCTGATCTGTTGGCTGATCAACTCGGTAGTATTTCATCAAAACATGCTTTGCGAAAGGTAACCCACTACCACCACCACTCATTGTCTATGGGAGCTTGGAACCGATGCATTTGAATGTTATGAAAACTCTTGCACCTATACATTTGACCCAACAGGTTCATTTCCACGATACCAGCGTTTCTCTAAACAGGACATACTCTAACATAACCCACCCATCATCTCCTAACATTGCCCCTCTCCTCTGCCACTGATGCCTTCTGGGTACAGTTTTTCTCCTGTGCTGTGCTTATTTAGTCGGATGTTATGCTAGATAACACTGTTGGCGTACAGACTCTGTCAAGTGCTAATGGTAAGCTTCGGTACGATAGACTCCAAAATGGTGATTGGTGTCCTTCACTCTGTCCCCGGTTCCCAGCTTAAACAGATTCAATTGTTGACTCTAGTTCCAAATAGTGGTTGCATATCAAGTCCTAGTTCAAAATATCAGTTCAAAATCAAGTCCAAATATCCAAATAGTCGTGTCCACACAGCACTGGCATATACAGTATACACTGAGTATACAAAACATTAAAAAGACCTGCTCTTTCCATGACATAGACTGACCAGGTGAATCCAGTTGAAAGCTATGATACCTTATTGATGTCACTTGTTAAATCCACTTCAATCAGTCTAGATGAAGGGGAGGAGACAGGTTAAAGAAGGATTTTTAATCCTTCAGACAATTGAGACATTGATTGTGTATGTATGCCATTCAGAGGGTGAATGGGCAAGACAAAATATTGAATTGCCTTTGAACGGAGGATGGTAGGTAGTAGGTTCCAGGCGCACCGGTTTGTGTCAACAACTGCAACGCTGCTGGGTTTTTGAATTGAGGGCAAAAAGGGACCTAATGGTTGGTACACTCAGTGTATATGAAGGCTTCACAGAAACTACAGTGGTATTGTCATAGATTACTGTGCACGAAAACACAGTATTTCTTACATTTTTTGTTACCCTTATTATTATTATATATTGTTTTATGGGGTAGATCAGCTTTAATAGTGCAGAAAGATTGTAGCTTCCATCAATTTAATTGTCTGCATCCTTTCCAATCACCCATATATTTTGTGTATATATATATATTTTTTTTTTTTTAATGTTTTTTTTATTTTATTATTATTTTTTAAATATATTTTTCTTTATCATTTTTCTCTAACCCTACCACCCCTCCCCTAATTGGAGTAAACTAATGGACAACAACACTTAGCCTTCTACTTCCAGCTTATACATACTATATACATTTTATGGGCACAGTGTATTTTACAATAGTTATCTTTAGTTTGTTTTTAATCCCATCCTTCAGCTACTCTCAACCCCTCCCATCTATTTCTAAAGACCATCCAGTTGGATTTCTGTTTGCCATATATTTTTAACTGTGCTGTTTCACAAAAGTTCTGAACCTATTCTGCAATTTATCCGGTACGCCAATTTAAATTGAATTTGAATTGTAACTTCTATTTACCACCACAAAGATGGCCGCCTGTCCAACCACTGTTGAACATCAACTTAAATGATCATGTCTATTCTATTATCTATGTCTCTATGATTCCAGTCAGTTGCCTGCGGAGGACGGACAGTGTCATTTAAAACAACAGATGTTTCCATTCAAGTCAACATTCTCTGAAGTCTGGACCTCCAAACATCTTTGTGGTAACATTTGAAAGTTGAAATTTCAATTGAATTCCACTGTTAGTACATTTATCAGCCAAACATGACAACCACCCCTGTATTCAAGAGAATTTGTCTTCAAGAGAACACAAAAACCTCAGATGATGTAAAATATATGCAACATATGCGAATATGAAAAAAAAATGAAGTTTACACGTTTTTAGATAATTTCTGTTAATGGTAAAACAATATATATGTATTAAATAAATCAATCTCACCCATTTTTGTTCTTCCAGTAATGAAGAAATGTATGTCTCATGGTAGGGTGGAGTATGGAAAAGGGATCAACTTTTATGTGTGTGTGTGTGTGTGTGTGTGTGTGTGTGTGTGTGTGTGTGTGTGTGTGTGTGTGTGTGTGTGTGTGTGTGTGTGTGTGTGTGTGTGTGTGTGTGTGCCCTCTCTGATAGAGGGTCATGACCGAAGTGTATATATTCAGAGAAAACATTATGGAATAAGATCAATTATGATCGCTTAACCTCTAAAAGAAACCGGTATTTATATGAATATTCATTCAATAGATCATGTGTAGTAATCTAGTCATAGTCAGAGGTCTCCTTACAGTTTGATTGACTGGACACTAAAGAGAATGACTTATTCATACATCTTCTTAGAATATGTCTTTAGCTGCTCTGTGTATGTCTGTGTCTGTGTCTGTGTCTGTGTCTGTGTGTGTGTGTGTGTGTGTGTGTGTGTGTGTGTGTGTGTGTGTGTGTGTGTGTGTGTGTGTGTGTGTGTGTGTGTGTGTGTGTGTGTGTGTGTGTGTGTGTGTGTGTGTGTGTGTGTGTGTGTGTGTGTGCGTGCATGTCTGTTTGTGTGGGTGTGTGGATTTCAGACAAATGTATTTAATTCTGTCTGATGAAGTTGGCTCTATCAAAGTGTTCTACGTTCAACTTGGAATTCAATTATCCTGTCCTAATCTTAATACCAGACCAAAGAACAGAATTAAAGCTACAGTCTGCAATTCGAAAATTCAACAAATGGGTAAAATGGGTAAAGAACTGAATTGACCATTGAACAGATTCCCAACCAGATCACAGACTGTAGCTTTAAGCTCATTCCATGCTCACAATAAAACAACCCCTGACCTCAGAGCAGCAGCTCTTTTTGACTTAGAAAAGAGTAGGGAGCGAGAGAAAGAAAAAGTCTAAATCCTTCTCTAAGAAGATTATCCAATTATAATTTATCCAATTATAATAGTTAGGGCACAGAGAGACTTGTTTTCACTTCTCTTATACACTCTTAGAAAAAATGGTTCTCAAGTGATTCTTTAAGGAGGCTTTTAACATTCCATTTATAATTGAGCAAGTGGCTCAGTTAGTTGGGTGGGTTTGATTCAAAAGCATAGTCTTCTAGTTGACCATGCTCTACACCTACAGTACCTATCAATGATTTATGAATGACAATGACTAGAGACCAATGCAGACTATATAATCAGACCATAGGGCAGGTTCATAGCTTCAAGTTCAACGGTGTCCACATCACCAACAAACTAGAATGGTCCAAACACACCAAGACAGTCATGAAGAGGGCATAACAAACCGTATTCCCCCTCAGGAGACTGAAAAGATTTGGCATGGGTCCTCAGATACTCAAAGGGTTCTACAGCTGCAACATCGAGAGCATCCTGACTGGTTGCATCACTGCCTGGTACGGCAACTGCTCGGCTTCCGACCGCAAGGCACTACAGAGGGTAGTGTGTACGGCCCAGTACGTCACTGGGGCTAAGCTGCCTGCCATCCAGGACCTCTACACCAGGCGGTGTCAGAGGAAGGCCCTAAAAATTGTCAAAGACCCCAGCCACCCCAGTCATAGACTGTTCTCTCTGCTACCGCATGGCAAGCGGTACCGGAGCACCAAGTCGAGGACCAAAAGACTTCTCAACAGCTTTAACCCCCAAGCCATAAGACTCCTGAACATGTAATCAAATGGCTACCTGGACTATTTGCATTGTGTCCCGCCACATAATCATTTCAAACCATGCTTACATTTGTATACGATCATAAGTTTCTCTCTATTATGCGTGAGAATACTTGGGAACAGATTTCTTAAATTAAAATCAATTGGAGCTGATTTCCTAGTGTTTTTAGTCTTTTATTGTCATGCCCTGACCATAGAGAGCCCTTGGGGTGCAATTGGTCAGAGCGTGACTAGGGGGTGTTCTAGTCTTGAATTTCTATGTTGGTGTGAGTATGGTTCCCAATTGGAGGCAGCTGATGATCATTGCCTCTAATTGGGGATCATACTTAGTGTGGTCCTTTTCCCACCTGCGTTTGTGGGATATTGTTTTGTTTTGGTTTAGTGCTATGTGCGCTACGAGCTGCACGTTTGTTTATTCTTTGTTGTTTTTTGAAGGTTCACTTTAATAAATATGTGGAACTCTACTCACACTGCGCCTTGGTCCACTAATTATGTATACGACGAACGTGGCATTTATGTCCAACAACAAAAAATATATATATACTTGGGGGGCCAAATAAAACCACATGCGGGCCAAATTTGGCCTGTGGTCCGCCAGTTGGGGAACCCTGCTATAGGGATATCAGATCGTACAATGAGTGACGGACAGGAACAGGAAGAGACAGGTAGAGGTCAAAGGTAAAGAGGAAGTGGTCATCAGAGGCAGACCAAATATTGTCTATTATATTGACAAGATATTCAAGTGACCGCTCTAACATTGGAAATACATTTCCTCAAAGATGGAAGGCAGGCTGGAGGAGGTGTGACCATTCTAGCCAATGAGATGGCAGATATGCGTGTGAACAACAAGTCATAGAGTTAGATAGAGGACTCATCTTTGTATCTGTGTCATTATAACATGTGACAGCATGGGCATCGCCATTAAGGTTATCTTCATTTTAAAGTAGTCCATTTTCAATTCCAATGAGTTGCTCCCAACTCATTGGAATCCCCACCCAGTTGACTACTTTAAAATGGTGGAAGCCCTCAATGGCAATGTCCATGCTAAAACCAGTTAAATCCATGATAAGTCCTTTATCTATCTCTATGAAAACAGGCACAACACCGATATGAAGTAGTTTTTTTCAAAGTTGCCGAAATGCCATGTGCGTCCACTTACATCAGTGCATTCGTAACCACCTAAGCGTTACATACTTCTATTCAATCAAATAAGCCTCACGTAGCAAATTAGCAATTACATTTTTTGTTGACCAAATTCGACACTCTCCATACAAAAATTCCTCACTTCGTAGGCTTATTTTCGCCTCTTCCTCTATGGTGCCACAGGCCCGGATGGCCATCCATCTCGTGATAAAAGCTACAGAGACGGGCGCTATTTTGTGTCCAGTGTGAATTCCTCCATTGGGAATAGAGAGGAAATGGGGAAACTGACGGAGATGGGACTTTGATGTTGAGCCTGCTGACTGTGGCCGTCTAAACAGGTCTTAAGTAAAGTACAGCGCGTGAAGTATTTGTACTCGGACATTGTGAGTCAGAAACCGTCAATAATTGAGTTGCTCTGCACCTCTCAGGACCAAAGAAATGCTTCTTGGGTGGCTCACCATCCAACCAAGAACAACAACAAATGATTGAGCAAATGATGATAATAGAAGTCCAATATAAGGATGCTTCTTCAAAACTCCTGTCTCAGGACAAAGACTAAATTAAATACAATATTTACCTTAGCAACAAACCGTTTATAAGTATTACTAGATGCACTCTTCAAAAAAAGTGTTATCTAGAACCTAAAAGGGTTCTTCTACTGTCCCCATAGGAGTAATCTTTGAAGAACCATTTTTGGTTCCAGGTAAAACCCTGGGTCAAGATAGAACCATTTTGGGTTCCATGTACAACCCTTTCCACAGGGTTGTAGGGGAAGTCAAAGACCAATTTCGGAGTGTGTGGGACACTATCTCACGCTACAGAGACACTGGCACTGAGTGTTCAGAAGACAGAGACTCATCGCTCACACACACACACACACACACACACACACACACACACACACACACACACACACACACACACACACACACACACACACACACACACACACACACACACACACACACACACACACACCCACACGCACACTGGGACTGAGTGTTCAGAAGGCAGAGAGACACTGGAAGAACGTACAGCACTGTAGCCCGTGTGTGTATGTGCAGATCCGTGTGTGTGTGCTTGCGTGCATATGTGTGTATTTTTCTGTGTGTGTGTGTGTGTCTGTGTGTGTATGGGTCTCTCTCGGTGTGTCTGTATGTCAGCACACCTCTCTGGGTGTTGTTTGTGTGTCCTGGGACAAACTCCTTCAGATAAATCTAGAGAGGGGTGAGTAAAGCTAACACAAGGAGATATGTACCCAAGACGTTTTCCACAGTAGCACTCCAGAAGAGTAACGTCTCTGTTGGGGGGGGGGGGGGGGGGGGTGTGTGTGTGTGTGTGTGTGTGTGTGTGTGTGTGTGTGTGTGTGTGTGCACGGGTGTGTTAGCACTAAATCAAGAAGAGGTATCCAGCCCAGTAGAGTCGTAAATTTGAGTAGACGGTTGATTTATTGACGTTAGCTGGTAGAAATATTTTTCGGACCTCAACTTTTCCTACCTCTTGAGAGATTCCTCCGTCTCTTTCTCCCTCTCTCCATCCGGCTCCACTGCCACTTCTCTCAGGATTACAGGAAAAGGTAGATTTACAATCATTTCAATTTGAGAAAGTATTCAGTGGGATGACTCTGGCCCATAGACAACTAAAAGAGACGTTACAGTAATATGCTTTGAGTTTTCTTCTGAGACCATATATACAGTTGGAAGAGAGCAGTGAATACAGAAAATACTGTTCCAAGAGACCACCTGGTTAGATTAGTATGTCCACTTCAGTAGGAGGGCAATCAATATTATGTTGCATTATGTCAATATAATTGTAGGCCTATTATGTTGGCTACACTGAAAAACATTGCATAGGTATTAAATAGCGAGAGAGGTTATCACGTAACATAATTAGAAAACAAGTGATTGTTGTTGAGAGAATGAACACGGGGAACAGCGTAAGAAGCAGAAGAAACAGGAAGTAAGATGGTTGTTGTCCATCCATTAAATGAGTAGGATTGCAATCGCGCTAATGAAGGGATGCATACGGTACAGTGTCCTTCTCTCTCTTCTTCCTTGCATAACGCCACTTCCCTTCTCCCACCTCGACACTCACTCTCCCCCTCTTTCCATCCTCCGCTCCGCCTCACTCCCTTCACTCCGGCACCTCCGCCTGTCCCTTCTTCCATCACTCCCTCCATCCCACCATCCCTCCATCGCGCACTCCCTTCACCCCACCCCATCCCACCTCTCTCTCTCTCTCTCTCTCTCTCTCTTTCTCTCTCTCACTCACTCACTCTCTCCCTCTGTCTCCTTCCCTCCACCTCTCTCCTACTCTCTCCATTCTTCCCTCCCTCCCCACTTCCCTCCATTAGCATATGGTGCTCATTATATGATTGAGCATCCAAGACGTTAGGCAATATCCTGACCACCAGCAACAGACGTCAAATATTGCCACACACACACACACACACACACACACACACACACACACACACACACACACACACACACACACACAATTCCATATCGAATGTTTGAGTGCATACCAATAAAAACAGCAGATTATTGCAGAGTGAAAAAAATACTCCATCTTGAAGGATTTAGCTATGGTAGATT